>NC_136854.1:24904750-25504750 GCF_951799975.1 Gobius niger | reverse complement strand
ATAAATATACTTTAGTATTTCAAATCACACACTGACCAGCATATTTCCACTTGCGTAATATAGTGTAATACATATAAATATATAAAAAATATGAATGCATTTGTTTCATCAAGGCTGAACTACCAAAGAGTTCCCTACAACGCTTTCAACTCACTTCATGTTGCAGCAAGATTATTAATGGGACAGCACATTACTCCTGTGCTTAAAGGGATTAAAAATGAAGTATTTTCCTCTCCCTAAATGTTTCAGCAATGTCCTAATGTGGTGAATGAGCCCAGACCTATTCACCACAACTGCTTCTAAAGTCCTGCACTGTCACTCAAAAAGGTGTGAATTCGGGTCCGAAGTGCCGTCATGCACAAGCTTAATATAGAACCTGCAGTTACGTGTAAGACCTGAGGTGGCAGTAGTGAGTATAAAAATGACCAACTTGCATCTAGTCCCTTTAAGTCGCTCCTGTTGAGTTCAGAATTTAAATTTCAAATCCTTCTCACTTTCAAGGCCATAATTGTTATGGCTCCAATCCATCTCCAAGCCAAACTTCTTGATGTTAACTCCACAGTCTTTGGCCCTATATCCAGAAGTTCCCTATTCAGCCCTGGGCATTATCTGTAGACTGTCTGTCCATGGGAGTGGATCGCTCCTTCAATGTGGTTCTCCTTGAGGTCTCCTTTATCTCTCTCTGGGTTCTTAACTTTTTCCTTGCAGGGAAGGAGAGCCACAGTGAAACAATCCATCTTCCAAACTGTTCCTGTTTGTAAATGTGTAAAATCCATGCAGGACTGTGAGGCAACTCCTCGAGCAGTATTAGTATATACAAAAACAATCTGATTAGATGTTGATAAGTTAACAACTGATATACACAATCTGTGCACTGTTATTACATGTAATTGATTTAAGGAGGCCACAAGAGGAAAGACAGTTCTGCTTACTCAACTATACTGTCAGGCCTTCTCTTACAGCTGCACTGACTCACCGCTCATCCATATTTCTCCATATTAACTCTCTCTACATGTGTGTGTGTGTGTGTGCGTGGGTGGGTGTGAGTGTGTGTGTGCATCCTTGAAACACGTCCCAACTTCACACAACTGACTCAGACTTCCCACTGCCCCCCCCCCTCATTCCTCGCTGCCATCATTGCACATCAGCAGCTTTCTGTTTGACCCACTTTCCATGCAACTCCCTGTGCCCTTCAGCCACAAACATGGTCAGTCATCCACAAGTGTCCACTGACCGCGTTCTGTCCTCATGAAGAATAGCCTCGCTTCCTGCCAGTGTCCGAGACATTTCTAATTACATTTGTTGCCAGTACAGTATCCCGTATAAGAAATATCGATGCACACACAAACTCTCGTGGTCAAAGAGGCTCAGCTGGAGGGATAGACGATATTGATTGTAATTCTGCAGCTGTCACAGGCTGATGAAGTGAGATTGAGCGGTGGTAAGATGGCAAGGAGAGGGCAGCAGAGGAGGAGTAGATCAGAGGGTTGGAGCGGCAGGCGAGCAATGACCGATGTTTGCACCTAATGGACTCACAGACCGTACTGAGCCCAGCAGCACTCACATAAATATGAAAGCAAGAGCCCACCAGGCTCTGCAAATGAAGCCACTGTCTGGCAATGTAGCATCACCATCAAATCACATTTGGGCGTGATGTCCTTCCTGGCATAACCATGTCTATTTATCTGTGCATGGTACCACCGCAAAGAAAACACCCGTTTGCATTTGTGTAGATTTAAGTGCAGGAAATCAAATGTAATCAATGGTAATTGTAATTCGGTGATTATGATGTATTTTGGATATTAAATGAACATTTTAGTTACCTAGAAGTTATAAGACACTTAAAATGGAAAATCTGCTGGTGTTGATAAGATAATTAATGAATTTTAAGTATACTTCAGATATTTTTGTTCCAGTGTATGTAATTTTGTTTAATAAGATTTTGGGAGTGGAACAATCCCTGAGGATTGGGTTCTTGGTTTGATAGTGCCTGTGTGTAAAGAGAAAGATGACGCAAGGGAATGTAACGATTATAGAGGCATTACATTTCTAAGTTGTTTGGGAAAATAATTGACTAATGTAAGCTTGTGTAAATTCTGTAATAATAATTTGATCTTGTGCAAAAATAAAGCTGGATTCAGATAGAACTGTTCTACAATCGATCACAAGCAATTGATCTGTTTCCCTTTAAAGTAGTTCTGCACATTTATTGATTAAATTAATTAATTAATTTGAGCACCCATATGATCCTAGGAGCTCTGTTGTTGGGGGCTTTGTGCCCCTGGTTGGGTCTCCCAGGGCAAACAGGTCGTAGGTGACAGGTCAGACAAAGAGCGGTTCAGAAGCCCCCTACGAGAGACCAACAGGCCCGGATAATCATGAGGCCGTCCTTCTGTGGACCCACCACCTGCAGGAGGAGCCATAGGGGCTGGTGCAATGTGATTTGGGCAGCTCGGACGGCTGCCCCCACGACCCGGCAACGGACAAGTAGAAGAAAATGGATGGATGGAATTTAATATGGCTTGGTTTTGCTTTGCTCTGTTTTGTTAATTTGTTAATGTACCATGGACATGGTCATGAGCATTAAGTAAGTAAATAAGTTTGTTCTTTTCCCAACTTAAAGGTGGCATAAACACTGAATATTACTGAGCGAGTGACTTGTCAGTAATTCAATTTACGTAACAACATCCAAAAAGCGAGCAAGCTACATTTGTGAAATGGTGTAGTTTGGTGCTTGGCTCCGATCTTCCTGAGAACAAAGCTATGCTAACCCACTCTCAGCAAACATCTGCTATAATTTAACTACAACAACAAGCTTTTCCATCATTACCATCAATTGATTGATCCCTCCTGTTCTATGCAGCCATTAGACAGTACATGCAGAAATGATGACTCCTGTGCGCATCATTTTCACCTGTTTAGAGGAACTGTGGACCTTGAGGGTTATAACAATTTGTTACAATTGCATGATGGATGGAAGATCTCAGATCTTCAAGCTAACTTTTTATGCAGGAATGCCCCTGTACATAGTGTAGGTTAAAGCATGTATGCAAATGTGTAGACTCAAGGGACTTCGAGATGTCTCACAGCTATATCAGAGCTCTATTTATAATAAATCAATGTAGCATTAAATATAGATATCTAGACTTTTCCGGCAGACTGTATATTGTGCAGATCACATACTGCATAGAGCCAGTGAGGAGCAGCTGTGTCTCTGCTACTGTGAGCTTCCGGGTCTATATGTTTGTTCTGCTGTGACATACAGCATTGTGTACGTATATCAATGAACTATACCACTGACTTATACCATTGGGTGGCACACATGAGTCCCGTGTGTGTTCATTAACTTGTCCTGACCAAATAAACACATTATATCATGCAACTGCTTGCAATCAAAGAAAGCTTAAATGTCCAACTTTCCTTGAACACTTCACTGGCATTGCCACATAATAGAAAATTGCAAGGAAATCTATTCAAATTACATCAGCAAACCCTGGCACAATGCTGTGAGAACAACTGAATAAAGTATAATGGAACGTGACAACAGATGGCAGAGTTAATTAAACTTAACCAAATTGTGTGCCTTTCAATCAGCACAGGCTACAAGTTACCCATATACTGGCCGCAAATATGTGGCCGGTATGGTCTAAACAAATTTTAGTGAATGCTACATCTGCTTCATGTTTATTATTCATTATTCTGTATTTTTCAACTAAACTGCAAAGTCTCCATGACAACTGCATGAGAGAAAAAAGCTGTTGTTGGAGGAAAGCCTTATCTTCTTATTATTTGTGGTCAATAAATCTGACAGCATTCCAAAAACAAGAAAAATACTACAAATTCAAAGGTAACTTTGTATCTATTTTTGTAACTGGAAGAAATCTGTTTCTATGAACACCCCCCATAGTCTTCCCATGTTTACTTCACATTCGGGAACAGTCAAGAATACTTGACTTATAGGGTAACAGTGGCTCCCATGGATGTGGCTCATCTTACAATCGGAAAGTTGGTGGTTCAAATGTTATGTGTATTTCTGTATTTGCTTGAGTGTTAGTGCAAAGCCATGTGTCAAACTGGTCCAGGCAAACAGTTCCAGATCCCAACCCAGAAAGGGCCAGGGGTTGAAGCAGCTTGGACCACAATTTGGACCACAATTTGGATCTTGAACCGCCCTGCACTCTCCTTTGGAAAGATGCCTTTTGTGTTTTGTGTCCTTGGGCAAGACACTTCATCAGCCTTCCCCATGTAAATGTAGTGCTGTCTGAGTGAATTAATGGGCAAGCTGTGGCTGCAATAATAGCTTATAATGACTAAGTGAATGAATAGTGACAACAGTGTAGCAAAACACAGTACAAATGTAAGTCATTATTTTTATTAATTCAACTATTACTTCATATCTTGTTGTTATTATTGTCATTGTTATTATTGCTACTATTATTATTATTATTATTATTATTATTATTATTATTATTATTATTATTATTATTATGATGACACTTTTCCATGACCTATGACCTATCTGTTCTCTATGATCATTACAATATATGTTTTTGCTCAGTGCAGGAGAAGCTGTGTGCGCCATTCACTCACCACTTTGGGTTTGAAGGGCGGCTGGATCTCCCTGTTCTGGAGGCGTTCCCAGTCGATGCGCCTGAAGAAGGCGTGCTCTCGGACGTCCCGCTCGCCCTCCTGACCACAGCCCAGGCGTTTGGATGGGTGCTTGGTCATCAGCTGCAACAGTTACAAGTTCCAGCATTAATAAATATGAGTTAGGTAATTTCAAGCTATGCATAATAGTGTTATGTAGACTCTCATGAAACTCAATTATATCCCCAGTGTTTCATAGGTGCATTGACTTACCTTGTGTATGAAATGCGTGGTATAAATAAATATGCCTTGCCTTTCAGCGAGGAATGTTCTTTTATGTCAATCCTGGTAAAACTTTGCCATATCAATAACCCTCTATGGATGCTTTGTTTTGCCATTTCAGCAAACTAGACAACAACGTGGTAGCCCATTAAAACTAAATGTAATCTCCCTGTGGCCCAGACCCAAACATAGACAATGATCCTATAAGCCTGTATTATAAATCACTGCACTCCATGTCATGTCACTATCAATGATTGCAGTGATGCGAATGAACAACTACACCGCAATTTGGGCTTTAGCGTGCAATAGAAACGTGATCACAGCTAATGAAAGGTAATAACTTGCTGAACATTTTAATTGTGGTTTATTAATTCAAATGAACTTGTTTCATTAACAACCAAGATGGCAGCGTTTCTTCCTACGCCAGTCATTTGCTTTAAAAGAATTGCAAGAGAAGATCACGCTATTTGTAAACAGAAAACAATTCATGAGGGACTCTTTACTGACAGACCAAGAAGAAAATAACTTATGCACGCCGAGTAATTTGAATTGAAAATGAGCCCCGTTGTGGAGTCAATTCAATAAAGCTATGACATTCTCAACCTTATTTGGAAGTGGCACTGTGCACAAAAATGCATTAATGTTTCATGCGTGAGCTCAGCACACCTCGGGTTAAATGAAATCCCTAATCTGCGATGCTCACCTTAAACAACAGCTCAGCCGCCCTGACGTCTCTGACAGACCAGGGGCTCAGCGTGAACAGATGCAGTTAATCTGTGCTTGGAAAACAGTTTGGGAATCATTTCAGAAGATGCTATGTTGGCTTTCAGTATCAGTTTTCTCTTCACCATCTTGTTCCCGTAAATTTTAACAATATTTTAAAAATATAAAGCTATACAAGCAATATTTTCTACAGTATGCACATGTCAAAATTACTGTTTTGTTTTGCTGCCTCATCAAAAGGCATTGTTTAAGCCAATGTTGCGTGAACTCAAGCTAATAATGTGTAGAAAAGTTTACTTAGTTTATTTCAGCATATTCCTTTGGTAAACATAAAAAAATACTTGGAGAAGCAGAGAAATAACAAAATAAATATACTGTTTTTCTGAAGTTCAGAAACTTCAGAAAAATAAAGGAGTTACAGTAGATGAATACCTTATATAAAATTCAAGTCCCTCCCTCTGGGAACAAAGAGGGCGACCTCCACTTTCCTCCCTACCTCCATCCGCCTGCTGAATAAATGACTGTGTGGACCTGGGTCCCAACAGATAAATAAACTGAATTTGATTTTGAAAATTTGATGAAATCCCACAAACATTACTTCTGTCTAAAAACAGAATTAACCTTTCAATCGCCCATACATTACTAATATACTTTTTTTCTCTTTTGTAAAATTAAATGAACAATATTAGATTTAGGATAAAATAAATAATGTGGATTCTTCTTCACAGCACTAGCCACCAAACCAATAAGGCCGAGGCACATGTGCAGTAGAGGAGCTCATCCAGCTGGGAGACAGCTGATGACACAGAAGTCATTTACAGCCTGTCTGCCTGCTCTCTGGCTCGTCACTGATTGAGAAAGAGCATTCTTCTGCCAACACTACGCTGACACTGGAACATCACGCAAATCACACCTCCAAAAAGCCTTCAAACTCAGAACCTTTCACAAGGCATCACTTCAACTTTACTTTTTTGTAAAACGTAATTTTAGCATGTCACAAATGCTTCATCGAGCAGCTTTCTGCAACATTTCCAGCAATATAGTAGCAGTTATTGTCATAAAACAAAACCGACATTAACCTAACTGTATACCCCTGATTTCATAATACAGATTTTTACATCATAATGATGAATACTAGGAAAAAAGAAACTACTGGGAAACACCTCAACACATATATGCTGTATCTGTTCATCTGTACACTCATCAAAATAGGATACAAAACTATAAAATGTCAGTTTAGTAGTGTCTGAAAGAGGACATGAGCTGAATTGTATTGTTATTTTTGTGTTGCTGTGTTATAGAAGCAATCAATAAACGAAATGAATGAAATGCACTAATAATGACTAATCTACAACGCCACATACATAAAAGAATGTTCAGTGTGACTTGTTCTGACCCACTGTACTGTTCAGTGAGTCGTGCCTCCAGAGAGTGGGAAGCTGCTCTTGCCACAGGAGACATGCAGTAGAAGGACCACTGGGACTAACAGCAAAGCACCATCAGGTTTAGAAACATTTCCCATAGTACATAAATTATACAATACTATGTAATGTAAGGTGCACTCGGGTTTACAGTCAAGATAGTAAAGTAGCATGTAATATGCCAAAGAACCTTTGTGCAATGAATCACATTGAAGAAAAAGGTTCCCTTTTGAGATTGTTTGGTCTCTTCTACAGTCAATTATGTTTAAAATTAACATCTTAGATTTTAGTGTGAATAATAAGGCACTCACCCCTTTGCAGATGGACACTGCTTCTTTGGATAGAGACTTGGGATATGAGACATTGGACTCCATAATGGCCTGGAACAGGTCATCTTCATCTTCTCCGTCAAACGGAGGCTGTGTGAAGACAGAAGAGACAAAGTGTTGTGATACAGACCAAGAGCTAAAGCAACAAAGTGCACATTTATTGTGGGCACTTGAGAAGAAGGTACAGAACCAGTGGAGTGGATGACCCAGCTTTTCTGTCCTCACTGGGTGGCTATCATCAGTTACCATAATGCGAGTCTTATGACAGTTTATAAAATGACTTATTTGTCATTTCCACTCTGTCGCCCTCCTGGGCTGCAGTACTTGTACTTTATATTTCTGAGAGATTATGCATCTAATCAAAACAAATAAACTGCATACGGACTAGATTGTGAAGATTCTCTGTAGTGTTAACAAAGAAACATTATTGAACAACTTATGATAAATAGTTATTTTAAAACTTATTAAGTAAGTATTTTCCCGATAATGACCAACGTTCGATACATTATCCTGCTTATTACACGGCTATTTGCCAACTGAACACGCACAACATAAACTTCATACACCTTGCTACTTAGTTGAAGGTGCAGTTGGAGAGGAGGAATGGTGGTGAATCTCTGGGTAAGTTGAAAGTCGGACTCCCGCTAACTTCACGAGCGATTACCCCAACTTCTCTTGCAGTGAAGGGACAGAGATAGTGTCCGCTACTACGTATGTGTGGAGTGATATGAAAGACCTGTATTACAAGCACAAACTCTGTTGCCATTGGCAGTGGTGATTATTTTTTTCAGCGGTCCTCTATCAAAAAATAATGACCGGTAGAACGTTGGAAAATCCCATTCAAATCAATGGAGTGTTCTACTTGCGTTGTGAAGAGACGTATAATAAATAGTGTTAAATTATTGCTCAAAGCGTTACTGTAAAATTTTGCATGTCAAACGTTAGCTGCACAGAAACCACAGTTAACTCTCCAAAAAGGTGTGACCTCACCTGTCCTGCCAGCATTTCGTAGAGCAGCACTCCATATGCCCACCAGTCCACCGACTGCCCATATGGCTGGTATGCAATAATCTAGAGAAACACAGACACCAATGTTAGAGCCAAAAATATCATTCTGTTTGGTAAAAAAAAAGTGCAAAGAAAAACATATGCTTCTGACACATGCAAACAGTGTTTACATTTCAGGCAAACAGACACATTTATGTTGATTAAAGACAGAGATTTAAGCTTGTGCCGACTTGGCCCTAAACCTCTGTGACAAGTGAAAACACAAACACACATGACACCTTTGGTCCAACTCTGCAAAAAGAACGAGAGCGCATTATGAACACTGTGAGAATGATATGAGAATGAACCACTTGCAAATGCCTTTATAAGCTTTATAAGTTTGACTTAAGACAAGCAACCACATCTGGACTTGAATGTGGGATCTGTCCATCGAGCAGAATATCTATTGTGCTGTTATTAAATGTACAGTAAAGACTATATTCATTGATATTTCGTCATGACAGTTGTAAACTAATATGATTCACCCATTATTGCCCTCTCTCTTCTTTGCTGGACAATAAATGGTACAGTACTTTAACATATTTACGGAACATTCATGTTAATATAACTACAGTGTATACACTAATCTGAGAAGGGCATGACAGACCCATTTTTCATGGTCCCTACGAATTTGACATTTTCTCAGTTTTCCTGTGGGCAGCTCTGACATTGAACAAGGTTGGTGCTTTTACCCAGTTGGACCGTGCTATACTCAAGAGATAACTTTGCTCGGAAGACTGCATGCACAACATTCACAAATCCTATCTTCTTCAAAGCCTCGTGCTCCAAACATAGATAATATGGAGAAGAACCGATAGACACAGGTGCACAGCCGTCCTTCTACATCATACAGTCTTAAATGGCTTGCACCTGACCTCCACTATGCCCCTAGGAGTCAACACACTCCCCCTCCCCATAATCCTGGGACAGTGCTGTTTGTTATGAAGCTGTCCTGAGGGTCCCGGGCTGAAGGGGCAGCACACATGTTTGTTCACTCGCTCACTCACATACACACATAAACATACTGAATGTCAACATATAAATGCACTTCACGGCTAGGAAACACGCACACAACATGCGACGTGGGTTGGTTTAATGGTATTAGAAAATGTATTCAAAATGTTCCATTATCGTTTGACACATCCGATTAAGTATGTAGTGGAGGCCATACCCACACCAGGTATTAAACCAATTATCTCTATTCTCTACAGTGCAGTATGTAACCTGGCATGTATGTCACTGTTGTTACTTATAGGATTCTATTAACACTAACCATATTAATCCATGGTTACAAAGGCAAGTAGCTTAGAAAATATTTGGGTACTAATAAATTGCCATATGATCGATATTAGTTATTTCTTACTGTTTAGAACATGTCTCTTCCATACCTTCCAAGATCACTAAATAACTGGATGATATTAACCAAATGACCTTTTCCTACGTTTACAGTTGAGTGATCGAACAATGCAGTCAATACTCCAAGCACCAGGAGCATTGCTCCAAAGCTTGGAGTTAACATTCTGAGACCACTGAAGCCAATAGCAATACAGTGCAATGCATGATGACTGATGTGATGTGTACTGATGGAAACAGATGAGCTATTTCACATAGAGTACAAGTAACTCTGTTGTGGCCAGGGCTAGTAATAGTGTTTTGGGATTGCTCTCTCTAACATACAATCTTGGACCTACTAAAAACAAGTGGCTTTAATTTATTCATGCACTTATTCAATAATAACTCAGCAGAACAAATAAGTCACTCATTTTATTGTAAACTCAATGAACTGCAAGAAGGATCTTGACGATGCGCCGATTTAGTTACATTGTGTTGCACTGAGCATTGAGATTCAACATGCACGTAATGCTTTTGACAGAAATGTGTCTGAAGTCCTCAAGATCACATCAACGTGGGTAAGAATGAGGCCATCACCAAGCGAGCCAACGTCGAACCGACAGATAAATTAAACCGTTTTGAAAGCTTGTTGTCCCCATCCGTTCCCATAAAGACAGGCAGGAGCTAAGCTTAAGTCTTACATGTCTTTACTTCAGGAGGCGGAGTGGGAAAAGCCCTCTCCTTCGGTGTTGTAATTAGCTTGCCGGTCAGACGCACTTCGGGAGGGGAACCTTTGGGTAGGATCAAAGAGCAGGGTCTAAATCCCCTTTGAGCAGTTTTCATGTCGACCTTCAGACAAACCTGACAGCTGCCTGCGCACTGAGACATGCTGTGGATTTGTCTTCACATAAAATGTGTGCTTCCAACGTTGAAATATTGTAATATGTATGAAGCAAAGGGATGGATATGCCCTCAGCGATAACTGACAGAACTGCTTTGTGATAAATCTAAACTCATCACTGATCAAATGAGATACAAATGCTCTATATATTCCAACATGCTATTATGGTACAAAGGACATAGCCTTATACTTGATCGCAAACCAGAGAGTGGACAGTCAAAAATATTAGAACATTAACTTTGACAGTAGATGTAAAGATATACTGGTTTCAACTTCCCTAACCCACTGGTGGTTTGTGTGGTCAAACCGCTTAAAGCCATAAACTGGAATGCTCACGGTGCTCTTAGTTTGCTCAGGGCACACTGCATTAATGCCCATTTAAATATTTATACTGTAACACTTAGTTGTCCTGAGAAGCCGGATTTGCAGTGTTCTGACCAGTAAAATTTAAATATCTCACCCTTCTGAGGGCGACTTGGAAATCCTTCTTGGAATGGATCGGAGCAAATTATTTTATTTTTTCCCACAAATTTTTTCCAATATTTCTTACCCTTTAGTTATTCTCTACTGCCCACTCACTGTCTGTCACTCAGCGCCTCGCTAATCTTACTAACACTGTTTTTTATTTAACTGTGTAGCTTTGTATTGTTTGTATTTTGTTACTGGACATAAAACTTGCCAACTTTACAAATGGACCAAATTAACTAAAAAAGAAACAATGACTTTTCCACTAGCTCTCCCAGAGTTCTGAAACTATACATGTTATGCGTGTGATGTCATAGCTAGGCTGACCAGGAACCCTAGCTGTTTTATATAAGCTCAGTCCCAGGCGTTTTCAATGACTTTTGGTCACGTGTGCTTCAAACATGACGCTTCCAAAGCGAATGAACCAATAAAAAGTCTATGGTTCATTTAATTGACCAGAAGAAGAAAAAGACTCATACAAACAATTTTATCGTTCAACCCGGGGTAAAAAGTAACTTTTTAGCCCCCACCACAAACTCCCATTGTGTCCCGGTTTTTATTGTGGTATATCTGGTCACCGAATCCTATCACAGCAAGAGCATGACAGAGGAAAATGAGTGGCAAGTCGTGCAGTGTTATTCTTTGCTTTGCCACTCAGTGTGGAATATTGAAGGCTCAATATATTTTTTCCTATATCTGTCAACTTTAGCCATCAAACATAATCAACGATCCAGATGTTTGCAGCTGTTATCAACCCATCAACTACATTTAGGTGAGGTCAAAGCCTAGTTAGAAATCATTAACGAATGTACAGACCTTTTGGTATTATACTTAGGATACAAATTGGCGTATAAAAGTAGCCTGATATGCCAGATTATCTCCTCTGTTTATTATACACTGTTTATTCTGAACCACTTTCTTTCAAATATATTTGAAATATATAATGTGTATGGCTGGCCACGCTAGTATGAAAGTGGTCTCTGAGCTAAATGCCAAATCATATTCAGTCAACCTATACTTTTTTCTGGGGTCAGCATGTCAACATGTTATGTCCGTTTCCTGTTTTTATCGTTAACACCGGTTACCGATAAAACATACTTTCAATTTCATCCGGTCCGGGAGCCATTGGCTAACAAATGTATGCATTTTGTAGGAACAGCCTCAGATAGCAAAAGGCATTTCTATGATTACTATGGTGTGCATGACCTCCCAGAGCACTCATTATTCTGAGGGAACAACAGAAAATTGATACAACCAAAAAATGTATGAAGCAGTCAAAATGATCTTTAAAATTACAAAAATCTTATTTCATCAATTTTATATTTACAATAGACAATACAGGAAAAAAGTACGTGTCATATAAAAAAGTTGGGGGACAAGGAACACCAGAGTAAGGAGACGTCAAAATGACTGCTTTGGGGGTACTCATTAATTAGCCAAAGAAATTTGCTTATTTTAGTTCATAGTCTGCCAATCAAGGACAAGAAAAAAAACAATAGCTGTTTAAGATCCAAGTTGCCATGTGAAGAGTCATGTTGTTCACACAGCACTTAAGGACAAACTGGGCATTAGTCCACACACCACCATTTGTTATGTCCTGTATTGTGAGCTGCGACTTGACCTCAGTCTCTTACAGCAGGGAGCTTAAGCACTGAAGGGTTGTGGACACATCAGGTCAATATAGCGAAAAAGATCCCTGGCCCCGCGTCGGCACAAGTTAGGACGTGGCACCAGAGAGGAAAGAAGATCAAGAAGGACAGAGTGGACTAACACAGAGAGAGAGATGAGAGGGAAATCCAGGACACAGTTGACAAAATATAGAGAGGACAAACGTGAGTCTCCATCATAACACAGAGAAAAAAGAGAAACAGGGAGAGACTCTTTTGTTTTCAATGATTACATATAAAATCAATGACTTCGCAAATGTGTACAGACACAGAGAATCCACTGTTGTTGTCTTTTGCTACTGTGCTTCTATTTTGAAAGAGAAGCGCAAATGGCTGCTCTATAAGCTTTTATCAATGTTAAAGGGACTCTGCGTAACATTATGGATTCTACATTACCAGCAATACAAAACATGCTCCTAATGACCAGCGAGACACAGATTATGCTATTTTTGCAGTAGGTAATCACAGAATGGATTTGGATGAGGACCAAACTTTTTAAATCTCATATTTGACTGCCTTTAGTCAACATCTCCATGGAGAGTTTACTGTGTGCTACTTTACTGCACACAGTAAAGCAGCACTTGCAATTTTAATGTTTTATGCCATGTCACTGGATTTGGACTTAATCTACAACTGTCTCCACTTCAGATGATGAAAGTAAACATGTACATATTTTTACAACACCTGTAAAAGCCTATCTCAATGGAAAACTACCACTGTCTTAGTCTGATAGAAAAGTATAATAATTTAGCCTCATTTTGTTTGGACCATTTGGGTAACCATAAAGGTTTTAAGTTAATTATATAATAGTTAACATCAATAAGCATAATAAGTGCAGATAAAAGATTTTGCATGGGACATTAGAGACCCCACTTAGCTCGATTTCTTTGCAGTGTTGCTGTGACGATTGCTGCTCTTGACACCCGTTGTCTATGTGCATTTACCCAGCTGAACGTGCTGGTTTAGGGACACTGACCTTCACTCCCATGTTAGATGTGCCTTATCTATTATGCAGTATGGTGTTTTGATGTTTGCACCGAGATGATAAATGTGTAAAGTGCAGGCTCTTTCGGCCGGACCACATGTAATCGAAAAAGATGTTCTGACCCGAGTTTGACATTCCCTGCTTTTGTCCTGTTTTATTTTGGACTTTTACTGTGGGGAAGCCTCTGGCCAGAGAAGCTCCACTGAATCACTGCACCCAAATGTGTGTGCACTATTCATATCTCTACAGAAAAATTTCAATACGGTTTTGTAAGGGGCCATAGGCGACTCAAGAGAAGGGGAAAAAACATACGGCGGACATTTGTGCACCTGTGCTTGTGGCAAAGCCTGTGAATGTTTCCGTATGTACTTGTGTGTGAGTGCATTGCCGCACACATTTCTATTCCGTTACGCCTAATATTGCATGACAGTTCTGGATCAGACTAGTCAAGGCTACACTCCTTTCCCATATAAAGCCAGGCATGTGAACACAGGCAGCATCCTCTTGCTCATATGCAGAGTGATAAAATAAACATGCTGGTATACAGTAGAGAAGGATAAAAAATATATGACTTCACCTAAACAGAGATCCCTGAAGCCAGAACTAGTATATTCTACATAGTCAAACTGTTGAAGTGTAAACAAGGGGTAAGTGGGGTTAGGGTAGTCTTGACTCCTCCGTCAGTTTAAATAGGCCTCTAGCTTGCATTTACTAAAAATGCGAGAAGAAGATTCTGAAGCTGGAAGCGAAAATCCTCAAATCAATCAACCCTGCCCAGTTGGCGATACCAAAGGTGCGTACACACCTAACCGGTCAAATCGTGTTACCGCTTCTATTTGGTCGCTTGCACCGGTTGTTATCAGTCGCTTGTGTGTATTCACTTCAGGAGGAGCCACTGCTGTTGTGCGATTCTGACAAAAAGCTCTGGGATTGCGCAGGCTGTTGGTGAGCACTAAGTTGTGAATGAAAATTGTTTTCTGATGCTTTACTTGTGCTTTGGTGACAATGGAAATGTTTTACTACCTTTCACTTGTACACTTGACACTTACTGTAATTCATACTGCACACTCCTTTCAATATGGAGTGTGCAGTACCTGTCTGTCCAGCAATCATGTCATGATAAAATAATAAGTGTATTTCCTCTGATCAGGAAAGGCATTTCAAACCACAGCTGCTGCGCCGTCATGATGCTTTTCCGTCTCTCTTCAGACGATGTTTTCCATTTCACTTGTGTCTTTTCCCGAATGTGTGTGTTGGACTCCACTTCCTCCTTTACACCACGTTCACCCCCTATAAACAGCTGACGCGCAGAGTGCATTGTCCACAACGCCGCGCCGCCACGCACAGTACAGTACCTGTCACATTGACAATACACAGTAATCACCCGCACCTGCCGCAAGAGCCGTGTTAGGTCTGAATGCACCTTTGGTCTTTCTACTACAACACAAAATTCCTGGACGACCGAGAGTATTAAGGTAATTCTGACAGATGCACATATCTTACTGCCTGGTAAATAGTCATAGACTACAGATAAAAGCTTTTAACACAGGAAGTTAAATTTAAACATCTTTCGGGGTGCAGTGTTTGCGTCTCAGTTCGTCTTTCTCACCTGCTCCCTTCTGCTCCTCAAGCTTCTCACTTGCTTTTCCAGACACAGCTCAAGAGATTTTGTAATGCTACTAATAGCACTGATCTGCAAACGCTGGTTTGAGCACTCGGTAATTGGTGAAAGGTTTAAAATAGGAGCTGCCATCATCAGAGCATAAGGCCCAACACTGTGATCTCGGCTATGTGAAAACTGCCCCATAAAACACTCGAGACATACGTAACAGAGTAAATAATACGTAGCAATTTCGGTGAATTAAATGCAAGTATCCCTAGCTTAAACACTCTTTTATTATTACACTATTTTAGAGAATGGTTTAACCAGTTTGCACTCACAGTTCTTCATAGGTTACAGGTAATTACACATTGAATCAACTTAATTCAAAACAGAACCTCAACCATCCAGACTGACAAAACAAATGGTAAACTATATCTGAGACTTAATTGGCTACTGTTTTGCTGTTGCTATTTTTCTTTGGTCGGTCTGTCTGTATGTAAATTGTCCCATGTCAAAGCGCTTTGTGACCGTGTTTTTGAAAGGAGAAATACAAATAAAATTATGTATATAACATAAGTTATAACTTACAGGAGATGTAGAAAGTAGATATTTTCTTTTTGAGTGTCCTCTCCTAATAGACAGTGACACAATAAACTAAATGTGAGTGTTGTTCGGTTCTGTCGACCCCTGATGCTAACTCCAGCCACACCACTGCGCGCACCAACTGGAGCCTAAAGGACTATGGCAGCTCCATATATCCTCAGACGGTCCGGTCACATAGTCATTACAAGGTCACTGCGCTGTCGTCTACATTTCACATTCAATATCTTACATATCATGTATGCTTTCTCTCGTTACTTTGACTTGAGAGAAGACTGGGGGGGGGAATAAACTATTAAAATGATAATCTAGCAGCACGACTGACTATTATTACCAATATTGAATTTGTTAATCAACCACTCTGCATACTGTACGGTTCCATATGTGAGTAATAATGACCTGTCACATGCGTGAAGCTCAACAAATGGTGGAAGCATCATCTCATCGTTGTGGAAACCTTCCCATAAGGCCATGTTGCGTCACTGGCAGCAGCTGTACAAGTGTCAGTGACATGGTGAGCTGACACAGATATAGCGATGATTGGTAAATACGGCCTCCAACAATTCATAATCATTTATGTTAAGAATTGTCAGGGATTTAAAACTAATGAGGAAGCACAAATACAGGAATGACGTCGTTTTTATAAATTTCGTTAAGGCTCCAAAATCTATATTTTTAGCCAATGTTTGTCATGCAATTATGCTGTAAATAATGTCAATGGATGAGACCCAGTTCTATTCTTGAGATATGGCTTTATCGCCCTTCAATTTTACCTCAGAAAATGTAGTGGTGTACAACTACTACTCTTTTCATTATCCAATCAAATAAAGATCGTAACATTGTTAGATTCAAACATTCCAATAGGTAACTGTGCTCGAAGGATTTAATCTACATTATCATTGCTCGTGTAGTTACATTTATGTAAACAACTACTTTTGTAGTCAACCAATCAGCAATTAATTGATTGTTGTTGCAGCCCCTACAGAAGACAAAGTATAAACAGCTATATTATTTGTAATTGGAATATGAATCTAATGAACTAATTACGCAGGTTTACTCTAAGGTAGCCACAGCAGATTGGCACAGCAGTTAACACTTTTAGCATTTATGCATAAAACATTAACTCGTCTGCTTTATGCCATCCACATTAAATATACATCTCATGCCTTTAGTTACCACTTGCTTCATGTTTAAAGGAAAACATGTATTGGAATATGCTTGGGGGGGGAAAAGCAGGAGGCCCATCTTGTGTTTGGTTAAGTTTAGATATGTCTGTCTGATGGCTTACGTCACCAGTATGTACGTATTTTGTGTGTGTTCCCGGGGCACTGACCTGAATGCGGAACAGAACAAGGGTGACAAGAGCCCGGACAGTGACAGAAGTGACCTCAATCATCACAGGACAGAAGTGCACTCGAATCATTTTAAAAGACACACTTACTTCTGGAGCGATATAGTCGGGGGTGCCACAGAAAGTGCGCGTGGAGACTCCGTCCAACATGTTCTCTTTGCACATGCCAAAGTCAGCGATCTTGATGTGTCCCTCTGAGTCTAGCATCACGTTGTCTAACTTGAGATCTCTGAAGACACAAATGCAAATGTTTTTTGACAATTTACCCGTAGTAAAAAAATATGTGGTAGGTTTAGGCTAGCCGCTGCCACAGGGTTTGGAAGTACCGTATTTGAGAGTGCTAGAGTTTAGAGAACTTATGAAGGACTGGCGGTTACTGTAATAAAGAAAACAATAAAATCCACAGCTAGAGGAACGAGTTTGCAAATGGGAGCTTGAACAGCGTGCTGCCGGGAGAGGCTTGTAAACAGTGCAGTTGCTCCTCCATGCCCAGGTAGTTGCCAAGGCTGGTGCGACTTATACTACGGAGCAACTAATATATGTTTTTTCTTCTTCATTATGCATTTTTTGGTTGGTACCCCATTCACACTCTCATTCATACACCAATGTGCACAGACACTGGTGGGTGAAGTGTCTTGCCCAAGGACACAACGACAGTGTGCACCTTCAGGGGGCGGGATTCGAACCCGCTCTACCATCTGCGCCACTGTCATTTATGTTCCGTTCAATTGGAACAAAAATTGAAGCAGTTTTTGTTATCTAATTGTGTCAAAAAAGGCTCAAACAGAATTCTTTTACACATTTTTGCTATACAGTCTATAATGGAAATGCATGGTAACTTAAAATGTATGAAAACTAAGTTAGATGGAAAATACCTTGATTTTGCAAGTCTGTATTGTGGCTTCTTGCAAAATGGACATTGCAACACCTTATATGATGATAATTTGCCATGATGAATGCGGATCAATAGAACACACTGAATAATCTCCACACCAAATCCTTACCGGTAAATGATGCCTTTACTGTGCAGGAAAAAGAGACCAACAGCGATCTCTGCTGCATAGAACCTGCAATAACAAGCCGACAATCAAGCCACTGTTCACCGTTTATGGATTAAAAAATGTACGGATAAGGATTACTTACACTGCCTGAGGTTCCTTAAACTTGCCCACCTGTTGTATGTGGTACATCAAGTCGCCACCGTTTACATACTCCATAACAAAGTACAGGCGATCCTGAAGAGGTTAATTGATTAGTCATAAATAAAATTTGCAGATTTGTTTTTGTTATTACAAGCTGAATATATGAGTTGAACGATATAAAATGTAGAAAATATTATAAAGCCTCATAAGAACATTTAAGCTTTGGAACCAAAAATATAATAATGAAAATAAAAAGATTTAAAAAAAAAAAAAAAGCACATGCAAAACAATAAATGGTATTCCACTCACTCGCCTTTCCTGCAGAGACTACTGTCCTCATTTAAACCAGATTAACTCACCACTGTCTGGAAGCACGAGTGCAGGAACGTGAGGAAAGGTGGCTTGTCTTGTAGTGCCAGCACCCTCTTCTCCACCATTGTACACTCAACATCATCGTCCTGAATAACCACATCTTTCTTCAGGATCTTTATGGCATACAATTCCTCAGTGGTTTTCATCTCTGCCAGCATCACCTGAATGATGACAAAAATGTTATCATTTATTTAAACTCTAAACTGAACAATGTAACAGATGGACGTCGATGTGCTCCTTGTGTTATTACGCCTTATTTCCTCTTTGAATCCGCTTAGAAAATTGACATGTTTTAATTTTTTGTAACTATACTTGGAACGTGTAACAGTATTTAACTAGGGGAAACATGGAAGAGCTTGGTCGCTTCTAACTTCAGTTGTTTGGGTCCATAGAGGAGCGGAGCAGAGGCTAAATGCAAACACTGTCAGTGCTCTGTCTGCGTGATTATTATTATTATTATAATTTCACAGTCAATTTTATGCAAAAACAAAACAAAAACAAAAACACGTTAGAAAATCACTTTAAGACTTTTTATGACTTTTTTTTTTTTTATTTTAACTTCCTGGCTGATGTCTTGAGATGCTGCTCCAATATTTCCACATAGTGTTCTTCCTTTATGATATCATCTATTTTGTGAAGTGCACCAGTCCCTCCCGCAGTAAAACAACCCCCAGCATGATGCTGCCACCCCGTATTTCACATTTACAAGATTACCCCTTTTTCCTCCAAACGTGATGATGGTTATTATGGCCAAACAATAAAAAAAAATGCTTTTGTAAGACCACAGTATATGTCTCCAAAAATTAAAGACTTTGGGCCAGATCTTGTGGCGGCGCACGGATGTGCGCAGGCTCTTGGCGAATTATTTTCCGAGTGGCGGAGCTATATGTGCCATTTGCCTTCGCCACCTGTGAGGGGGCGTCACAAGAGGAGGTGACTGCGCTGATGGAACCACGGCTGACATTCACTTGCTCGTTTACATTGCGCTGTCTTGCGTTCCTTCTTAAGCCTTAGGCTCTCACAGTTCAAACTAAAAACTTTATTTACCCCATCGTGACCTAAACGATGTTCACGTCTCGAGAGAAAAAGAGCTACAGCGTCCGCTGTGGCGCGGATCGGCCCGCGCTTGGCGTGAACGCGAAGCAAAACAAAAGCACATGTTCACCCCCCACTCCCACACAACCACTCTCCTGGACGCGGAGTCGATCTGATTGGAGGAAAATGTGTGTCTCCACCCACTTAAATGCGCTAAGTCTGGAGTGGCAAGATCACAAAGTGCGTTCCTACTGAGCGCAAAATGTCACGCTATCGTCTGCGTTTTGAGAAGATCGGGCCCTAAGTGTGCATTTGCAAACTCCAATATGACTTTTTCATGTTTGTTTTGAAAGGTGAAATGGAGTAGCTGAGGGCAGCTTTAAAGCTGTGGTAACTGATTTTTCCTGTTCAAACTGTTAAATTTTTAGTTTTGGCCCAAACACTTTTCTAGCTCTCACAATCCTTCCAGCGCATGTGAATTGTTCCAGCACATAAATGATATAAACGCTTCACGCCAGTGTACAGCTTTGAGTGGCGGCAAAGTGAAGCCTGGGGGACCATCCCCAAAATAAATTGCAATACATTTTTATTCTACTTCTATCTTCCATTGCTCAATAAAATGTTAGGAAAAGACATTTACCTAATTATTTAGAGAGTTGATACAAAGTATGTCATCTGTTCACAAATAGGATAGTAAAATGTAGATTTTGCATATTTGTACAGCATTTGATTGTGAGAGATGTAGCATTGTACTGAACAAACCTTGCCAAAGCTTCCTTTCCCCAGCACAGCGAGGAAGGAGAAGTCACTGAGTTTGACCTGGTCCATAATGGTGGAGGGCAGCTGGCCAGTGGAGCTGTCTGTCTCCGAAATGTTCTTTTTTCCTGGGCCCAGCTTGGCTTTCTGCACTCAGGGCACACAGAATTTGACATATAAGAAATACGAAGCTAAAAAAATAAATGCACAAGTCTGTTGTGAAGATTCGCACAATTTATCATTTGTGGGAGAGGCTTCTAAGATGTAAATAGTAATCTTGATTTTAAGCACATCTATGAATCATCATGAATTTTCAATGTATAAACTCAAGCCAGGCTAGCATCGCCCCTTTAGTCTTACGGGGCACAATGGTTCTTAATAAATTGGGCAAGATAGATAAAGATAGAAATATAAAATAAAAAATGTATAAACTTAAAAATACAGTGTCAGGCAAACTATAAATGTTGCATCACTTGTAAACACACAAATCACTAAAACACTGGATAGGAAAAAAGCATTTTAAAGTGAAAATGATGTTTATACTATTTTTTGTATGTTTCTATATTGCACAGTATTTCTTCAGGTAAGACAAAAAGTACTAGAATATTCTATGACCTCATGCCACCCATATACTATAGTGCTAAGAGGAAGATGCACACTAACTGGCTGAATGAAGTCAAACAGACAAACATGCTAAAACTAGTACCCTATAAAGTTGTCTGTACAACTCTGTAGCATTTCAGCTTCAGACCAAAAGCAGCTCATAATATTTCAGAGAGTTAGTAAGAAATGAATTTCTGAGCGTCTGTCACCATTTTGCTACACATGTCATGCTAAACAGCTTTTAGTTTGGTTATTGTATCCCAGTGGAGAGTCTTATGTGGATGCAAAGCAGGCGGCAGCAGTTCACAGCACACCTGAGCTTTAGCCATTGACAACACAGGCCTGGCTGACGCACAAGAGCAGCACGCTTACTTCCTTCCTGTCAGACACACCTGTTCAGGTCTCTCCACAACTGTTTGGTCCTGGAACCAAAGGTTATAGACTTAAATAAATAACTACATCAAAAGGAAATGTAGATTTATTTAAGTTATTTAAGTTAATGTCACAGACATATAGACCTGGAGATACAGAGCCCTTTACTATCCTCTGCTGACACCTAGTGTTCATCAAAACATTTACAATGAACTACGAGTGAGAAAACAAAAATATAGATTTTTTTTTTGCGACGCAATACAAAATGCAAAATACGGAGACGAGACATACATGCAGACATAGAGGCACATTGTGTGAACGTTTACTAACAATCTTTTAAGAGCAAGAACTTTTTTGCTTACTCAAATACTAATACGCATGGTAGATGTAATGGTACAGTAATTGTGTGACTATTCTAGTAGTAGTGGCATTGGGCATTGGAATATTTTCTAAAAAATATACATAGTTTTTGCATTTTATTGTGATTTAATAATATAGTACTTTCTAGTCTTTCTTATTTAAATTCTTTATTATCATATTTAGCAAATTGTTAGTAAATGATAAATGCTAAGAAAAAGTGAAAAAGTATGGAACCACAACAAGACATAACACAACAGGACGAGGGCAGAGAGGAGGGGAGGGCTACCTGTATATTTAGGTTTATTTGGCAGTCCTGAGAGCAGGAGCAAGAGGCGAAAAGAGGGAAAGAAACTCTTGTATTAAATATAACTCTGAGACACGGGGCGAAGAAACATTTGCACAATAAAAGCACTGCCAAGAGCAGGGGGGAAAAAACAAGACACAAACAGCACATTGTCCAGAGGCTAAACAACAGATTGAATAGAGAACTGGCAGAAGTTTTACTGTTTTGAAGAAATTGCCAAATTATGGATAGCCTCGTACTTGTTGCCATGGAGAAAGTATTACACAACTGGAAGACAGAAGAACACTTTGGATGTATTTCCATTTGCTTGACACAGGATTTTTACCACCTGCCTATCCCACATAATAATGAAAAACTGAGATTTTGCAGTATTCTGAGAGCTCTGACCATAAAAGTCACAAATGCAATGTGTGTTGATTGCATGTTTACATTTTAATACATTTTATTCTCTTGTTAAATTGGCAAGTCCAATGTTACAGCTCACCTCAAATTTCTGCCTAAGTTCCTCATTTCCGTCATCTTCCTCTGAGATTGGAACATTGTAATACTCTCCCTCCTCCTGGCATAGCAACTTGTACCTGAAAGACAAGTGAGCCTATTACATATGACCCTATATGGCTCAGAGTAACAATCCATATTTGGTCCTGTGTTTATTTAACAGTGAGAGGTGTGAATGTAACATGTGTGATTTATAATGGGGTAAAAAAAAAACAGGACAGAGGCAGCTGGAGAAGGTGTCACCTCACAATTATAGCTTAAAAATGTGAATAATGGAATAATGCTACAACACTATTAGAAATAATTACTGTCCAGTGGGTCTCAGACTGTGTACAAGTGCCCTAGGTCCTCTCCAGCATTTTTTTAATTCATGATTTTGTCCTCTTTTCGGCCACTGTTCTGTCTTTAGAACTACTTCTTTCAGACCAGATTGAGCCCAAGTTTAAATCTGATTCATCCCAATCTTTGAACTGGTTTAGTTTTTGTGGTACTCAGGGAGCTCATTTTTGTATTATGAGAACCACAATCTACAATATAGTGGTCCCCGTTTCCTAAAAACCTACTAGCCTTATAGAACCTACCAGCCACAGACAGGAGACATCAGGAGCTCTGAGACTCCAAATGAAAGTGATCCCATGAAATCGTTCCTGGTGGTTCGGTCCCAGTCCCAGACTTCCACTGACAGTCTGCGGTCCTTATCCGATGGCTTCAGCTTACTGCGTAAAAGTTTTAGTCAAATACACAAAAGCAAAGAAGTCATGAAATTATAAAAATATCTTACAAAGTGAAGGTCTCGTTCCATCTGGGGTTGAGGTTGGAGCGGATGGTTTTGGTCTTCTGCTTGGTCTCATTTTTGGGGTCTGGGATAAGCTTGAGTTTGACATATGGATCTGAAAGTCCATTGGGGTCCATGGGTATTAGGTTTTTGCCTTCACCAACTGAAAAGTAGAAGAGCATGAAGTTATGGTTCAGAGTTTGGGGTGCACGCTCATAAGCTTTTGCTTCAGCCCACTCCTTTTGAGCAGAAGGTTAACTGCTCAAACTAAACTAAACTGGTTTAATCATTACGCTGTGAATATGTGACTGAAAGAAATATACTGCATTATATATAGTTTAGCTTATAACGTTTATAACGTTTAATCTAACGCATAATTATTACAATTTAAGATTAATATAACACTAGAATAAATAGGAAAGCAACAGTGTAACAAACAAGTAAGAACATGTAATTTGTAAAAGTTGCAACAAAAATATAATCAGCAATATCCAACAATATAATCAGTGATATCCAACATTCTCCACTATAAACACGACATAGGAGTATCAAGGAGTTCTTCGAACACAAACAGTCTTGGCTGTTATCCTCTAACTTAATAAACAAGGGACACACATTTCTGCAACATCAGCCTGAAGCAATGGACACATGGATGCGTATGCAGAAATATCAATGCCAGGCTTTCCTGCAGGGACCAGATGAGCAACTAACCCCTTGTAACTGTCACACACTACAACAGCAGACTAAAAGCATGCTGACCTCTGCCCTGGAGAAAGGAGTTATGCCAAACAGCACCATGTCAAGAGTTCATTTGTAAAAGCAACTGTCTTATCTGCAGATGGGACACCTGAGTGTAATTTAATGTGGATGTATTGCCGATTGCATGATATTATTGTCACGGTGAATTTACAGCAAATTAACAAATTATTGTTAGTAGTACAAAACCAGGAAAAAAAAAATGTTTTATTGAAAACAAAGACCAGGGTTGTCAAAACAGCCTATTTGAAAGCATTACTTTTTAGCATTCAAAACAAGCCTGTACATGAGCACAACATAAAAAAAATACATCCAAGATGTAGAAAACACATCATATTATGAGACTCTTTCTATTGGATTTTTGTTATTTTTAGCTTTTGCAGCAGCACTGTACAAAGTAGATGGAGTTGGCCTTTATTGAGCGGTGCCGGCAGAGAGCACAGTTACTAAAAATCACATACAAGAGAATGGGAGAAATGAGAGAGAGAATACTAAGGTGTGGGAAGACATTGAACATTCCTGAGCTGACAGCCTTCACCTTTTTAAACAAAGTGTTATACAAGGCCTGGTGTGACTGGAAAGGAGGACAAACAAGTATAGATATAGCAAAACAAAAAATAAAAATAATCTAATATGGTAATTGAAAAAAAAAATATATATATATTTGGCTTTATTATTTTTGGATTGCTTGCTTAAACGTTTTTTTTTTTTTTTTTTAAAGGAAATGTGTGTAAGAAACGTACATTAAAGCAAAATGTTTTTTGGTTCCAGCCAGTAGGGGGTGATCTAGACTGCACACTGTTTTCTCTCTGTTCCAGTGTGTCTATTGTGCACCATATGTGAAGGCTGCATTCACAGATGGTTCTCATAAACTAAACCACAAAGCTGTGCACCTATACTTCAAGTTCACTTCTGCATAAGATATAAAGTAACATGAACTATAAATGGAACACAAAGGTTACTTGATTCATGTATATGGCACTAATGTTAATTGTTTTTTCGGAGTCATCAACTGGACTGGGTTATTCGTCTTGAGGACATCCTGTAATCAACCTCTAATCCTGTAAAACCCCATTGAGAACTGAGAGCGTATACAAACACAGCATACATAAAGTTTGGTGCTGACGTTGAAGTTTGATCTAAGGCAAACTGCTTGATTTTTAGCATTACACCAAAGCTAAGCCTTTACAACAGAAACATAATTTACGACTAATATAGCTGGCATTTATTAATGAATGAACAGACTGAGTTATGTGCTACTGATTTATAAAAAAAAATAAAAAAAGCTGAGCTGAGCTGAAAATGCCATAATGGTTGTGGAGTGAGATAGTTGAATCCCATATACGTACAGAAAAAGTCAGGTTATAAGTTTAAAATAGTTTATAGAGGTCATATTAAAACGGCACTGAAAACATGTTATGTAAATGAGAAAAATGCTGGTGTGTTGTGATGACCCTATCTCCAAGAAAAGGTCAGCTGTGTTTACTGTTGCCTCCCTGGTTAAATAGCAGCTATATGAGGACTACCTCCCAGACACTGCAAGAAGAAACATGCCTTAAACCTTACAGTAACTATGAGCATCAGCAAACAATTATTGTTTAAGATCACATTGATGAAAGAGACTGAATATTTTATCAAGGCAATATAGAAGTAGCTGCTACTGAATGTGATTTGTTGTATTTGCTTGGCATGTGTAATGCAATTTCCCCTGTAAAACAACAAAATATTTTGTTTCCATCTGATTGCAACTGAATTCTTTTGGAAAATCGTTCAGCCTTATACTGCACTATCGTTCTGAACATCTGGGAGAGTTGAACTTTGGAGTGGAATCAGGAAAACTCCACTCAGCCGCTCCATCACATGCCATTTTTGAAGTGACTTTACTCTTGGCACAAGCTTTTTCACAAAGCATGACTCATGAAGCTACAAAGCAGAAACAAGTGAAAAATAGAAATAATGGTAGAAAATCAGCTGCATTCAGACCAGTGGGCACTGATTGTCAATTGGATACCCATGGGCAGCATACCAGATGCATGTACTTCATTCGAAGGATCTTTTACATGATTCATTTACGACCAGATAAAATTAATAATAAAATAATAATAATAGGTCAGTAGTCTTAAAAAGTCTCTTTACAATATTGTGCATTATTCATTCACACCACACTCAGATGATATATATGTATTTATATGTAGCCACAGTTGCCCTGGGGTAGACTCCCAATCTATGCCATTAGCCCCTCCGACCACCATGAACCACTCACACGAACACACACATACACTACTTCACCCTGGCTTCCTGGTGTTCCCCAGCAGTCTCCCATCCAACTACCAACCAGGCCCAACCCAGCTTAGCTTCAAAGATCTGACAGGATCGGTAGGGAAGGCGGTTTCATGGCATTGTAATTTACTACACATCTGCATGTAATTATGTGGAAGCTTTGGGACGATATATGGAGCACAAAGCCTATTGTACTTGTCGTTTAAGTAAGGTTGCAAAATACTCCAAGCTGCTAGAAAGTCACAATGTCAAGTTCTGTTGGCCTTCCTCGTTCAAAACCACTTAAATTGACTGGAGGCTTAAAAAACAAATGTTTGACTTCACAACAAAGAGAGATCGTTGCCAAAACCACCACTGTTTCCTGGATGTAACATCCACAAGGCAAAAAGTCTTCAACTGTAAGAGGACACAACACCTCCACAAAGTTCAGTGGTAAAAAGTATATCTGCTGTTCCACCCACTTCTCTGTACCAGCATTGGCCTAATACACCTACTGCATACCTTCAGAGTTGATATAACAACTAGCTCTGACTGCAGTTACATTTTCAAACAGAAGAGAAAATATCGATGCATGAAGGATCCACTGGCTTGTGAAAATTTGATGCAGCATGTTGTGTTGTAGCCTCTGCCACAAAAACAAATATATAAATAGTTCACAGGTGGAAAGGGAGCTTGTTATTTTGTATCAATTTTCTGCTTAAACGAATGGGCTCTATGCGCATGAGTGACACTTGACTTCCGAGTTAACTCACCAGGGGCCGCTGGTCTTTCTATCTTGTTACTTCCCTAAGAGGGATTAGCGGTGTCAAACACAAATCAATAAATAGTTCAAGATAACATGACGGACAGTGAGCTACTGACATTGCTACATTGGCTCTTTGTATCTCAGAGCCAAGTGTCAGTCTTTTTGTAAGGGGTTCGATACAGGTGCATGTTTTTATTATTTATAAATCAAAGGCATGAATGTAACTTCAGTCTTTCTGAAAATCATCTAAAACCAACTGAACTACATTAATTAAATGCCCTTGGTTAAGTCATATAAACAGCTTATATGTGACCCAAAAACCTTTTTTGTTTTTACTGTGAACATATGAATTAAAAATTTAACTACTCAAATTAACTCAATGCAGGAGGTCAACATGTATGAATGGCAACATAAAACTCTGCCCTTTCCACAAGCAAGCTCAATATCTCTTGAAAGCTGTCTGCTGAGAGTCTGCTGCGACTAATGCAATCCTTGATGCAATCTGGCCTGAGTGGGCAGTGCTCTGGTACAGCAGACCTATATACACACCTACACACAAGGAAACATGCAAATGATGACACAGCCGTCCTCAGACTCTGGCTCAGCACCATACAGCTGCATCACATAGACGGCAGACAATCAATCACTATGCAGTATGGAACGGAAAGAAATTCTATGATCTGGCAGTAAAGAGCAAATAAACAAATTTGCAACTGTAATGTCTATGATGTGTCTTTAGTCAATAATAAAAACTTCTTTATATGGTGTTTCAAAATTTACAAGAAAAAAACTGTTAATTGATACTTGTTTGGACAATAAAGTAATTAATAAATTAAATTAAACGTGCACCCCTAAACCCAAGATTTGATTGTACTTCAAAAGGTGCATTACGGATCATGTCAGGCTTCTGCAGTGCTGTCTTTTAGCCCTTTGGTCCCAGTGACAATGAGGTAAGTGGATAATTGTGGCAGGCTCTTGTCTCTCAGTGACCCATGTTTGTGGGCTAATTGGATCTTGTGTTCTGTTAGACCCCTCTGACACTGCTATTGTCCTTGTGCATGCACTGATGCTCTATTGTTACAGGGGCTCAATAAAAAATCTGCTCCAGCTGTAGATACTGTACATCATTGTGTGCTGTTACAAAGACTCAAGCAGACTTTTATATTTATTTTATTTTTTACAGAGAAGACTATTTCAGTATTTCATATTTTCATATTTCAGTATACAGTATTTCAGCCATACTGCACTTCTAAGTGTGAATGTGGGAAAACAGATGGAAATCAGTTAACTAGTAATATCCTTCACAGTAACTATGATATTTAATGAGAAACCAATAAATGTATTCTGTAATATTCAAAAAGAACATAGCAATACTTTTAAAAAGTGTAAGTAAAATGTGTATAATTAGCTTGTTACACATAGACACCACAGTGCTCTTTAAAGTGAGAGGGATCGAAGCCACAGGGTCCCAGCTGCCCTGGGCTAAACGGACCACAACCGACACCACACTCACAACCAGTGGGAGGAAAACAACAATTCAATTCTTTGGTTTGCGAAAGAGCAGTTGGATTACAGGCAAAATATTCTGTGGACTGATTAACTCAAGGTTGAATAGTTTGGGCGGAACACACAAACATCATCTCCCACTGTACTATATTCACACAGGCAGTGGGTGACGTGTCTTGCCCAAGAACACAACGACACACTTCTTGTTTATGGGCCGACCCGCTCTACCATCTGAGCCACCGTCGCTCATGTATATGGTTCAAGCCTGCAACTGTAATTGATAAGACAGTGCTGTAGTTCTATTGAGTTCTATTGTCTATGGTGTATGATTGTGTTAATATATCAACTAAGGTTAATATTGCATCTCCGAATCAATTGAGAGTCAAGACAAACACTGGCCAGCACAGAGGAAGTCGTGACTGTTTAAAAAGAGTAACAAAACACAGCCCACGCAGCAGACCACACACAACAGAGCAGTGTTTAAATTCGGGAATAGTGTTGCCTTCCAAGTGTGTAGTAACTGAAGTGTCTCTTGCAGTGACGTTGCATTATGTGAGAAGAATGTTTTCATCTTCCATGGCACATGTACTCAGTGACAAAATCTGCAACATCACCAGAAGCAACAGCTAACAGAGTGTACGGTTCAGGTCTTCTATTTTCAGAACAGAGGGAGCATCCGCGTCAGCTCAAATTGACAAGTAAAACGGATGTGTTTCACAATCGAAACAGGACAACAGAGTGTGCATTTCGAGCACATAGAGACCTGTGAAGAGACTTTTAAAAAAGCATCCCTTGACCTATTGGGCTGCTGCTTTTCAACAGTGTCTGATACAGTGTTGGCAGACTGAGACTTACCTGTGACTTGAAGTTTTTCATCGCTGACCTCCACCTTAAGGAAGACTCTGCCTCTCCTCTCAGTGTGGTCCGTTCCACACATACTGGGCACGTTGGTCACACACTTGTTGTGCACATTCATATCACAGGCTGAAGGGAGAGAGAGTAGATAAGGTGAGCCAAGCTTAGTTTTACTGACTATCTGTTTTCATATGGAGTAAATGTATCTGAAAAGGGACTGTACACAGTGTTATGAATGTATACATAATGTTATCAAGCATAAGTAAGTAAGTAAGTGCTTTGTTTGTCTTTGTACAATTGTCCAACAAAATTGCGTTCAGGTGTTGGGCTAGTCCTGAGCCACTGCGACTGAGCGCGCTACCACTGTGGGCCAACCTAACCAGCCCTCAGTGCTCCTCTGAAAAAGGTGCAGCGCCTCCAGGGTTTGTCCCGGTGTCAGAGTGTGGTGTCACTCACTGGTCAGCTCCTAAACCTCCTCCTCCTTCCTCTACCTGTGCAGCTTCCTCCCCTTTACAACAGTCTTTTACCATCTCCTCATTTGTCCCTTTTTGTTTTCTGTAGCCCCTCTTGTGACGCCTCTACCATGCAGCAGGTGTGGGGGTCTCAAATTTGTAGGTCTCAATGTCTTTAGCTCAAAAGCTATCTCTTAAAAAAAAAAGTAAATAATCCACTGAACCTCACAAAAACACAGCAAAGATGTACAAAAGCATCCAGCAAAACAATGTCGAACATATAAACAGTTCGCAGAAAAAGGCAAAAACACTGCTGCACCAAGAGAGAGGGAGGCCGCTGCCTGTTTATGTGTTGCCATGACGCCAAAAAAAAAAAGTATGTGGTATCTGATAAACCTTACCCAATAACAGCTGCCACTATAGCACATTGTCTGTGATTAGTCATCCTACTGTTTTGCCTGGTCAATGTATGGGACAACAATATATTTTGATATTCTGTCTATTCTTTTTTGTGTTAACATTTTTAGCAACAACAGACTGAATAAGTTAGCATTTGGAGAGGAAGCAATTATAGTAAAACAATAAGCTGCTTTGCACAGAGCCAAAGACTACACTGCAATGTTATTTGAGGTCTGGATACTGGATACTTAATACTTAATATTGCAGGAACAATATTAAAGGATTTGAGCGCTCGTGTGCAAGACGATATAACAGGGGTATGACCCAGATTAAGCCTGATGATGTCATTCATGTGACTAGGAACAGTTCATCAGAATATCAGGGTCAGAGGGTGACGTACACTGAAAAAGACAGGTGGCCGAGGCAGAATATGATGAAGGATACAAAAGGAAATAAAGACATGATGGTCTAATGAATAAGTGGTGAATAATGAACGCAGGAGCTATTTAGGGTACAGTATGTTAATAAAGTTATGCAAGATTAAAGAAAGAAGAATGGAGAGGACAAAAAAGACCCAAAGAGAACGTTTAATCAAGGAGAAGACTATAACTGCACAGTTTTAATGAGGCACTGAGGACAGTCCAATACAACTGAACAAATGCACTAGAAATCAAAATAAATTCAACAAGGCCCAATTTAACTAAAGTGGACATATTCAATGAAGGTTCTTGAGTCATCTTCTGTACTCTGTTGTTGAAGTGTCGCACATTTTGAAACGTTCGACACAGAACCTTCACTGAAGATGGACACTCTTGATGACGATTGAGAGCCCACACAGACATAAAGTGGACATATTTTGCTTCAATGACAAATACTTCCATCCTCCAAAGAAGTATTACGTGATATGGTTCACATGCCTTCAATGGGACTTTGTGAATGTCAGAATATCACTCTTTATAGAGTGCACGCAGTGTAGTACTCACTGTCACATTTCATCCCCTGATGGATGAGCCCATATAGCAGAGACCCACAGTGGTCACAGAACGTGGGGCTGCCATAGGTGTGGATCTTAAACTTGTGCTTCGTTCGAGGATCCTGTAACACACAAAAAACACAAAATGCATTACAATTATCATTCTTACAGCTCGCATTACAAGAAGTCTGGTCACATGAACTGAATGTACACAGACAGAGTAACGAATATGAGTAACTCATGACATCAGATATCATAACAAACTGCAGCTCATAAATGCACTGGGAAGCAGCGCACAAACAGGTTTACAGGTTTTTAAAGATACAATTTTCGCAATTTTAAAAGACTTGCACAGGTCCAAGTATAACGCATTGTTAAACCGACTGAAGAAATCCAAAGAAGATTATAAATTGGACTTGATATAGAATACATTAAGACAGCTGAATGGCAAGCAGAAAACCTGTCATGCTCTTGGTTTCTCTATATTAACTTATTTAATACATGAAAAAACTCCACTAGCTCCCTAAGTCACAGACTGTGACAATTTATTCATAGAGAAGACAATAGGGCACTTATTGCTGATTGCTAACAGTTGTGTTTTTAAAATAGCTTTCATAGGATGTGATTAAGGAGTAATGAATGTGAATTGAAAAGTAATGAACCTTTGTATGATTTTCTGAACCATTTCATTCATAGATAAGACCGCAGTCAATTAGTTTTTTTTTCCTAGTATGTTTGACCCAAATGTTTCCACACGTTTTTAGTCCTTGTAATTGTACTCTGTTTGTTCTTGGTAAAATCATGACTGCAAGTTTTTTCCATCTCTCTCATACACTGTATTTTTCCAGAAAAAAATAACAAACTATCAATCAAAATGTGCAAACAGCAAGCTTTAATGTGTAGTGTAATGATTTAGTGTTGTGGCCTTAAATAAAAAGTTGATACTGTTTAAAGCTGAACTAGTGTTGCGTACAACGTAACTGAATGAGTTTTAATTACCCCTGTTGATAGACAAATCTCTGCTCTTTTGAACAGACAATAAAGTTCTATTCTATTCTATTACAGCTAGTGGGATCTCTGAACCTTGGGAGATTTTAAAACAGTTACGTTTGTATATTTAAAGACAGAACCAAATGACAGCAGATAGATGCAGAGTTGGAATAAAAGGCTCCCTGTTAACTAAACAAAGCTGACCTTTAGCAAGTGTTTGTGGGTGTTGGGCAACTATGTAATGCTTTATGAAATGTGTTGACAGAGATGAGCCATTATTCAAATCAAGGGAATTCAAAGTTATCATGTTATTATCATGTTAAATCATTATGTTATTTTTTTTTGTCCCAGAGAAATCGGTCTTCGTGGTCAGGGCACATCGCTGCATAAAAATCTATACAACACTCTTCTGGTGCATTAACCAAAGCAATGACAAAGAACATCTCTTTTCCACTTTGTAATGTTTCCAAGAACCTGTCCCTTCACTATATTTGCATCAGGCAAGCAAACTCAGTCTGTTTCTTTTGTGAGTGCAACAGTGGACTACCGAGGAACTACTGAAGAGTTTTATTCACTCTGTCTGCACTCAACAGATAGGGCAGGGGCTTCGGCTCAGACTTAAAAGTAAGACAGATATACAGTGTGGAAAAATAAATGAAAGAAGCTTGACCCACAGGAAATAAATCATGAGATAAGCAGAGGTGAGTCTCATATCTCAGATGGAGCTGACAGCATCTTTCCGAGAGGCGCCACGCTGATCAATGGCACCTTTGCTATTTTCGATTGGGCAACAGACTCCTGAAGCTAAACTGTTGTTACTTACTGCTTCAATATACTGTATTTTACTATGACAATCTTTAAAGAGTTTACTTCTCATGTGGCAAAACAGAGAATGCTTTTTTATGCTGCAGACCAACACAGCATGTACATTAGCTGCTTTGGTTATCATTAACTATTGCGCATACAACGCATATTTGACTCATGAGAACCATGCGGCAAACAGCCATGTATTTTTAATGCCCCAATAAATAAGGCTAAAGGTGATGAAACTGCCCCTCACAATGCTAGTTTAAATGTGCAGTGAAAAATGATGCATAGTTGAACAGTACGTCGAAACCAGAATTTGCACAGTACAATATTAAAGCATGCAGCATTTTGTGCAATTATATATATATAGTATGTAAAAAAGTGTTGCAGATTCAAGCAGTTAAAGCAGTTAACATACGTTGAAACCTGTTTTGGGCCGACTTGCACAAATTAAGAGTCAGAGAAAAATCCGGTCCGACTTGTTAAGAGTGTGAGCAGGTAGCAGTAGGTAACGCACATACTCAAGTAGTCATTGTGTGAGTTAAGGACAGAGACAGAGACCGCCTGGGAGGCTTTGGCAGCTGTGCTCGTGTCCACCCACACACAGCTGAGCCTGAAGGATTACCCTCCACCTCTACATCCTCCATCTACAGCACACAAATGAATGAGAGATCCACATGGAGCAAGCAAGAGAGCAACAGGTATTGAAAATAAAAGCACCACTGAATGTAAATTTCGACTGTTTACTTTCGACTGTTGGCAAGTTCAGTTTTAAGCTGAAAGCTAAAAACAACGCTAAATCAGGTGTTCATAGTGGAATGATATTACAAAAACTCTCTGCTTGTTCACTGTTATGCACCCCTTTAAGCATTGGTAAAACATTACAACAGTAGTAGCTCATTTTATGCCCATTACATCCATCCAGTGTAAAGATTTGTCAGAGCATGATGTAATTTGAAACTGAGACAAACAAATAAGCACACTTGTCTTCAGTTGACTGCGCACATTTGGCTGTCCATTTACTAATACTGCTTCGAAAGAGCTCCAGGTTAAAGCTGCACTAAGCTAGGTCTTTTTGAATTTTTTTGTCACTACTGACAAATCTCTGACAAATCTCACAAGATTAATGAGATCCAGAAATCTCATTAATCCTGTGAGCAACACACATTTGTCAGTATAATAAATAAGATTACACATTTTGAGACTTACAAACTGAAACTTTCATGTAAGTCTGTTTTTTTGTTTGTTTTTTGCATTTAGAACAAAATACTTCCATTTAGAACCAAGTTTACTGTGCAGAGCTTTTTTTTCCAAGCAACCCTTGAACGCCTCACAGCCTCCCAGTGCCTGCTTTCCTCATAAGGAGGATAAAGATCTGATGGCTCCCTGTAGATATATGGGATTATCAGACATTTCATGAGGATTTCAGCAGCATCAGAGCAGGTCAGTCAGATGCTTGTCAGTTAAAGATCTTTTATAAACTTCTGTCATAATGCTAAACTCTGACTGTGTTAGCCGATAACTGTTACAGTGTCTGCTGCTTCAAACAATTGGGATCCCTGCATGTGTTTGTGTTTACATGGTGGAGGGGCATCTGGGGTGAGGGGTGTAGTGGGGGGTGTTCTGTGAGGTGGGGGAGTGATGAGGAATGCAACCATACCGGTCTGGCAAAATGGGGTAACTGAGAGTAGCTTTAACCTCTGTAAGAAGAGGAAGAAGAAGTAGTAGTAGATGAAGAAGAATTAAAATTAAGTAAATCAAATGACCAGAAATCTCAGTTGACTTTCTTCACATTGTAGTTGGGACACAGAGTGAACAGCTGGGACACAGAGTGAGATGCTGGGATAAAGAGTGAGTGGCTGGCAGAAGCAGAGGAGATGCGAATGAAAGACCACTGTGATGCTGTGGGTGATGTCAGCTAATTAGTCAGTCCCTCTATAATGGTTTAATTATAGCAGAGAGAAAGCAGAGAGTCTACAGTGCTAACGAACCAAGTGACAAGACAATGTGTCCCTCAAATGCACTTAAGAGAACTGGAATAGAAGCAGACGGGTTAAATGAAATCAAAGAATAAAATGTGCCACAGCAATAAACAGATGGCCACACATCCATTTGGCTCTATAAAGCAGACAAAAAGGAATTATCATATATCTGGTCAGAGTCTTACAAAGCAGCTGGGAACTGACGAGCCCTGATGCAATGTTTTCAGTCAAAAGGAGATAAAGGAGCAGCATGGGATTAAAAATACATTCCGTAAATTGTCTGGTTTCTAACATTGTTGTTGTTCAGCTTCTGGTTGCAATGACCTGACTTTCTCTCCAACTGACCCCAAGCATCACCAAACAAAAACTTTATTCACAATATCTCCTTCACATTAGCACAAGTGCAAAAAGCAATTATGGTTCTATACTGGGGCCTTGGAAAGCACAACAAAAACGTTATTAAATGTAAAAGTAAGAAGATATATATTAATTGATTGATATAATTCTATAGCTGCCATTAGAGCATAGAAAGACTAGTAATGCAAATCGTGAAATCCGTTTTTGTTTTTTGCTTAAGCAATAAATTGAATCTCTGATAGCTTTAACCAATTTGCCAAAAAGTAAACCAAGATGTCAAAGAGAAAATTGTGGGCAATACATGTCTAGATTGTTCACTGCCTCCCCTATCTCTTACCTGTAATCCCCTGCTGCGTGCTGGCATTTGAAGTGGAGGGTGGGGGTTCTTCCCTGATTGGGATAAATCTAGTCTGTTAGTCTTGTAAATTAATTTTGAAACTGGTTGTTAAGCTAAATGACTTTTATTTTAATTTAGGCAACCGTCACAAGCCAAATCAAGCCACTGTAAGCACTGCACCCCCTCTCACCTCAGTGAAACCAATGCACACTAGTAGTGCTTCAGAGCTCAAATAATTGGTTTAAGTATCGACATACAATTTTTGGTGCATCTATTTTTTTTTTAACATGGATACACCCTTCTGTATATTTTGTATAAGCCATAGTTGCTTACTGTCTTGGCATTACCAAAGCCCGTTCAGTTCACACAGCTGTAATGACAATGACAATGTGTTAAACCAGGCAAGACACACTGTGCCACTGTGTCATCCAATCTGTCACCATTTACATAATGTGGCTGCTCCACTTTCAATTAGATTTTGCAGGGAATTAATCACCTTTTGACTTTTTCCAATCACAGGCTGTCCTGTCAAAGAGGCATACATGAATGAGCAGGGACTCAGGCGTCAGTGGTGAATTCACCATGGACACGATGCTCTTGTGCTCCCGGGTCACTGTCTTGCTGTTATCTACAGGAGTCAAATCAGAGTCATCAGTCATCAAGTGTGAGGGGTACTATATTTAGCCCATAAATCAGCAGCCAGGTTGTTCTTGGCCTTTCACTAAGCTGTTAAGTGCTGGGAAGGGGAGACGGGTGGGGAAGGGGGCTGTTTCCACACCATGTACCTATCCTCAAACACATCTGCCAGAAAAGGTGATAATAGCTGACATTTTGGACTGCTGTCATGGACAATTTGAAACCTGAGGGCCTTTATGTAGTCTCCAATATATTGTCTGATACTAAGATCCTGAGATGGCTCGCGGCTATTTAAAAAAAGAAAGAAATGTAACTGAAATACTTCCCTCAAGGTTATGTAGGGATTATGTTCCAGGTGTCAGTGTCACAAACGCATTTCAAAGGCCCTAAAATGTATAGCTTTATTGTTGAGCCAGTGATATAGAGATTTTTATATAAAGAAAAGACATTTGAAAAACATTTCACAATGTACATGATACATATAAATATTTTTCATAATTTTATCGGTCTGTTGATTACATAGTAATTAAGATTTGTGTATATGGAGAAACTTACCAATATTTACTTTTGTTTATGAATTAAAATTCTAGACATTTTAGTCATAACTGATTTTTTTATCCAGCTAAAATCAGCTCAAAAATAATAAATTCCATTATAGTGCATAGGACTAAAGCTTTGGTGGACCCGGAAGTAGAGTGATGACATCATCACTTAACAAACGTATTGTAAATAGAGGGTATAATACTGTAAATAGAGGGCATGCACATTTTAAATCTAAATAGAAATAGAACCTTCAGCTTTGCAAATTGAGTGTCAAATCAATGACCAACATTGCAGACTTTGCTGCAGTTGCCGTCATAGAATGCTAACTGGTGCTTATATTATGACATCACACACATAACCTCAACAGTGGACCCATAATAGATTATGGCTGTATATATATATATATATATATATATATATATATATATATATATATATATATAATAATATCCAGCGATCAAATTTGATATTATTGTTTTGCATTATATTGTTTGCCTTGTACGGCACAGTGGTGCAGTTACACTGTTGCCACCGGGAAAATCAGAGCATTTCTGATTTAAAACTATAATGATATTGAGATACAGTTTTTTGCAATTCACAATCTAGTGATTTTGCATTTACTGTTGCCATTATTATATGAGGACTCGCCGGCTTTTCTCTCCTCAGCAGAGCCTCGAGCCTCATCTCCATATTGTCGTCACGCGCCATCAGCTCTGTGAGTGACGCGCTCTGGGTCAGGAGGGGACAGTTGGCTCTGTCACACCTGTCACATCAAGTGAACCACTAGTGCCATATTTATGACCAGACTTTTTGCAGGTAGACCAGAGGGAGGAGATTTAAATAGGACATACAAAATTAGAAACTAAATGTATAAATTGGCTTATCAGACACTCACCATCTGCTTGGTGTTTGATAATTAGAAGGGTTCTTATTATTGTTAATGTGCTCTGTAAAGTTAACAGCGGTTAGCGTTCTTTCCTCACAGCAAGGTCCTGGGTTCGATCTCCGGCCGGACGGGGCCTTTCTTTGTGGAAAGTCAGGTTGGCCCAGAGTAGCGGCGCACAGAGTCGCAGTGGCTCAGCAGCTCAGGGCTAACTAACCCTCCGTCTGATCTACACAATTTCATTGTACATTGTCTAATGACAAATAGAGCACTAACCACTTACTTTATTTACCTTTTTTTTGTATTTTGGTGTTGTTTGTTTATGCTGTCACTCTGTCTCAAGTCTGTAATAAAGTTGAATTGAATTGAATTACTTAACACCCATATGAGACACATTCATGTATACTACAAGCCTTTACTCGGCAGCACATGCATCAGCCCTTCATGCACTTGAGACCAGGGAGCACCAAGGCAGGGTGACCCATCTGCAACCTACATCAGTCTATTTCTGGCTACAAACCTGTTTACTGCAAGAAGGCCTGCCACGACAACAAATTTTGAAATTCAATATTTTGAGGTAGGAAAATATCACGATAAACAATAATATTGACTCAAAAAATTCTGGATACTTTCAAATCTAAAGCATAAATGACAGTAAACCCAAGTGCATAATCACATTCTAAAATACCACACAAGCTGCAATAAGCATGAAAAAAAATGTAGCCCACTTGGCTTTGATTAAAAATCAAAGTTTAGGGAGAAAGGCTAAGAAATATACAGACGATAGATATTGAGCCCAAAAATGCATCATCTATATCTATTATTTATTGAATGATAAGTCGATATACTAGTTATCGTGACAGGCCTAGCTGCAAGTCATATATTTTCTGTGTGGTCAAGTCTGCACTTGGGCACTTGCATTGCATTTAAAAAAAAGTCTAATCTTGAAGCTCTTGTTCTTTGTGACCTTGATAATAAATAAACACGGATAACATTTCGGATTTTTTGGGCGTTTTAGCATTTTAGTGATATACACTGTGTTATATATGTTAACTATGTGAATGAGCTATGTGGCTCTGCTATCCCTTTTATTCAGTGTTTTACTAGTCTATACTCTCTTACTTTTCTGCATGTTTTAGTTCTAACTTTAGTAATCTAATCTTTCTTGGACCACAATCCATTCTAAATAGTTTATTTTAGAGTGGTATAATCAGTGTAAGGAATCTGTTGGACTACTGGCTGTGTGGCCTTGTGCTTTGACCAAAATCATGCTAATATTTTCAAATAGTGTCACCACTTTTGGACACCTTTTAGAGAAAGTAATGTGACCTTAGTTTAACCTGTATGTGCTGGATGAGAAGACGACGGACATTGAGACAGTTATAGGCTGGTAAGAAAGTTACCATGTCGTGTGAACACAACCTATTAGGAATGTCCCGATCCGATATTCAGTATTGGTATCGGTAGCTGATCCAGGTATTTTGAGAGTTTCGAATTGGATCGGATTTGTTCGGGTCCAATCCCCCAAAAGATGGCAGTCCTAAATCTGCAGCGGCTGCGGTCGTAAATATTTCTGCGAATGCTATCACTAAGCTACTACCAACAACAACACTCAGAGGACGCTCAGCAGCTGCTAAAAACATAATGAAGGCAGAGAAAAGTTCTTTGTTACTTTGGCAGTGCTGTTTTTTAGCTTTTAGGAGCAGAAACTCTGTCAGAATCGATTCCAACAGTGGTGATGAGAATGCTCTCGTAAAAATGCACTTTTGTATAATAATAAGCCATGTGGTACTATTGCCTATGTCGTTTACAGGCCCTAAACATAATACAATAGACCTAAATTGCCTTTGGAAGCAGATAGAGCTGAAACAATTTGCTACTTTGCTGTTGTTTTGTGAAGAGGCTTTAATTATTAATTATAAAATAATGCTCACTTTAGTCACTTCTAATTAAAATGTAAAATGAATTCTAATTACCAACATATCCCATTGCACTAAACAAACATGGAAAAGAAAATGTGAACAGAGAAGAAGAAATATATCAGTTTAGAAAAAACCCTCTGATGTCTATTTGGACCAAATAAATGGTTTGTCCTTAGTGAAAGATGAAGACTTTTTTGTGCTATGCTGATTGTGTTTACAGTGTGACCGCACTAAAAGAGGTTTACCTATAGCAGCAGAGACACTGGTTTAATTAATCTCTTTTTTCTTTTTTTTTTAGAGAGATTGGTTTAATGGTGCTCTGGAAAAGAAAACGATCCAGCAGGAAATGATGCAGCATTTTGTAGATACACACACCTCAGGGCATGTAAGCACTTATGAGGATAGACGTGTTTTGCCCTATTAGCAATCCTGTTAGTGCTCATTAGGGACCTGCTGCATGGAGACATTTTACCTAAATGCACTGAGCAGGAAACCCAGGAGACACTTCCTTGCATGGGTTACGAAAATGGAGGCAAGACGTAGGGCTGCTCGATTATTGAAAAAATAATAATCACGATTATTTTTGTCATAATTGAAATCACGATTATTCAAACAATTATTTGTTGCCTTTAAAAAAAGTCTTTATTTTATTTATATATTTATTAATAATAATAAAAAAAACGATGCTAAATATTTTCTGTTTTCTGAGCAGTCATAAAAGTACAAATGATTTCAAGTTTGCCTCGATTAAGGAGAGGTCTCTGTTTCACACCTGCCCCCTGCTGGCCAGCCCTCACACCTGCGCAAGCAGTTTGTTTTTATGTCAGGCAAAAGCATGACCCATGGCACGTGAAATGTGAAGGGAAAATAATCCCAGCGCCGTGAAATAATGCAAGTCTGCTTTGCCAGAAAAAAATGAAAAATGAAAAAAAAAAAATAGAATTTATTTTTTTTTAAAAACATGCTAATTTTGTAATCGTTTAGTGTAATAATCGAAATCGTAATCGAATTTCGATTAATTGCACAGCCCTAGCAAGACGTAATATTTTAAAAAGCATAGTACTGGGAATGTTCAGTCAATTAAACCACATTTTACCAATAAAACGGTTGAGGCATCCGTTATCAACTTGAATGCACTTCCACATCAGCTAATAGCTTAGTTGCAGTTCTGGCACACGTTAATGCACACACACCAAAATTAAAATACAGTACCAGCTGAAATATGTGGGATCAGGTTTCTTTATGATCTGGGTTGCAGCATGTGCACACAGAGTGAAGAGCATGCAATGAAAACCGCCAGAGTGGGGGGTCAGGCACAAGGAGGGGAACACTGTATACACCTCGGCTATTACATCATTCTGGCCCTTAGGAAAGGGAGTAATAACTTGTTTTATAAATTGACCGCTATTATTAAATGAAAACCACACTGCAAAACAAAGTCTTTGTCTTCACTTTATAGGGGCAAAGATTTATCCCCAAAAAAGCTGGAGGCCTCGACTTAGAGCCAACCCTTTTAGAACATCAAGTCCTGTACAAACCGGTACCTCATTGCCTGTGACAACCTAAGAGGCCTCATGGCCCAATGATATAATTTTGATTCACTCAGGCTTAATCTTATTTTCAATTTACAAGCAGCCGTGTCCTTACAAAGTGCGTCAGCAGAACACATATAACGTCAAAAGAAGTGCATCTCAAATAATAGCATTTCAATTAATTCAGAAAATGTCCCTCCCTCCCACCAGATCTTTTTCTCTAGTTTTAGTCCACACTGTGAAGTGCCTGTGTTTGCTTTTGTCCCTGAAAATCAGTGCTCGGGGCCTTGTGCCGCTCTGTTTAAGTGGACATCAGTGATGCAGCAGCCAAAACAGACGGCTGGACAAATGCAAGGTCCACCTGGTGAGACCTGGGGTGAAACAGGACTCTCATGCATTAGAAATGCATGAGAAGTGAACTTACTCCAGCTGCCTGTAATCTAAACCCCAACACATGCAAATTTAGTGAATCAAATAGATGAAATAACACTTAGCCCTGATTTGATTGTATGCATATTTGTACATGAAACTTTTAACCAGGACACGTCTGATGGAAAATTAAGAAATTGTGTTTTAAATTATTCATCACAAAAATGTGTTGTGATTGCATATGAGTTGTTTTTACAGCAATTTCTACTACAGAAAAACATGTAAAAATACTAGTTATCTTTATTAGTAGTAGTAGTAGTACTAGTAGTAGTACTAGTAGTAGTACTAGTAGTAGTAGTAAGAATATTAGATAGTCACAGACAAAAAATATATTAACAATTAAATAAAAGAAAAGCCTTGATTATTTACAGTGAAAATAAGCAATACATATGCTGGCAAGGAAAAAAAAAGGTGCACTCTTTCGGGCCCAAATGCACATTCTGCTATTAGTAGGCCTTTACAAAGACACAGGGATAGTTTTTAGCATGTAACTTGGGGGTCACATAAGTAAAGTATCGTTGTCAAAGCATGGTGTTCCTCCTCTAGGTCCAGTATCAACTTATACCAAGAACCTCTCTCTAAAACTATTTTCTGCTATTACGGCTTGTGTGTCATCTATGGTCTGCTCTATTTAAAGACACTGTACTGACGATGATCTTGCATGAATGACATGTCTCCAGTTACAGAGGCCAACCTGCACTGCTTCTAAAACACCAAAGGGTTATGAGCAGCAGGCTAACAGGCATGTAAATGGACTTTCACACTTGGCCAACAAACACAAGCACAAATTTGGAACTAGATGCTCAGAAATCGCTAATATTAGCATAACTTTTTTTTTTTGCTTTCTGTGTATAGTTGTAGTATTGTTAGATGGAACATTTGTGTTAGTGTCTTGAATAAAATGAGGCCACTGTTAATTTCTTATATCAATCACCATCAACCACCATCACTTTTTAGACTCATGAGTAGGGATGGGCATCGTTAGGGATTTATCAATCTACTACTCTTATCGATACTCCTTATTGATCCGGTATTCTTATCTGTACTTTTAAAGGCAAAAAGATAGATAGAGGCTACTGTATAGGCAATAACCTAGACCTATATTTATTTTTTACTACTCTACACTTGGACCTAATTGATTTCCAATTTGCCCAAACACTTAATATATGGGAGTTAAAATATATTTTAAAAAAATAAAAATAATTATCTAATTATCTCTACATTAATAAATCCTTTTTGTAGTCCCTCTTGGAGTAATACAAGTGTTAATGGTATGATTGGAGGGTCTTTCATCTCCCCCTGGTATCTCTGGCCAGAAAACCACCCTTTCAACATTCCCTGCACCGACCCTGAGACCCAATACACACTAATGGAATCACGAAGAAGAAGCTAACAGGCTAACGGGCAAAGCTGACTGTGGGCTATTGCCACTTAAACAGTATTCACAGCCAAGTTTGAGTGAAAAAAATTATCTCCATTGTGTAATTGGATGTACAATATCCCTCTCTCCCTTTGTCTTTTCTGTCAGCGTAGTATTTACTCTCACGGACAATTAATGAGTCCTACGACACCTGCAATGGTGCATGGCTGCAGAGGAAGGCACGCCGTGGGGATTGTCCGACACCCAGCGGGGATGAACAGATCTGATGCAGGGGATGCATCCATAAGAGGGGTGAGAGACCCTTCTTTTGTGAATATTTGAGTGAGCGTGATTAGTGCGACAACGCAGCGACCCCGTTAAGAAGACTTCTAAGATTATCAGACCGGCACACTTGGCCCCGCTGCCGTTATGATACCAGGTTTTGGTACCCATCCCTACTCATGAGACACTTCAGTTTTATACAGCATGAAAAAGATGTATTATGTGCTAAAACATTCCTGTTATTTAATATCACTCATACGCTACAGAAACCTGGTGGCCGTTTGCACCCAAGTGTCATGACAGAAAAATGCCACTCTTTAACAAGCAACTTGTGACAAGCCACAGCTCTGGTTACTTACGTCTGTGTCAGGCCCCATATCTGCCCCCGGGCAGGAGAATGTGACCAGTTCATGGCACCTCTTGTGGACCACAAAACAGCAAACTGCAGCAAAAGAGAAAAAAAAGACAGATGAGGGAAAAGCATGGACAAACAATATGTGGTTAATAGAATTGATGTAGACACACATCCGATAACAGGGAAAGGCATAGAAAAAGCACTCCGGTGTCTGGACAAGGCTTCTTAGCATGGGCCCAGATGGCCAGAGCTGCCCGCAAGCTGTCTGCTCTTACTGAACAACACAGTGCCACCTCTTCATTGGCTAAGAACTACAATTTATTTACAATTATCATGTAGACACACACAAAAAAATTATACAGTGAGTAAAGTAACGGGATGAGTCAAGGCTAGGTCTACCATGTTTCATGGGCACAGTGGCAGTGGTTTAATGATGAAAACCTTGTTTTTACACAAGAGTGCTAGAGTAGAGGGGTATCTCTGGTGTTATTTCCCAACTACAAAAATCACTCTACAACAATACAGAATGACACGTTGAATGGTCACTGTTTGAGAATTAAGAGCACATTTGTTTCATTTGCGAACTACAACCAAACTCTAGTGCAGTAGCTCTGAAACTTTTCACACAAAATAGCAGGTCATAGTCATACATCGCCATCCTCAGCGACAATTTGCTGAATGACTCTCTCCGCTCAAAAATGTCTAAAAAATAAATAAAAAACTAGGAGCTATATATATAAAATCATGAAAATAAATAAGTACTACCAGGATTCAAATTATACCGAATGTGGACCAAACCAGGTCTAAAACAAGGCTTTACATGGACTAAAGCATAACTGAATTTTAACTTAAAAGAAACACTAAGGCATAAACAAATTGTTTTTTAATTGAAATAAATGGAGTCTAAAATTGCAAAGGAGTCCTACGGTTTGAGAACCACAACCACCACTAGTCTGTAAGGGGTAAAAAAAAAAAGCAAAACATGCCATTAGACCCCAACACAGAAACAGCGGTGTTGAGTGGCTAACCTGTTTGTACTCATAGTAATGACAAATCAATGTAGCCTCTAGAAGCAGACCTCCACATGACTCAAAGCCCTCAGGCCGGAGCCTCCTGTGTGTGATCGGTCAGTGCAGTCAATAAGCAACATCACTCACTCAGCCCGCTGTTATACATCTCCACAGCAGCTCAACTCTCAACCTGCACCTTTTATTAAAAGTATACTGTAACCACCAGAGCCGAGATAGACCATAACAAGTCAAGAGTCAACAGGCTGTCAATTTTTTAAAGAAGGATTAATCACACAGCAAACTCTAAACTTTCTAATTATGGTCAAGAACAACCTTTGCCACACCAATGCACTTGTTAAATACCAAAAAGCTACTTATTTGCTCGGGCATTTGATCATTTGACATAAAACCCTATCTATAGTAGACGTATTTCATGTTTGGTTCTTATTTTTTAATTCCCCTCGAGACAACATTAACTATGCAGCATGTTTTGGAATATACGTAATGAAAGTCCAGAAATCAATACTCATTGCCTTCTAGCACAGCAGACAGCACAAGATAACTTCCCTCATTGTCTGACTAAATCTATTCCATCCTATTGCATTCAGGGTCAAAGGTTCACTGCATTTATCAAACGCTTTGTCCAATTGTGTGAGAATTTGGACAATGACACTAATTAATATAATAAAAAATGTGTATCATTCCAAGATTAATGTTTCAGATTACACATTAATTGGAACATATTTATGTCACAACTCGGTGTAAATCAAGTAAATCATGTTTGAACCAGAAAAAATAATTTGTGGGGGGACCAAAACTGAAAAAACAAAACAAATAAAGAAATATATTGGCAAATGATTATTAAAGGGGCTAGATGCAAGTTAGTCATTTTATGACTAACTTGTAACTCACTACTCCCACCTCTGGTCTTATGCATAACTGCACCTTCTATATTAAGCTTGTATACTAACCTGGCTAACACCATGTTGCTGTGTGCGCTCGAATCATTTCGAACGGCACAGCAGTCTGGGGACCATGGCCGAAATTTTCGCATGGATTTGGGAACCAATCACAGAATGAGGAGGGACGGCAAGATGATGACGAGCTATTCGATATACGGAAGCTTGTAGTTTATTTACTGATTAAAAAAAAAAAAGTTTATTTCCAGATCAAACATGACAGCGGAAGACGCAACGCTATTTTTCGATCAAGCTTTAGGCCGTGTTCTGAATAGTTTAGCTCGAAGGTTTACAGCGGGTACGTCATACGTCATCGGATACGATGATACGATTGGCTGTGGCTACGTGCAGACGCATGATAGACATTCATAAACCTCTCCCACGAGAAAATGAATTGGTGGTCCCCAGACTAAATATCACTTGTGATTTTAGTCTGGCGTTAGCCAGGCTACTTGTATACACCTTTTTGAGTGACAGTGCAGGATTTTAGAGGCAGTTGTGGTGAACAGGTCTGAGCTCATTCTACACATTAGGACATGGCTGGAACATGTAGGGGGATGAAAATACTTACTTTTAACATTTTTAAACTCTGTATAGTCCCTTTAAAAATAGACAGACTGGTTGACTCGCTTACCATCACTGAGAATGGAATGAATAATGCACGAAATTGTGAGCGTCTGGGAAAGCGCTATATAAGATAAGACTAATGCATTATTATTAGTAGAAGTATTACTATTATTATTTTCTGTCTGCATTTATTTATTCATGTATTTATTTATTTCCACTTTTATTTCTGGTCGACGCTTTATTTTTACATGCTATATTATTATTTTCTTGATTCGTCTCACCTCATGCAAATTAAGGGGGCGGGCTCGCTATAGTCATTGGTTAATCCTAGAAGTTATCCCAGTGCGCAGGTCTAACTATCTCAAGCTCGCCCCCTTAATTTGCATATGATGAGAGAAATGACTAACTAAATGAAAGAACTAATAAATGCAGACAGAAAATAATTATGTCTTTATCATTTTTATTTTAACAAAATACGAGAAATTTACTAACAATTAAATATTTTTACTGCATTTAGGCAGCAAAAAAATTCTTATAGGACTTTATTTATTAAAGGGACTATACAGAGTTTAAAAATGTCACAATTATGTATTTTCCTCCCCCTACATGTTCCAACAATTTCCTAATGTGTAGAATGAGCCCAAACTTACAACCACAACTGCTTCTAAAGTCCTGCACTTTCTCTCAAAAAGGTGTTAATTCGGGTCCGAAGCGCCGTCATGCACGAGCTTAATATAGAAGGTGCAGCAGTTACACGTATGACCTGAGGTGGCAGTAGTGAGTATAAAATGGCTAACTTGCATCTAGCCCCTTTAATGTTAACCCACAGCGTGTTGATGGAAAATAAAATATTTCTTATCCAACGCTTTAACCCCCATAACCAACTAAATTCAAATGAAAAATAATATCTAAAATAATATATAAAATAATATCTGTAATTAAACACCGGATTTGGGACATGTACCACGGTTTGAAAACCATTGTTTTTAATCTACGTGAACCTCATACATTTGGCAACAGTGAATCCCATCTCTAGATGTGTGAGAAAACCTACACACAGACCATTAAGAAAACATGGACATCTTTTAATGCACCACATAATGTTAAAATGTTAAAATGTTAATCATACAATTATATCATTGTGAGCAAGATTGTGTTTTGGATACATACAATTCATACGGGACAATCACTTTAAGCTAGGCCACTAATAGACAATAAACAAATCACCACCGGTGGAAATTCGGGTAGAAGACACACGCAGTTCAACAGCCTATTATGTGCAACTGAAGAGAGAGCGATCTTGTAAACAGTCTCACTGCCACAGGACTTTCAGCGTACAGCCTATTTTAAAAACAATGTTCAATAAATCTCTGTGCATTGTTGTGCTGATCTGTTAAAACACATCCGAGCTAAGCACCAGCCCATGAGAAGATGGGTTTTGAACCGTCATTTAATACCTCAGCTTTTAAAAACAGATTTTGTGGAAAAAATAGCGATTTGTTTTCCTTTTATCAAACTGCCTCACAGTAAAGAAGATTATGAGGATTTAAGTGGATTAAACACAGTGCATGGAGAAATGTGCACAGCGTAAGATGCGTTTTCACCCCAGTAATTGGTGGTTGGGGAGAATGAGACGTGTGCAGCGTGTATGTAATGAGAGCTGTTGGGGGAAGTTGTAAAAGAAACTGACATGAAGCAGGAGAGCTGGTGTGTGGTTAAAATTGCTTGGAGTAACTGTAAACCACATCATCCTGTTATAATGGGGACATCTGGTGTGATTAATAATACTGACTTAACTCAATCCATAATATGAGTGCAATATAAGAGTGACTTAATTGCAACCACATTTTTAAATCTGAATCAATAATAGGTTAGGTGTTCATTTAATAGTGCATGGTAATGAACGCACAGAGTCAACACGCCATGTCAAAATATGGCGCACACACATTAATGGGGAAAGTGATACATTGGCAGCAACATGTTTCAAAAAAATGGACCTGGGGCCATAAATTGCTGTAGTGTACTAAAGTCTTTGATAATATTTTTCTTAATCTACTATTTCTCAGGCTGGCATTGACAATTAGCCTGTTAAATGTTTTCACCCTTTGCGAAGCACCTCAATGCCATTAGGGCAACCCGGAGGAGCAGTGAGCAACCAGTGCAGGCCAGCGGTAGGGGTCCCATCTCCAGATGTGGAGCCAGGCTGATGGTCAGATTCACCTGGCCGGAGGATTAACCTATAGTACATGTTTTAGTGGTCGGGGAAACCGGAGTACCCAGAGGAAACCAACGCAGACATGGGAAGAACATGCAAACGCCACACAGAAAGGCCCCGTCCAGCTGGGAATCCTAACGCGCGATCTTCTAGCTGTGAAGTGCCAGCGCTGCGCTACCGTGCCAACAATAATTGTGCACACATTGGTTTCTGTTGAAGCTACAAATACTTTTTTATAAGTTTCCCAATGTTTTATATTGTGACTCCGAATTGCAAATTAGTTGTATGTTTTCTAAATTGGAAGGGTTCTTTTTTTGCTCATGCACTGCATCTTGTTTCCATTCTGGTTAACCTATAACCTCATTGCTCTCTCTTGACCTAAAACTTGACTTGCCACAAATGACAGTTGTGTCCTACATGTTGCGAGTTTGTCATTTATTGCTTGAACAGACTGGAGGCATGCTGCTCTACATTACATAAGAAGGGTATGCTTTATTTGACCTACGCCTGACTGCCTCTTTTTAGGTAAAACAGTTTCACACATGGCTGACTCCTTCGTAAAAGCTATGACGCACTGGGACATTAATGTCTCAGTAATACTGCCCCATGTTGACAATCACAACAGAATGAAGATTTGCTTGGGCACTCAGGTGTTGAATCACAAAGAATAAAGCAATATTGAAACAGGTGCAGGAATCAATAACCTACATCACACAATATTTTGACAGAATTCAGATCAGCCAATGATCCTCGCAGATAAAAGATAGGTGTTGTTTGAGACACATTCCAGTATGAATATTTTCCAATTAAATATGCAGGAAGACAATAAAAATAAGTTATTTTCTATGTCTTCCTGCATGAAAAGGACGAAAAATATTAATATTTTATAACATGTCACATACAAACATGGAAGAACCTCAATCAAAACTCAACTGAAACTGATGAACACAAATGCATCCGATTTTAAAGCAGTACTAAGTAACTCTTGCCCCTAGAGGTCATAAGCACAACTGCAGGTGTCGTAGCGATTTTTACTTATTGTCCGTGAGAGTAAATACTACGCTGACAGAAAAGGGGAGAGAGGGATATTGCACATCCAATTACACAATGGAAATATTTTTTTCACTCAAACTTGGCTGTAAATACTGCAGTTAGCTTTCCCCGATAGCCTGTTAGCTTCTTCCTCGTGATTCTGTTAGTGTGTATTGGTGGCTCCGGTCCGGTGGCAGTGAAGTTGCAATGTGATTTTCTGGCCAGAGACACCAGGGGGAGATGAAAGACCCCCAAATCATCCCACTAACACTCGTATTACCCCAAGAGGGATTATAGAAAGGATTTATTAAGGTAAACAAGTTACTTTGTATCGCTTTAAAGTCTGTTACAGTGGAGTTTGGCTAAAACATAAGTAACAAACCGTCTTTATCACACAATGAATAGGCAGTATTTTCCCAAAACACATAAAATATTTATTTTCTTTTTGCTGCAGATTCTTCTCAGGTACATGCTTTGTGACAGACTGATGTTGGTTATTTGGCTGTAGGAAGAAATATTTTCCAAGTGAAAGGTTCAGTGCAGCAGACCATGCCACTTTTTGAGGTGCTACCAAGTCTCAGTCCTGAAAGTGACTTCTAGACAGACCTGTCTGCCGGGCACACAGTCTGATAGCACTTCAGAGAAGCAGGAAAAGCAGGAAAAAAAGAGAAATGCTCGCACAAAAGAAGTAGAAAAGGTATATGTAATCAAACACTTTTATACGTAATCCCACTTATTTAAATGGTAAATTAACACATCTACGGTAAGTAACCTCCTGGCACTAAAACCACTTTCCCACTGAAGATTCATAGTTGCGCTGTAGTGTAGAGAATAACTTGTCATTTGTTACTGTCATTTGCTTGATTAAAAACAAAATAAATGCAGGTGGAACTTGGCACAATTCAAGATGCCCCACCAGCTTTACATTGTTTGGAGTAAATACCAGTCAGACCTAAAGCTCATTAAGAACCGTGTTGAGAAATTTTGTTTGACAAAGATTAGATATCAGTACAGAAGACTTTCAGAAAACATCACTCATCAGTCACTGTTTACTAACAATACATTCCAACATACAAATCTGAGTTGTTTCTGGCAGACTGGCTATAAAAAAAAAAAAATTATATAATTATATTCCTTCCAATATAGTGAACACCAGTGCATAAGAGCCTTCAGGAAATGACTCACATTTGTTGAGCCAGTCTGACAAAGAGAGAGAATGAACTGAACATAGCAGCGTGTTTGTCCAGTGGGGAATCTCTAACAGCCCCGCAGCCCCGCTCAACCAGTCTCTGTAGCACTTCCTGTTTAAAACTATAGGCTGACACCAGGCGAACACAGCAGGCCTTTATTTGGACAGAAAGGACACAGCACAAGCCCATACGTATATCTGCTATACAGTAGGAGCATACTTCTGCTGACTGAGTATATCTCAAATAACACATGTTTGGTCAGAAGAGGCTCATTTGCCACCTGGTTAAGATAATAAGTAATCACAGCGTATTTCACTACCTGAGAAAACATGACACTGCAGGATTTACTTTACAAAGGGTTTTAAGTGTTAAGTAGGGCTGGGCGAAAAATGTAATTAAATCGATTAAGTCATGCTTTGAAAGACTGGCTAAATCGTAAAATCGCATCCAATTCTCCATAGCGACTGTTTTCGGAAATGACACTAGTGGAAAACCCTGCAACCCCACAACAGAGCTCAAGGCATGAAGAGGATAAAACTATAATGCTTTTGAAAACTCCATGGCTCCAAGTTTTACTTTTGAGAGCAGACAAGGAATATTTAACATAAATTAAAAAAAATAATGGGCCTAATTGTTGGCTATATTATGAATCTTAATACAAGTGGTCTGGACTTAGTTTTCTTCATAGGAAAGAGCAGGAGGCCTTTTTAAGTTTATTTCCAGTAAAATCAATTCAAATCGTCCAAACAAAATATTGTTTAGTGGGTGCTGTCGTTTTTATCACAAGAAAAATAGCATGAAAAATTAGCACATTTGAGAAGACGGTATTAAGGACAGTATAATGTAGTTTCCACACCAATGTGGTGTTAAAAACGATTATAAATGTTTGTATCTGGCCAATTTACAAAGATAAACTAAAAACTGTGTTGTTTTGTAGGTGTGTAGAGGGTTTTAAAGTTTTAAATGCTTTTGCATTGGCCTTCTTCTGCATTCTATTGAACAGGAGCGGTTCACAGCAGCTGCCCAGCAAACGGCTTCATGAGTCTGTCCCATATCCTTTTAAAGTCCTTATGATAACCGTGGGGTCTGAGCAGGGTGTATTGATGATACTGTCGGAGACACAACTCGTGTTCCACTGTTCACTTGTTCCTTTCATCCCCAGCGCCTCCAGTGTGCGGGCAATGGGTGTTCCTTATTGTTTGCTGCAAGTTTTCCAACACATTCCTATGGCCATGGCCTGTGTGCTCAGTGTGGACTGCACCTGAGAGACGCTCATCGAACCAACGCTGGTGGAGGCTAGATGAGTGTGGAGGGCATGAATGGCCCTCCACAGGTATAGTAGGCCATTTCTCTAAAGCCAAAGATTCAGACAGAGAAGATTGATTGCTATAATGATCGTTGTTTGTCCAAGTTTTATCTAAATCTGTATGAGACTTGTCAACCGATCGTTTCTGACCTCAGTGCAAACCTTAACTCAGAGCTCAATTGTAATGAAAGTGCACACGGACAAAGCATCTGTTATTTAAGCATTTCATTAGACACACACACCTCTCTCAGTTGACGTGTCTTCATGATAAAGAGATCAATGTTTATCTCCATCAATAATTCACAGGTGTGCTCTGACATTTACGGGCCTCCATAATGGCTGACACCATGACAGTAAGCTACACAGACAGGGCTATACAGTTGGTAAAAGACCCGAGAAGGTTACAGAGAAAAGGTGAGACTATAAAATGAATGTCTTCTGAAACCATTTTAGGCTGTAAAGGCCAAACATGGACATCAATAGCAGAGTGACACGTGGAAGAGACGGCCCTTGAAGAGGCAAGCTTTTAATAGGCATTGATTTTGTTCTGTGTTATTTGCAGCATGTATTGAGTTAATTGTATTGAGGATTAAGACAGAACCATGAACGTGCATAATGTTTGTATTATATAGCAACTAACAGGATTCACTGCCAGTATTTATTATTTAATATCTATTGCTCACTCATGTCACTGTCAAAGTGAAGCATTGCAACACAGTTAAATATGGCCGAGCAAAAAGAAATGAGAAAAAAAAATGACCCACACTAAACCGTGAATCCAATTAAGAGCTGAAAACACTCACAGCAGCAAAAGAATAAAATAATATACACTGCTCACAAAAACTTAGGGCACGCTCAAAAAACACAATGTAACTCCAAGTCAGTCAAATTTCTGGGATATCAGACTGTCTAGTTAGGAAGCCACGCTTATTGTGAATCAATTTCACTTGGTGTTGTGGAAATTAAACAGACAACAGGTGGAAATGAGAGGCAATTAGCAAGATCACTCCAAAAGAGGAATGGTTTTGCAGGTGGTGACCACAGACCATTTCCCTGTCTTCATCCTTTGGACCGTATTTTTGGAACACTTTTGCATTTGTCCAGCGTTCTCACCACTAGAGGTATCATGAGGAGCATCTACAACCCACAGAGGTTACTCAGGGAGTGATGCTCATCCAAAATGGCACGTCCATTCGTGCTGTGGCAAGAAGGTTTGCTGTGTCTCCCAGCGCAGTGTCCAGAGCATGGAGGAGATACCAGGAGACAGGCCAGTACACCAGGAGACCTGGGGGGGGGCGACCGAGGTCAACAACCCAGCAGCAGGACCGCTATCTGCTCATTTGTGCACGGAGAAATAGGAGAAGCCCTGCCCGAGCCCTACAAAATGACCTCCAGAGGGCCACAAATGTGCATGTTGGTCCTCAAACGGTCAGAAACCGACTCCATGAGGGTGGTATGAGGGCCCGACGTCCACAAGTTGGGCCGGTGCTTACTGCCCAACACCGTGCAGCCCGATTGGCATTTGCCCGAGAACACAGCGATTGGCAGATTGGCCAATGGTGCCCTGTGCTCTTCACGGATGAGAGCAGGTTCACCCTGAGCACATGTGACAGACGTGACAGAGTCTGGAGACGCCCTGGAGAACGTTCTGCTGCTGCAACATCATCCAGCATGACCGGTTTGGTGGTGGGTCAGTGATGGTCTGGCTCGCACATGGAGGGCCGCACAGCCCTCCATGTGCGAGCCAGAGGTTCCCTGACTGGCATTGGGGACCGGGATGAGATCCTCAGACCTATTGTAAGACCATATGCTGGTGCTGTGGGCCCTGGGTTCCTTCTGATGCCTGATAATGCCAGGCCACATGTGGCAAGAGTGTGTCAGCAGTTCCTGCATGATGAAGGTATTCATGTTATGGACTGGCCTGCCTGTTCCCCAGACTTAAATCCAATAGAGCACATCTGGGACATCGTGTCTCGGTCCATCCATCAACGCCACGTCGCACCACAGACTGTCCAGGAGCTGACTGATGCTCTAATCCAGGTCTGGGAGGAGATCCCTCAGGAGGACATCCATGGTCTCATCAGGAGCATGCCCAGGCGTTGTAGGGAGTGCATTCAGGCACGTGGAGGCCACACACACTACTGAGGATGATACAGACTCGTTTGGAGGAATTTCTACAGAATTTGGATCAACCAGTGACCTGATTTGTCACTTTGATTTTGACTATAATTTTGGATCCAGACCTCCAGGGGCTGAGAATTTGATTTCCATTTATCATTTTTATGTTATTTTGTTCTCAACACATTGCCCTACACTATGAATAAAGATTTTCATCTGAAAAATCGAACTGATTGACATCTAGGATGTGTTTTTTGAGTGTGCCCTAAGTTTTTGTGAGCAGTGTATATATCATATAAGAGAACATCAAACTTATACTGCACTTTTGTGGACACCCCAAGGCGCTTCACATGGGAAAAATTAATGAGGGTCCAAAGTTCTTCTTGTCTGCTTTACATTTGACAGCATATTGTCCAATTACACCATTTCTCAGAACAAGGGTAATAGCACAGAGAAAAACCCCACTCAATTATTGCATAAAAGTGTCTGCAGATTGTTCAGCATTCTCTCTACAATGGCATTTTCCACATTTCAACTGAATTAAAGCAACGCAGTACATTGTAACTATATTTTTGCACTAAAGCTGCTCTAATCATGCCCTAGTTTTGTATCAAACAATAAGGCAATGTGAAAAATTGAAGTAACAAGAAGTCTAGCTGTTTTACACCCCGGAGGACATAGGAGAAAAATCATTTATCATCGTTTAAAAACGTCCAAAAATAAAAACCCTTCCCTTGTCCCAAAAAAACCCAAAGTACGAACAGAAAGGTGGACCTGGTGAGCTGGCCAAACAGAACACAAAGATGTGGCACCGGGCCAACCCTACACGGCCGTAGAAGCCAAGGCCAATATCAAAACTAAAGACAAAAAAACTCAAACTATGACTCATCGTAAGAAAACACGAAAACAGGATTACTGGTCCCACCAGGTCAAAACAGGAATAAAAAGCTAGCCAAAAACCTGAGCAGTCATGGTGTGGACTGCACTATGCTGCAGGGCCCAGTAGAAGGGGCATTTCGACAGGACCGGACTAGTTCAGTTCACCTGAGGCCAGTTCATTTAGGGAGGGGCAGCCCCCGCAAGTTTGTGTTTCATGTGCCTTTAGTGTAAAGGGTCTGGGTCGTTATGGGAGTGGCCAAAGACATTATGCATGTGACAGGCAACATCCACATCACTGTGCTTTAATCCCAATCAAAACACCTATATGCAAAATTTAACCATTAAGTTTGTACAGAGCCAATCAACCAAAATACTAAGTGCAAAAACAAGGGTGGGGAATTGTGCAAAAAGAAAGGTGCCCCAGGATCTAATCAACTTAAACCCACAGTTAATCGATTTGATCATTACATTTGCCAAACCAAAAAAATCCAGAAAATAACCCCAGTCTTTTGAAAAAAGCATATTTCACTTTGATCGCTGCGCAAAATGTTGAAGCTAGCAGCTGTATGCTAATGCTCATGGAAACTACCAAGCTGGGTACTTTAAACTGAGAATTGGAACAGAACTGCTTGATTAGATGTCAGGTAATCGATTTGTCATCTTTGACTTATTTGGTCTGGAAATACTAACCATTAATCATTATTCTGTACAAAAGCAGATACAGTGCAATTCGAACCCCTAAATAATTAGGAACCAGTCATTTCAAAATTAAAGATGTTTATTCTTAAAATCTACAGGTCTATAGTTTGTCTTTCATTGATAATGACATTTTTTTTAATGATGAGCAGCCGATTAATAAACCACGAGAAGTCAAAAGTAAAGGTTTATGTAAATTATTATGAGTATTCAGGCTTTTGAGTGTACCTTTGGAATTTGTATTTCATATTTAATGTAAAGTAAAAAATTAATGCTGCTAGGTAATTAGCAAGGTATGGTATGGGCCCTTTAAAGAGGGGGTATTATGCTTTTTTCAATCACATAGCACCAGTCTATAGCACACTACAATGATGACGAAACCTTCTGTTGGTCTGTAAATGCAGTAAATTAGAATAACTGCCTTGTATAAAATTGCTCTCTCAAAATGACTGTAATGACTGTTTCCGACACGCCCCCTCCACACGCTGTCTGTGGCATCAGTGGGGAGGGGGTTCTGCTGAGGAGCAGTGATTTGTTACTCGGCTGGTGACGAAAGGTCGGAGGCGTCTCCAGGAGGTGGGGGCGTTCCTAGGAGGACTCAGGCAAAGCTATCCCTAAAATGGCTGCCTTCAGAGTTTTTACAGATTACTCAAAAATACGTGAATGTGCCAAAGCAACACTTCCGGCATGTTTTAATGAGGGAATGACATAATAACATGATGTAAAGCTTGAAAAAGTCGATTTTGCATAATACCCCCCCCCCCCCCCTTTAAAGGAATAGGCCACTGTTTTTAAATTCAGAGATATGTTCTTTTTCTAAGCGGATAAAAAGGGGAACTATATTGCAAGGCATAGTAATATTACTACGCCTTGCAATATAGAAAATCGACATGTTTTTTGTGTGACTATACATGGATTGTGTAATGACTCATGTAACCATATTTAAATACGGAAAGATCTTGGTAGCAACTAACTTCACCTGTGCTCTGTTTACGTGACTGAGGGCACGCGTAAAGACCAGACAGCTACACCAACTTGTCTAAGCTAAGGTAAGAACATATCTCAATCTTTAAAAACGGTGGCCTATTCCTTTAAGGGTCTCAAGGAGACCTGTAATGTATTAAGTGCACATTTCTGAGCATGTTTATAGAAGCTGTTGTCATCGCTTCATGGTATTTCAGTCAATTTGCATTGTGGCTTTATTATACTGCAAGCCACTATTTGGTCATGTTATGCAAATAGACAATAGTGACATGTTACACAAGGGCCTAAACCACTGCAGCCTCCCTGGGGTCTGGCAGGGGCTATAAATAATCTTGGGAGATTACTGGGTGTGGCAGTAAACAACCCGATTCCTCTGTCTTCTCAAACCAGGTAGAAAGGCTTTGACCATTCATTTTTCTCTAAACCCTGAATTGTGAACCATAACCAGCAGCGCTTTACTATTAAGCATGCACTTTATAAAAAATTAAAGCAGCGCGGCAAACAATCACAGGTGCAGAATGACAATAGTGACTGAACAAATCACAACTTTTATTCTCCCACAGCCGTGCAAATGCATCAAGACTTCTCTGCTTCTCTTTCACATCTGACGTTAATGCTGTAATCTGTTTGTACATTGCAAGATTTTGTGCAAGATTTAAGGGATTTGTTCAAACATTACTGTGTTTTTAGCTTTAAAAGTTATAACATAAGACGCATTTTTAAACAATACTTATTTTTGCAAAGGTTCAGTTCACACAAGGCTGCCCAGTGCACAACTCTGTTTCAAATATATAGGTCAATATGGCACAAGAATGTAGTTGACTATTGGCACATTTGCATTCTTGAGGTCTGATCATCGTTCATCAGGTATTTATCAGCAGATGTACTGATGTATTTGTAGTGTGCTTGAATAGGCACTCACATGACACATGACAAAGATGCATGAAAATACGCATACATTCCAATATTTACATACTAATGATTACTGCCTGCTCTTTCTAAAAGTAATCGAGTTACGTATCTGATGATATGATAAAATAATCTGATTGCTGATTACCTGTGATGCCAGTAACTAATTACTTAGTAATGGATTACTGTAATCGGATTACTTTACTCAGTAACTAGTAATCTAACGCGTTACTATTTCCAAACAATAGTTTGGAAATAACTATTGTTATTAAATCTTTACTATTTAAGTAACTTAAATAGTAAAGATTTAAGTTACTTTTACTATTTTGATCAAAAATACATTTCTTTTTGCATCTCGGCAAGTGACAAAACATGATGACAAGTCATGTTTTCAGCCTAAAAACACTAACACTGGCCAGGGAGAGAAATGGAAATATGTCACTTTTCTGAGTCTGCGTCAGCTTTGTTCATGTAACTGTTAAAATGCACTTCCAATAAATTGAGTGTTGGTTAAAGGGTTTGTCATCAGTGTGTTGTGACGGTGGAGATGTTGTCGGCCGCAGCTAAATGTAACTTAATTACTTTACTGATTACTTGATTTTAAAAGTAACTAAGCTACTTTTCAAAGGAGTAATCAGTAATAAATGACTTTTACAAGTAATCTGTGGCAACACAGCTGATTACTAGTTACTCTAGTTTTTAGACAGAATCTACAGCATTAGGAAAAAAAAGGCATGCACATTCACAGCTCTAAACCTGTGTTCTGAATTAAAAAACAGTACAGTGAAAAAAGACAGGACAAGATCCGCACAACCATATGCAGTAACGTTTCGGGCCTCAGCACTTCATCAGTTTTCAAGCCAGAACCAACAACCACAATATTCTCTGCTTTAGATGTGATCAACTCAAAGTAGTGCTTGTATTTCTGACATTTTATGAGTAATAAGAGATTTTCAGCTGCCATGAAATAACAAACAGTAATACAATAATAATATTACATTACTTAAAAAGTAGGGGACACTGGAGTGGGCTGGGTCACGGGAGGGTTGTGTTTTAGAGCAAATAAGAGAATAAAAATTTCATATTTCTTATAGATCATCATGCCTAGAGAACAAACAACAAACCTAGAAAGCCTTAGAAAGGCAGTTGAACAGTATGAAGGAGAAAGGAAAAGAAAAGGGAGTTCTGTAAGAAAGGCAGCAGCTAGCTTTGGTGCATCAAATTCAACACACAAAGATTTCTAAAGCAGAATGATGATGGAAGAGTTACCAAAATTGCGTGACAGGCCTGTTTTTTTCTAATGACTGAGAGAAGATGTTAGCTGATCGTAAGATCTTGATCAATGGTTTCATGGTCTCACTGAAAAAAGTGTAGAGCACTGGAAAATGAATTTGCATGACAAAATCATCTAGCTTCAACCTCTAAAGGCTGGGGGGGGGGGGGGGGGGGGGGGGTGGCAGGTAATATCAGGATGTGTAAAATAACCATGCATTTACTTCCTTCCAGGGTTTACATTTTATAATAAATCAACGTTCAAAGACGAACACTGCGGTTTACTGTTTTTTGTTTTTAAAAAGATTTGTTATCTATGTGAAGTTTTTACCATATAAACAATAAAAAATCTATAAGATGACATTGTGTCAAAGATAAATGTTAGTGTGTCAACCCTTCAGAATAGTGAACCAACCCTCCTTTGGACTGACTCATCCCTCTTGGCAGTAAAGCTAAGAAATGTCTTATGTGACGTCTCCCCTAATCTACGTAACAATCCACAACTGGAAACCCTGGCTGTAATACATCAGGAGTGCTGGAGTGAATGTCATAGTATAGCAACAGCATGACAATAGAATACAGATGAGTGTCAAGATGTGCAACTTAGTGTGGAAACTAGAGGGTTCTACTTGGGTATACTCTTATAAATCAACATACACACTGTTGTCAATTCCTTCAGGGGAAAGACATTCCTTTGTTGAGTGACATTTTATGTTTTTTAATGTAAGATTTTGAGATTTCTCAATGACCCAGCAGGTAACCATGGCAACTGTATTTTTACTCCACTGTATACAACCCAAGTCTTAAGCAACGTGAAAATCTAATGATATTATTGAAAGAAAACTTTGGGAGCCAAGATTTAGAGCATTTTCAGTGTCTTTCGCACTTGCAGGCAAAAGACAAAACTAACTGCTATATAATGAATGAAGTGCATGAATCTTGGTAAGTGAACGTGACAAAGACAACAAAAAATATTATAAGACTCTATTAGTCTATGAGGCAGGCTATATTTTATTTGCCAGGGAATATTTCTAACAAAGCTACAGGATAGCTACAGGATTTGACAAATGAGAAAGCAAAAACTTGAATAATCCTTGCGGTAAAATTGTCTAATGAAATGCAGGCTTATGGAAAAGGCACACATTAGAAGATGAACCCATTATGAAGCAGAACAGAGATGCTTCCTTACTGTGCTGTCCTCATTGACTTCACACTGTGTTACTATACTTCATGAAGCTTCCTACAGCAGCGGGTGGTGGTCAGCTGAGGATGGACAGGCAGGGACATAACTCCTCTCAGCTCTGAGTGAGTGGGCCGGCTGAGTGGGAGGGTGTGTGTGTGAATACATGGGGAGGTGTGGACCAAGATGGCAGCCCTCCAACAAATCACTACTGTTATTGCTACTTACATAACCAAAGCTCTTTTCTTATTTCAGTCACTGCTTCCTTTCTCTTTGACTTTCTGTCAATCTCGTTTTCCCATTTCGGTGAGAAGATTTATTTTAGCACCTCACATGATTTGACTTTACAACTTGGCCCTTTAAACACCAGGAAAGAGTACCGTTGAGAGAGCTGCATATTCTTAGAACAATCCCGCGTGTAAAATATGTCCGCGTGAGATTCTGACACAGTTATCCTGTGGTTTCTGACAAATTGCATTAGCTTGTTTTTGTAGGGAGTGCAACCACATTCTTTTTTCAGAACAGCACACAAAAGGTTGAAAAACGTGAAAAGACACAACAGGGTCACGTGAGGCACATGCAAACAGTCTTGGAGGAATGTCTGCTATTAACAGAGCCAAAGAGCAGCATGACGTGTTAATTACACGGCTCTACACAAAACTGCTGCTGGGATGTGTTAGACTCCACTTGGACCAATGTTTTTGTTTTGTTTTTACACTTGATGCAGCCCTCTGAGATTCTAGCTGGAATTCTATTCGTGAATGTTTGGAGTCACAAATCTCTTAATCTAATAATGATTCTCTGTCATATGATCTGACATAAGTAGTCAGTTAAAAGCTATATAGTTACTGTAAACTGTAACTGTATGTCAATACCAAAAAAAAAATCTAATTTACAGCATCAGAGAAGCATCAACAGGCACAGATGGGAAGACTTTCAGCTGAGAGCAGATGAATGAATGACAATGTCAGTGGCCTGTGGCTACATTACTGTCTACCCTCATGTTGTGGACACAAATCAGATGATGGCTACTTCCTGTTACCAGACAGTTAGAAATATCAGCAGGAAAAACGTGCAGAGAAGGTTATAATGACATGCAAGGAAGCGGGCGTGCGCGACTTCATGTTGCAGTCAACAGGCAGCTTGCAAATGCCACAATATGTATGTGTTTCCATTGAGACACATAATGTCACAGAGTTGTTCATGGCGCCTTTCTAAGAACAAAAGTGGAACTGTGCTGAACTATAACTTTCTATTATGGCAACTCGTGAAAAAAAAAAGCACAATTCATTGATTGTATTGTGATCATCGCTCCTATAATTGCCTTAAAGATTGCCCCAGAGAGCACATGGCTACGTGGCTATGTTTACAAAGAAAAGATCTAAGCTAGAAGCAGTGCAGTCAGTCCAAATACATAGCATAGTTTTAACAAAGATCTTCTTCAACTCTTAAGACTAAATCAAGGCACCAAAGGGGTAAGAGAAACCTCCATCTCTGTAATAATAACAGAGCCTCAGTCAGAAAGAGTCAGTGTTAAAGCTGCTTAATACAGTAAACAACACTGCGGCTCATATAAGCCGTCTTTCAGAAATAGAGTAAGAGGCAAGACCAGGGGTAGGCAAACATGATCCCAAGAGCAACATGCGTCTCTTTAAAGCCTCTGTGTGGCTCTTTTGAAATTTGATTGGGATAAGTAAAACCATAAAGCGTATTTAAATACAAACGATGAGCTGCTATCATTTGGCTACTTCTGAGCCAGAAATCGTTACTTTTAATTCATACATTTACCATTATACAATCAATAAAAAAATGATGTGTGCTTTGTTGTTTGCGGATGAAAAAAGATCACGTTTGTACAACTTGCAGCTCAAGAGTGAAAGCTAATGTCCGCAAATGTCAGCTGGAGCCAGTGTGAAAATCCAGTGTCTGCAAGACCAATTCAGTGATTTTCATGCATTTATACTAAATGTATTTATACTTATACATTATACTTATATACAAAAATATGCACAGTCAAATCAAATTATTAGGGGGAAAAAATGTTTTGTTTTTAAAAGTTAATGGTTAACTAAGAATTGGGTGACGGGTCTCTTTATCCTGCATTGTAAAAGAAAAGTATTGCCACAGACATGAGATTATCCCAAGCTAACACACAAACACAGCTGATGCAGGACAGTGCTGAACCCTTGTGAGCTCCAGGACTCGCACAAAGGGAAGCACGTGGCGCTGGGTGCTAAGTGGTGTGAGCGTAGGGGAAGCGGGTCCGGAGGAGAGGAAGATAAAAGATGAGAGCTACAGGTCTAAAATTAGTGTTCACAGATGACATCACACCAACTGTTACTTTGCCTCGTACATCATGACATCTGGATAAGCTCTATTCACTTCTCACTACACCACAGTAATGTGAACACTACGGTGGGAAGGTACTGCCAGAAAGTTTGAAACCACTGGTAATTATTTCCATTTTTTATAATCTAGTTAGTTATTTGACACTGTCGTAAATGAAAATGTCTTTACAATCCTACACAGATTACCCTACAGCAGTACGACACGCTAGGCTTCATTTTTTTTTTTTTTACTCAACTGGTAAATGCACCCAGCTCAGAAACCCCTACATCTAATAACTTATGTGGTTACAATCGAAAATCTATATTCATCCCTTCCACATTGGAGACAGCCTCCCTCGACTGAATAACATCGAGGCTTTGGCCACTTCCTCTATTATTCAACACACAATATGGAAACGTGGCTTTCATTTGTATCAAGGGACACAGATGAGTGACACTGAGCACAAACCAAGGGAGCTGTGGATACCATCAATTCCCAGGCGTCTCAAACATAGCTCTTCTTATTTTAGTGCCACTCCCTTCAAACTTGAACTTTGCACAGAGAGGTGGTCCCTGATAACTCTGTATTGACAGTGCATAAGCAACAAGGAGCAAGGAAAGGTCACTGAACATAGAGTGATAAAACATGGTGCGGAGATAAACTTCCGCATTGAGAACATCTCTTTTACTCTGTAAAACCTGGACACCATGGCCAAAGTTACAAAGGTGTGATGCTCTCATTATGTACAGGTGAAATACTTTTAAGTAACTCATACCTTCGTGGTCTTTAAATAAATTCCTGTGGGGAAAAAAAAACAAAGAGTATGCCTTTTTATGTATTAGTGCTGCACAAAAACATTATTTAACATCATTACAATTATCTTTATTCATGAACATGATTTTATTTTTGTTGTTGTTGTGTATTTTGACCTAAGAGCCAAATAAAAACAATTTAACGGTAAGTAAAAATTTGAAGGCTCCAAAAAACCAGGTCCAAGTATACTCTATGACTCACACTCATACGTCACCTTAGATTTTAATTCTGGAGGTTCAATGAGTTGTTTATGGAAGATTTTTTGTGTCACCAGAATGTGAATATTAAATGTCTGTGAATTAATTTTCTGAATTTAATCATTTTAACACTGAAATAACATGTTATAACATCCTCGGATTTCAGACACTAACAATTCAACATGTAATTCAAAGTGTTTCATATTCAAAATGAAAAATTCACATTGAAAATATATATTAAATAAATCTTCCATAGTTGTTTGTGTGCATTACAGTTTCGATTGCTCTTCACAGAAGCAACCACCCACAGCTTTGTGTGGTTCTTCCCATCTGTTGGATTAGAAATTGAAAGGAAATTATGACTCAAGGCATTGGCAGGTGCACAGCCTCCTGATTATGCCATTATGTTTTAATGTTTTAATACTGTGTGTAAAACAGGGACTATAGCAACAGAGAGCGTAATCTAAAGAGACACAGAACTTTGATGTTTTACTGCTTCCTCATCTGAACAAAACCCCGGGTTACTACAAGTGCCATATACTGGAGCAGATAAATTGTGTAGCCTCAGATTCAACTCTAATCACTACTGTAAGAAAGGCCATATATAGCCATCGCATATAAATACGTTATTTGAGGTATTTATTATGAAACCTTCATGGCTTCATTTGCTGGAGCCCACACAAAGCTGAGGTCACATTGCAGGAAAGTTGTTCGCCCTTAAGCCTGTAATTATATTTGTGACATGTCACCCAGCACCATGTCTGCTATTCCAGCCTTCTAATAAATTAACACATGAACATTGCTCCAGGTCTGATGCAGGGATTGACCTGACAAGTCATTAGCACTGACTTCTGATTATGAGAGCCTACAGCCAAGCCAGGCCCAACAACACAGAGCCCAGGGGAGGCAGGCAGCAAATATTAGGTGGACTAATTTAAGAGGCTCCTGCACACATTCATGGTCGAGTCTGAAAATGAAAACACAAACAACTTAGAGCTGGACGACTATGGAAAAAAAGATTTAATTGTCTTTCGTTTTGTTTTCTTTGTTTGTTTGTTTTTGGACAAATAATTGACATAAGATTTGCAAAATAGTTTTCAAATTGAAATCCAATTGAAAGTGAACATTTTAAACACTTCCACAAGCATTAGCCATCAAAACTGAACAGTAAGCTAAAACACAAATCACAGCATTTCTGTGTTTGTGCGATCTACTGGCTAGGAAGCAAAACCGCATGACAGAATATTTTGTGGTTAGGAGAGGACAATGTAATGCTTATGCAGCCTTTGAATGCTTCTTGTATTTGGGTTATTTTGGAAAGTCAGACAAAATTTGATGGATTTTATTTTTTCAGCTAAACATCAGAATAAAAAAAAAATGTAGATGACATATCCAGAAATATATTACCACAAATTAGAGTAGACAATGAAACGTTCTGTTTACAAACAATGGAAGGGCCATTGTCTCATAAGTCTGTAGCATTTCCTGTGCCAGCTTCCTGTTGCAGCACCTGATGTGTGTTCACTGTCAGAGTTCAAAGTAGAACAAAATCACAGATGCATAAAGAAAGAATATAACAGAAACAACTCCTTAACAATTCCTAAAAAACAAAAATAAAGCGTCTCCAAACTTTTGACCGGTAGTGTATTCCAGTTCTTCTATCTTGCTCTTTCATTTCCTTCTGATGGCATTGTTTATTTGTTTCTGTATTATCAGTATGACGTAATAAAAGCCAATAGTCACAATCATTATCATACATCATCATGTCTCTGTTGTAACCTTAACTCTCTGCTTCTTCTTATCACAATTTCACCATTTGCAGCATGTCTCACAACAAAACTCTGAGCAATTTAATGTAGATTATGCTATAATTCAGAGACTGGTGCATTAGTGTATATTCCATCTCAGCACTATCCAATACACCTCTAATGCATTCACGCTAATATCCTTCTCTAATCCTTACTAATGTTCTCTGCCGGGCTGTCCCTACAGATTAACTGAATGCTGGCATTTTTAAAAGCTTTCTCATGGGTGCCTAAAGCAGCGTGCACCTTTACAGCAGTTGGCCTTAAGTGATGTTGAGTCCGTATCCCAGTATGTGTAGCATTAAGGACACAGTGACCGAGGATATAGGCTAGTATTAGTTTAGCTATGCTTTGGTTGTCTTTGTGTGAAATGTAGTGTCCTAATTCAATACTTTAACTATAGTACTTCCAAATAATAATAAGATCAAGTGAAAAATAGACTGATAACAAATTAGCTTTGCCATGCACTTAGCAATTTCTAAAGGCGTGCTTTAACATCTTCCAATTAAACGTGACGACAATTGATGGCCAGGCGACTTCCATTGGTGAGTCAACAAGATGCAAGTTAGTAATCTCGTGCTTGCTATTAAAAGCTTTTTGTAAAAGTCTGAATCAAACAGAACATGGGAGTTTAACTGTAATAAATGCTGGATGCTTCAACTGTTTTGGACACAATTGGTCTCCTTTACAATATTTGTGGAAAAAACAGATATGGTTGTCTTTCTTTTACAATGATCTCTTCAAATACAGGTAACAGAAGTAACAAGGGCTTGACTCAATGACATTTGGTTTGGTTTGGGCAAAAAGTAACTAGGTGGGGCTAGAGCAGATCTAGAGCCTCCCCTTAGGAGGATTGCTTGTTCAGTTAAGTTAAGTTATACTTCATTAATCTCCGTAGAGAAATTTGTTTCTGCATTTGACCCATCCTCAATGCCGCTGGGGCAACCTGTAGGAGCAGTGGGCAGCCAGCGTGGGTCAGCATTACAAAAACAACTTGATTACCAGAGGATGAGCAAGCCTTTGACAGGAAAACATCCTCACCTCTAACAACCCATTCCAGTCGACAAAAACTCCTGTTTGTCGACTGACAAACAGACGCTTCGCGTCGGGGTCCGGTTCGCCCTGTCGGTGCTTATTTTACCGATAATGACCAGCGTTCTATACATTATCCCGCTTATTATACGGCCATTTGCCAACTGAACACACACAACATAAACTTCGTACACTTTTATGAAGGTCGAAAGGTTTATTTAATAACTTCCGTGACAAATAGTTCCCAAAAGTTTGCGCGTTGCTCTGCAACGTTTTGCTAGGCTAGAAGCAGCAAGGCTAGTAGCTAGCCTAGCTACTTAGTTGAAGGCGCAGTTGGAGAGGAGGAATGGTGGTGAATCTATGGGTAAGTTGAAAATCAGACTCACGCTATAACTTCACGAGCAATTCCCCCAACTTCTCTCGCAGTGACGGGGACAGATAGTGTCCGCTACTACGTACGCGCGGAGTGATATGAAAGCACGAACTCCGTTGCCATTGGCAGCGGTCATTATTTTTCTCAGAGGTCCTTTATCAGAAAATAATGACCGGTAGAACGTTGGGAAATCCCATTCAAATCAACGGAGTGTTCTACTTACGTTGTGAAGAGCCGTATAATAATGTTCTTTAATGTTTTTATCCAGCATGCACAACATTGTGAATATCAAAGTTTGATCTGTGTTACGTACAAAGTACAAAATGTATCATTATCAGAGCTATTCACTTTATTCCTGAAATTTCCATGAATTGCACCCACCCCTCAATGAGATCAATGAGAGCCTGAAATGGTGACTGTGGGGACTCTTTGAGATATTGACATAAATCCTCAGACCAAAGACAGAGGCAAACTATTAATTACTGACTAGATACTAACCATTAGGGGCCCGACCAATATGGATTTTTGGTGTCCGATATACCCATATGAAGGGGGTTGGGATGGCCGATTGCCAATATATAGGCCGATATTTTTTGTAATTTATTATTTATTTTGATGTATATATTTTTTATCTCCAAAATAGCCTGTAGTTAAACATGTATTAGTATACTAAATATTGAAATCATAGAAATATGTAGAAATATATCTAATAGAGGTCGACTGATGGGTTTTTCTAAGGCTGATTATTGGGGATTTTGATTAGCTGATGCCGATATGCACCACTGATATTTTTGGCCCAATTTTATTAAAATGTCTCATCTATAATCCTGCGTACGAGATGCTTCTGAACGTCAGTGTTGAACTCTGACAGCTGTATGAGGGGTTGATTTATTCAGGACATTCATGTTAGGTACTTCAGAGGGAGCTTGTTTGAAAAGCCCAAAATCAGCATATGGTTATGGTTTCAAAATTATACGCAAAAGTCTGCAACATAAAATACATAAAATAGGTGAACAAACTATTCAACGCAATATTTCTTCGCTCCCCTGAGGCCTAGGACGTTGTAGGGGGGCTTTATCTTTATCACTTACACTTACTTAGATATCAACATTTTAAATCGGCCGATACCCAAAAAATACCCAAATATCGCCCCGATATATCGGTCGGGCCCTTGGATTACTTACTTCATAGAAGGGATCCTGTTCAAAATGTGACCTTTTAAATTTTGTTCCAAACTACTTTCGATCTCTCACTGTCCTGTTACAGTATGTTACAATGATCAATTGCAAAGCAGTAAAGTAATAAAAAATAAAGGTTGATGTTCATTTTAGTGAAATGTTCAGGTAAGGTTTAAAGTCACAAATAAGAGGCAAAAGGCGTAACTAAACAATTTAAATCTGAACTACAATAATTATAATTGGATACTAAATTATTTGTATTATGAAATGAAATGCCTTGAAGGGGAATCTGCACACATTAGTTTTGACTATGCAGTAAGGCTTTATATCAATATATTAATATTCTTAAAAACTACTTGAGTGTTTAGTTAAAAAATAAAACAGTCATTCATCAAATGTGTTAAAGTGTCCAGAGGTTGTAAAAGATGTTTGCTCCAGTATTTATAAGTTGAAAGGGCCAAAAGGAAACTGCATGAGATTTGTGATCACTTGGCAGGATGCAACGCATCTGCATGATCTCACTCACACCAGGCCTAGTGTATTATTGCCAAGCTACCAGAAGCTTCCTCTCGTTTCAATCTTGAGAACCTCGATATAAGCAAACAAAAAGACAGCAGCAAGACACTACATACAGGAGCTCCATACTTGAGCAATCTCAGAGGAAAATGTAATAAATCTACTGTTGTTGTAAGCATGCATTGAGGCACATAACAATAAAGGTTCCAGTCCATAATTTTGAAGGTGCATCTTCATGAATGTCTTTCCATTATCGTTAATTTATTGTTATGTCATACAGAGAGTCAAATATGGAGCACTTGAATCGTGATACAGTAACAGTATGCAACCAAGAGGGGAGTACGTCACCCTATTTCCCTTGACATGCAGGTGTCACTGCATGTATTTGGCACCCTGTCGAAGCTGTCCTGCGCTAAGAAATAAGCAAAATTTAAAATAATGGTGCTGTCCAGGTTTACATGGAGCTCAGCAGGAAATTCTGATTATGAAGCAATAACATGAGGTTATTTGAGGTGCCTTGTCAAGAAAAAGGTGTCAATTAAATAACACATCTCACAGTGTTGACAAATGTGTCAGTGAACACAGGCTCGAATGCCAAGATGCAAATTAGAGCTGTAAAGCTCAGTTATAACCACAACACTTCGCCCAAATGCATGGTGGGAAGTCAGGTGATAAATAATGCAGCAAGCTATGATGGATTAGATTAATCTTAATGCTGCTGGTCTCAATTGATTAGGCCGTAACAGGAAAAGTCAAAAAAGGGAAGAGTGCCTTTCGGGAAATTATTCCAGCAAAATCTCCCAGCAATGCCAGCATCTTGAAATTGTACAAATTGTAGGCAAGAGTGTAATTGAACAAAAAGGTGAAAGCTATGAATTAAAAATTAGTGGTTTTGAACAGAATGCCACATTTTGCAGTGCTGGCAACTTTCCTTAAACTGCAACATCTCATTTTAGAAAAAATGTAAAGGGTAGCACATCAGTAGTTCATATATCCAGACAGACATACAGACATGCAACATTTGAAGACACTCAACTCCCCTTCCTGTATCTGGCTGTCTCATGTCAGCTCAGTTAGCTCAATTCATTTCTCTGTGTATACAGTGGTGTGCAAAAGTTTGGGCACCCCTGTAAATTTTCATGATTTTCCTTTATAAATCATTGGTTGTCTGGATAAGAAATTTCAATTAAATATATCATATACGAGACAAACACAGTGATATTTGAGAAGTGAAATAAAGTTTAGATGATTTATGCAAAGTGTGCAAGAATTATTTAACCAAAATTAGACAAGTGCATACATTTAGGCACCCTTGTCATTTTTCAATACCTTTAGCACTAATTATAAGAACTCAAAATTGGTTTGTTAACCTCAGTGACCCTTGACCTCCACACATGGGTGAATCCAATCTTGAGAAAGGTTATTTAAGCAGGCCAATTGTAAGTGTTTCTCCTCTTTGCATCTTCTCTGAAGAGTGGCAACGTGGGAGCCTCAAAACAACTCTCAGATAAGCTGAAAACAATAATTGTTCAACATCATGGTTTAGGGGAAGGATACAGAAAGCTGTCTCAGAGATTTATGTCTCAGTTTCAACTGTGAGGAACATTGTGAGGAATTGGAAGACCAGAGGCACAATTTTAGTTTAAGCCCGAAGTAGCAGAAAAATCTTGCTGCAGATGGTGCCGCTGTGCATCGTTCGACTATTCAGCGCACTTTACACAAGGAGCTGCTGTATGACGAGTTATGCGAAAAAGCCTTTTCTCTGCACACGCCACAAACGGTGTCGCTTGAGGTCTGCTGAAGCACATTTGGACAAGCCAGCTTCATTTTGGAACAAGGTGCTGTGGACTGAAGAAACTAAAATAGAGTTATTTGGGCAAAGCAAGGGGTGTCATACATGGCGGAATAAGAACACAGCATTCCAAGAAAAACACTTTCTACCTACAGTAAAATTATCAGATGATTCTGGAGAACAATGTCCAGGAATCAGTGACAAAGTTGAAGTTTCGCCGGGGCTGGATCTTTCAACAAGACGACTAAACAAGCCAACGACTAAACACTGCTCAAAATCTACTAAAGCATTCATGCACAGGAACAAGTACAACGTTCTGGAATGGCCATCTCAGTCCCCAGACCTGAATATTATCAGCATTTGTGGTGTGATTTAAAGCGGGCGCTCCATGCTCGGAAACCATCAAACCATCAAGACTGAACTGGAGGTGTTTTGTAAAGGAGAATGGCCCAAAATACCTTACACCAGAATCCAGGCTCCAATTGGAAGCTATAGAAAGTGTTTAGAGGCTGTTATTTCTGCAAAAGGAGGATGCACAAAATATTGAGTTAATTTTTTTTTATGGTGCCTGAATTGATGCATATGCCTAATTGTGTTTAATTCTTGCACACTTTCCATAAATCATCTAAACTTTATTACACGTTCAAAAAAATACTCAGTGTGTTTGTATATATTGAACTGAAATTTCTCATCCTGACAACCAATGATTTATAAAGGAAAATCATGAAAATGTACAGGGGTGCCCAAACCTTTGCATACCACTGAAACAAACCTGTGGTTGGACAAAAGACAATGAACAACATAGACATATAACATTACACTATGAAGTTATTCAGCGATTCTTAAACTTTTATGGTTTTATGGAGAATGCCTGACCTTTAACCTGTACTTTTGTTGATCTAATCTGCACCAAGCCAGTGCAGCAGCTTTGCATGCACCACGCCTACATCAAATATGTTCTTTGCTTGTTTCTCCATTGTATGTGTCATACCAGGAGCTGACTCAGAGTCTTAGGAACCAAAGGGTGACACTCTCATGATTTAAAAAAAATGTGGGCTTGTAGATGCATCTCTTTTCGCCATAGAGTGCATTTTAATACCACTATTAGTGTGCAGCACATAGAAACAGGTAGTAGCAGTTGCACTTGTACTCTTTGAGTAGTTTCATCACAAATAATTTAAGATCTTAAGCTATATTATTTATAAGGATCAATACTATTCTTGGAGACAAAAACAATATTCTTCCCACTGTGAGACATATGATAACATATGATGTTGCGTTTTATCTTAAGAATAAAATTTGTTGATTTTGAAATATCAACATTTTCACATTATTTGGCATTTTGTTTGTTGAATAATGTCACTACTAAAATGTTAATCAGACTTTTTAGCTGAGTACTCAAGTAGTATTTGCGCCATAAACCTTTTTTGCTACTTGAGAAATTATTTGTATGACTACTTTTTATTTCTACTCTTACTCTTATTTCATCCAATTGTTCAAAAGACTTACATTACGTATAATGATATAACTTAGACTAATTGGTTGTCAGTTAGTATATGTCTATGTGACACCTGCAGGTAACTGGCAATAGTTTCAGGCAGGGATTTCCAACAAGTAGCTTGTTGGAGCTACCAGAAGCTCTCCAGTCATATTTTTATTGACCATAACATTCACAGGGAATGAAGGAAAAAGTAAATGAACCCTTGGATTTAATAGCTGGTTGACACTCCTTTGACAGCAATCATTTCAATAAGATGCTTCCTGTATTTGCAGATTAGATGTGCACAACAATCAGGATGAATCTTGGACCATTCCTCTTTACAAAACTGTTGCAGTTCAGCATAATTCCTGGGATGTCTGGTGTAAATTGTTTTCTTGAGGTCATGCTACAGCATCTCAATTGGGTTTAGGTCAGGACTTTGACTGGGCCATTCCAGAACAGGTATTTTATTCCATTCCATTTTATTCCATTTAAACCATTCTGAAGTTGATTTGCTTTTGTGCTTTGGGTCATCGCCTTGTTGAAGCACCCATGCTCTGTTGAGCTTCAGCTGTTGGACAGATGGCCTCAAGCTTTGTAGCAAAATATCTTGATAAACATGTGAATTATTTTTTACATTGATGATAGCAAGTTGTCCAGGCCCTGAGGAAGCAAAGCACCCCCACACCATGATGCTCCCAGTGCCATACCTCCCAGTGGGGATAAGGTTTTGATGTTGGTGTGCTTTTCTACTTTTCTTCCACACATGTCGTTGTGTGTTCCGCCCAAACAATTCAGCTTTGGGTTCATCAAACCACAGTATTTTTTTTGCCAGTAGTGCTGTGGAGCATCCAAGTGCTCTTTTGCAAACTTTCAAACATGCAGCAATGTTTTTTTTAGACAGCTATGGCTGTCTCCCATGAACCCCATTCTTGTTCAGTGTTTTATATATTGTAGATACAGAGATGTTGGCATGTACCAGTGATTTCTGTAAGTCTTTAGCCGACACTCTAGGGTTCTTTTTTACCTCATTGGAATTTCTACGCTGTGCTCTAGGAGTTCTCTTTACTGGACGGCCACTCCTTGGAAGTGAAGCTACAAAGCTGAACTGTCTCCATTTAGACAATTTGTCTGACCATGGATTGATGAACATCAAGACGTTTAGAGATGGTTTTGTAGCATTTTCCAGCTTTAAACAAATCAACAATTCTTAATTGTAGGTCTTCAGAGAGCTCTCAAGTGAGGCATGGTGCACATCAGACAATGCTTCTCAACAAGACACAATTCTTAACTAGCATGTGTTTTTCAGTGGCAAGAGCAGCTTTAAGCTACATCTCAGTGATTGGACTTCAGGATTGGCTCTTGGAGGATCCTTAGCCAGGGGGTGTATTTACTTATTCCTCGCTGTCCTGTGAATGTTTGTATGCTAATGGCCAATTAAAATATAATAACATGTAATTGTTTGGATGGTATTAGTTTAAGCAAACACTGTTTGTCTATTCGTGTGATTTAAATAAAGATTAGACCACATTTGACGACCAATTTATGCAGATATGTGAGAAATTCATATAATTTTTTCCTCCCACTGTAGGTAGCTTGCGAAAGGCATTCTACATTTATATATAAGCTTAATGGCTCACATTTTAGATACTTTTCTTTCTCTTCTTTCTTTCTCTAAAAGTAACTGGTTTAGGGTGTACCCTGCCTCCAGCCCATAGAGGCTGTGACACACTCCAGCCGTCAGCGGCCTCTAAAAGGAATATAAGATGAATAAACGCTCAAATGGAAGAAATAACAAGCACCATAAGCATTCCATTTAGAAGAATGAAGTTGATGGATTATGCAATTACACAGCTGCTATAAAAAAGAGAAAAAGATCTTCCCGAGACACTGTATGTGCCAACCCTATCTCTTCATTCGACATCAGCTAAAAGTGAATTATTCCTCTCTCTTGTCTGCGGTAAAAATAAACAGTGTTAATCAAATTGGACTACGGAAGGACTGATATGAAAACCACTTGAGCAAGGTGCTAGCTCAGAACGTATAAAAGACAGCTGTTAGCATCAAAGCCCTTTATAATGAATGAGCACTTGCTCTAAACAAGGCCTTTTTGAAGTAGCAGAGGAAAAAACAGATCAGACGAAGGCACAAACAAAGACTGAAAGGCCAGTGAGGTGCCGTGGATGACACCACAGATGCAGCGGGTGCAAGTCCATTTCGGACTCAGCACGTCAGCTGACACCAAAGCCCCAAGACAAGCAGGAATATAATACTGATAATAGTATGCATTTACAAAATCTCCTTCAATTTGACACTTTTAACATCACAACAGGACTGCATTTCCGGAAAAATAACCATAATTGTAGTCTTAAACAATTATTCATCAACTTAAAAAATATTTCTTTTCAAAGGGATCATTAAAAAGTGGAAATTATGTCAAGTATAGAACAAATAAAGTGCCCTGTAATTGAACTAAAACTGCCAATGAAATCTTAGAGGGGGCATATAACTTTAAAGAGGGGGTATTATGCTTTTTTCAGCCACATAGCACCAGTCTATAGCACACTACAATGATGACGAAACCTTCTGTTGGTCTGTCAATGCAGTAAATTAGAATAACTGCCTTGTATAAAATTGCTCTTTCAAAATGGAGGTAGCAAATGACTTGAAATAGGCCTCTGTCTCTTTAAGAACCTCTGACCCTTTCCGACACGCCCCCTCCACACGCTGTCTGTGGCATCACAACAACACTCTGTGTCTCAACAGTATTGAAACTACGATCGGTGCATTTTAATTTTTATTGTTGGAAAGGACCTACTGTTTATCACTTTGTGAACAATGGCCACACAGGATATTATTTGGAAACGAACCTTCCACACCGGACGCTTGGAAGGGGCTCTTGCCTGAAAAATAACTGCTGTTTGGAGGCTATCTCTTTGCTACTGCCATGCCCTATGGATCTCTAACTATACCCCCATGGACGACACCAGGATCTGCAGGAGCCCATACGATTCAAAGACGGACATTATCTCCGCAGGTGGACAATGGTTTTTCGAGGTTACCCCGTTAGCTTGTTATAATCGACTACAGCTCATTGTTGATGAAAAGTCTGTAATAAACCACAAATGTGTAAAGCCAGGCTCATTGTGTGATCATCGTAAAGGCTGCTTCGAGTAGTTGCCGGCTTTATTGACGTTATTTGTGCATAATATGCTGCCTGCTTTCAATGAATGTTGTGAAGGTGAAGGTTGTTAGCTTGTCGCGGCTAATAGTGCCTTAGCTCCGGGAGAAAACCACTCGGCTAAGACTCACTGTAGATGAAATGTGAGCAATAAACTACACAATCAACAAGCCAGGCTCCGTGTGTGATCATCATAAAGGCTGCTTCAAGCAGTTGCCTGTTTTAGTGACGTTTTCAATGCATAATATGCTGCTTGTATTCAGTGAATTTTCCCGTTAGCTTATCGCGGCTAGCTTGTTAGCTCCGGGAGAAAACCACTCGGCTACGACTCACTGTAGATGAAATGTGAGCAATAAACTACGAAATCAACAAGCCCGGCTCAGTGTGTGATCATCATAAAGGCAGCTTCAAGCAGTTGCCTGTTTTAGTGACGTTTTCAATGCATAATATGCTTGTATTCAGTGAATTTTCCCGTTAGCTTGTCGCGGCTAGCTTGTTAGCTCCGGGAGAAAACCACTCGGCTATGACCCATTGTAGATGAAATGTGAGCAATAAACTTCCAAATCAACAAGCCTGGCTCCGTGTGTGATCATTGTTAAACGGTTCTTTATGTGTGTGGTGGTTTTATTGACTTTATTTGTGCATATTTCTCGTTTTCACGTGATGACTCGAGGTTTAGCTTAGCATTAGCTTTCTCCGGAGGCTCTGTGCATCATCAAGGCCCAGCGCAGAACCAGACACTGAAATAAGTGTTCCTGTCACCGGTTTTAATCCTGGGTGTTTAGGTAACAGAAACACTGATGTGTGTCTTTGTAAAAGTCTACTGTGGCTCCGGTTCACAACACATGAAGCTAATCCTCCATGATGACTCTGTTTACATCTTAGGGCTAGACACTGCGGGGAGGGGGTTCTGCTGAGGAGCAGTGGTTGGTTACTCGGCTGGTGACGAAAGGTCGGAGGCGTATCCTGGAGGTCGAGGGCGTTTCCTGAAGGGATCAGGCGTTTTATCCCTAAAATGGCCGCCATCAGAGTTTCTACAGATTACTCGAAAATACGTGAATGTGCAAAGGCAACACTTCAGGCATGGTTTTAATGAGGGAATGACTTAATAACATGATGTAAAGCTTGAAAAAGTCGATTTTGCATAATAGGCCCCCTTTAAAGCACATGGCAAAGTTAATGTTTTTAATATTTTTTTTTCTCAATTATATTATCTTGGAATCATAAGTAAATGGTCTCAACTTATATAGCGCTTTTCTACCTACATTAGGCTCTCTCATTCATACACCATTGTACAGAGACACTGGGGGCAATGTGGGTGAGGTGTCTTGCCCAAGGACACAACGACAGTGTGCACTTTCAGGAGGTGGGATTCGAACCCCCGATCTTCCGATCATGAGACGATCCGCTCTACCAGCTGCGCCACTGTCGCCTCAAGTGATTTATTGTGCACTTATAGCCCTTATAAGCCAAAATGTCCACTAGTGGTCAAACAATAGAAGTCTCCATATTAACTAAACTAATATTAACTGCGCATTTTGAAGTGTGCCTCACAGTTTTGTATTAGCAAATCTAGGCTCTTTCACGAATACAAAATGAGACAGAAGAACACCGGGGGAGCAGGGAATGCAGTTCTGGACACTTGTGGTATTTACCTTCCCACACACTGTCAACAAAGGCCTTCTTACAACTGCTGTGAACTGTGCGTCTATGTAGGGCTGATTTATTTTACGCAGAATTGAAATCACCATTACTCAAACCATCGTTTTTTTATGTTTTTGCAAAACAATATAACTGCATTAGATATATTTCTAATTTTGGGTGTGAAATAATATATTCTTGGAAAACAAACAAAACTTAGGTTGCTATAGAACTGTAAAAGACGCACATGCCTATTATTCAGTAATTTGACATAGGTTCCACAATATCAAGTGACGACAACATTTGTCAGTGACAGTGGTAGTTGTTAGACAAAACAAGGCCAATCAATCTAATAACTAGTCTTAAAATCCTATTAGTACCTGTGGTGTGTGTGTGCGTCACCATCTCTCCTGAGATATTTGGTTCCACCGTTAACAAAACTCATTAGTTTCTTGATCTCCAGAGAACATTGCGACGCCTCTGGCAAAATCTAGTGCCGCACTGTCTGCCAATAAACGGTCCACTGTTTGAAAACTTTTACACACAAAAGCCACAAATCAGCCAAAAGAGAATATTGCATCTTTAGTACTCAATAAACCAGAGAGTAGTGCAATTTCCTAATACACAATATGAAATTAAATATTTTTAATTTAGAGGTTAAAAACGAGATGAAGAAGCCCATCATCGGGTAAAAAGTAATCAAGTAGTTTGACTGGACACAACATTACAACAGTAAGGACTTCACTTTGGGACTGTTCTGCAGAGATGATCTTGAAGGTGGCACTTGACACTGTAACACTAGGGGCTCGTCTAATGCACCAGAGCAGAATTACACTTAGCTGTGAATATGTTTAACCAGGACAAGTCAGGCAAAAAACAGGGCGATGCCGTCATCTTAACCCTGGATAAATTGTAATTTGGGTCAAATGCCAAATGAGCAATGCCAGCCTAGCACACTGCTGAGACTATTATTAACACAGGTTTAATGTAATGTAAATTGAAAGTCCATTTAACAGGGGTTCAAATTAGCCGGTTGCATTTCACCGTCAGTTGACTTGTGATTTGAGATAAGCTCTGGATATAGGTACAAGGCCAAAGCCATGAAATAGGACTCCACATGAAACAAAGCTAAAAAACAAACAATAGACAGTGTTCACAGTACAGATACCATCTACAAGTGGCTACAGTGTGAACTGTTAAATTTAACTAATACAACAATCCCAATATTACCACTATTATACAAAAAAAAAATGTCTTTTAGATCATAAAGATTACTTTGACTTAAGTACCTGTAAACATGGAATTGTTTCTTGCTATTAATTTGTTTTATAAAAACCTGACACTGACAGCATTTGTCTCATTAACATGCAGCCAGTTCAAGGGAATGTAAATCCCCAGCCACACAGGCTTTGCTAATAGATAATATCTGTAGCAGTCAATATCTTTTATGCAAATTAACAGGGACCATAGAAGTGTAAGAAACTGAGGCAGACCTCTGGGGGTTATGTCACATTCAATTTATCCAGACGTGACCCCATGCTGTTGACATTCTCCACAAAGAAGAGGAATTTATTTTCTAACTAAAAATTAATGTCATTCTTGTTACATTAAATGTCACTCCAAGCCATTGTTACCGCAGTTTACAATCTCCAAGGCCTACTCCCTTTAATGACCAAATAGATATAAGAAGGGACCTTTCCCTCTTTGACCATGCGCATTGCGCAAATACACCATTAAGAATATGGCCTCCATTTATTATTGATGGAACAGGTGAAATATATTGATAAGGACGGCTTTACAACATACGGTAATATCCTCATTAAAACATATTTAATGATATAGCATCTATGTAGATCCACAGTATCAGCCCAGACTAAAAGGCTCCTAATGTAAAAGGAGCACACATAAAGATGTTGTGAATTGTGTCACAACATCATTATTGCCCCATGTGCAGCTTAAGGACAGGGGCTCCTTTTGTTGTCTTGTGTAAACAAGTGGAATGTGGAATCACTTCTTTTCTAGAGAAAATATGATACTAAACATAAAACATAAAGATATTGTAAATCAGCGTACACACTTTAATTATTCTGTTATAAGAAAACACTAGTAGTTAGTAGTACACTGCAGCTTACTGCATCAAAATCCTTAAAATCAATTGTAACTCACTGCAACATCCTATCAATCCACTGTGAAAGGCACAGGCAATACGCCTGTGAAAGGCAATACGCAGCAGTCCATCCCTCTGCAGCAGCAGATGCCCATATTCTATCTGTGCAGTGTTAAGTGTTACCTGCGCATTGGCCACCAGAGTGAGACTTTGGCAACCTTTACAGTTTCCACATTGCAAAGGAATTTCCACAGTCCGCACTGAAGCTCAAAATAGGACAGTATGAAGAATGTCTTAATTTTAATTGCTACACTGTTTGTGATAAATGTCCCAAAAATGCTTGTCTTGCTTTCACTGTCAACAGTTTTATGGAAAAGACACGTACATCAACAGCTCTAAATCAGTGTTCTGGATCAAAAAACAACACAATGAACAAATTAAAGCCAAATCTGATCTACAACTGTAATGCTCACCAATTTTTATTGCACTCACTGGCATAAACGTCTCATGATTCATCAGACATTAGTCTTCATCAGCTTGAAGTCAGATGAAGGGCTGACGCCTGAAACGGTACTTCCGGTGAGAGCAATAAAAATGAATGAGTACTACAGTATTACAGTTGTGCAGATATAGTCGAAAAAAACATTTTTTCATTACTTTCACTGTCTCTCAACGTACATAAGTTTATGGTTGTCTTTGCCTCTGACATGATTATTATAATCCGTTATGCCAAAAAACATTACCTCAATTGTGTGTAAACAAATATTGTCTACTATAATCTCTCTAACAGTAAAATGTGCAGGAAATAGACTGGATGACTAGAATAGACTGCATTTTTACCTTGGCACTGGAATCCTTGCTTTCCAAATCCCCTGAAAATGGAAGAAAATGTAGTTATTAAAATCATACATTTAAAATACTTTGTTTTTTAAACAAGAATTGTGCAGATATTATAGCACCAGACATAAATTTTGAAAGCTTGTCAAATCTTTGTAAATACTAATGTGCAGTGCAGTGCATGCAAACACTGCATAATGCAGGAAACATCCTTTCCAAATGTAAATAGTTTGCACAAAGGGTTCAACTTGTCACCAAGTCTGTCTAGAAGTAAAATACTTAAAGAGGCAAAGCTCTATGTAAAGAAATACTCCCCTCAAACAAGATATAAACTGGGTGTTGCCTGTTTACACTTAGGGACATGTTTAACGTTCTGCAAGTCTCAGCTTATATTTATAAAACAAACTGAACAAACCAGTGTCTCCATCCTGCACTCATCACAATTGATATTCCTACTCAATTTCAATAAAAACAATGCCAAGCAGTTTAGAAGGACAGAGTATTTCCAGATCCAAGAACAGGAAAAAAAACGGAAAGAAAAAAAAAACAGAAACAACATTGAGGATTGACATTCTGTACCTGTTGTATGTAACCATACCCCATATTACAACAACTGCTGCTCTCTGTGCTCATAATAATTTGATTCATTGCCCCAGTTAACAACAACGTAACTCCTCCCATCTTATTGTCGACTGCAAAAACCAAAGCTCTTCTGTCCTGTATACTGAAGGTGTAGCGCGAGTTTGACAACTGAAAACTTTTCAATCCATTCACGTGACAGAAAAGGCTGCTTCTGAAAGTCCATAATGTACACAGTATATGTAGTAATTAGAAAGTTGTAGTCGAAGTTGTGTTACATCATCGTAGTGCACTCCGTGAAAGACTTCCAACTTATCCTAACATGCAACAGGCAGTCGGGGCTGGGACACGGCGGGAATACTTACCATATGAAGTCGGTGCAGTGACTGCAGAAAGTCGGCTGCTTGAAGAACCGCGCTGTGAATTTGTGGTCCTTTACCACATGGACGTTCTTTTGCCTCAGTGCACCTTTCCGAGCAAATCTGTTGGCCACGTCCGAGGTGGACGAATCGTTCACGTCAGTCATGTCTCCAGATGGGGTGGATGAGCGCCGAGGGTACGTGCGTGTTTTTGCCGGCGCTGTTCAGCCCGTTTCACCGATCAGCAGCTGTCAGTTCAGAAGCAGCGGAGAGTTGACTGCAGTCACTGTCCCTATGACTGAGGGCTTTCCCTGGCCGTCGACTGGCGCTGACTGGGCTGCTCCGCTGACAGCGCTCCACAGCGTCCGAGACACGCACTCAGCTCATACTACTTCCGCTTCCAGCCTGAAAGTAAAAGCTCTCGCCTAACCGATATCTGCATGATCCGATTAACTCAATATCTGTCAATTATAAGGTGGTTATCCGAGAGGTTGAACATCGATGTTACCATAGAAACATAGACTTTTTTCAAACACGTCACGTTTTAGAAAAGGGCCCCTCGGCCTGCCTCATCGGTGCCTCACATCTCTGCATGACAACACATACAATTAACGCATTTTTATGGTTGCCCGGCCCGTATCAATATTTGAAGACTATCAACACTGCTGATGCTTTCTTAACTGTGTTTAATGCATTGCGCCCGTTTTTTAGGCCTAGCTGGGCCTAAAAAACACTGTATTGAAAAGGGTAAATCCGGTTGAGGGTTGTGTAATCTTGCGCAACTTGCCTTTGCTGGAGCGCTTCCTTTCAGTGACTGGAGCTGATGTCACGCAACAGGAGGCTGGATGAAGGGAGAGGCTCGCTCGGGTCCTGGTCCTACTATGGCGCAGAACCCAGGTTTGCGGCGCCCCTAGGCGGAGATTTGATGGACTGCATCATTTGCTGTGATGGTTATATTCAGAGGCGTGCCAAAACAGTCTTTCCTGCGGTGGTCAGTGCTGTTACATTGGGTTGGCACCAGGAGTGGACCATGTTCTTTCAACAAAGTACTTTACACCGTGGCGCAGCAGGTTGTGCTCGTGCTTCAGATTAAGAAGGTTCCTGGTTCGGTCTTCGGGCCTTTCTGTGTGGAGTTTGCATATGGCAATTAACATTCAAACCCTGTGTTTCCTCTTCCACTGAAAACATGTAGGCTACAATAGGCCAGGATGAATGTGTGCACCCACGCTTGTGCGGAGTGAATGTAAATCGTCCCATGTAGGGGACACTGGGGTAGTTTGTCACCCTTTTTTTTGCAGCGTTCACTGCTCATCAATCCCACAAGAGACCTGCATTAAATGAAAGCTTGAACCTTTGACTTGAAGTTGACCTCACTTCCTTTTTTCTATCATATTGAGATAAATAGTTATGAACCGTCAAACACAACCAAATCAACAATGTGTCCCATGTGCAGGGCAAGTTGTCACAATGTTTGGGGTTGGTTGTCACTATTGTTTTTAATGGAGTTTTTGATGTTAGCTTGAAATGTTATAAACCTTAGTAACATTTTTGCTTTTTGAGATAAAAGGACAAAATTCGTTTTGAAACAGTTGTAAAGCAAGGCCATGTGTGTTCATGACACTCATTTGAACTATTGATTTTTTAATTTTATTTTTTGCAAAATGCTCTATGAGTTGTGAAATGTACAAAAATGAACTAACTAATGTTAAAATAAAGTGATCAGAAAAACATATTAGACACAAAAGAAAAAAACGTCCCACCATTTATACCCCATATGACAAATAACCCCTCAGTTTTTGTGACAAATAACCTCGAGTGTCCACTGTACAAAAAATGCAAGCTTGTTAAAAAAAACGACTTAAGCATGTTAGCTCCAAAACGGCTCAAATCAAACCTAACATCTCTGACTTTCAGATCAGTGTCTTTTATTTATGGCACTAACAAAAGGAAAGCTCTCACTACAAGAATAACCCAGACAATAAAGTTTGAGAAAAGGCATAAAAACAATTAAAATGTGTCCTCTCCTCAGGTCTTCAGTGAATGAGAAAATTATTATTGGAAGAAGAATATATATCAGTACCAGCGTACAGCGCCCTCTAAGTGGTTATAAACAGCAATGTGATAAATTACCCCGTATGACAAATAGCCCCGGTCTCTGCTAAAGTACTTTGTGACCGTGTCTGTGAAAAGCACTATACAAATAAAGTTCTTCTACTCCTTTAAAATTAAAATATCAGAGCCTACAATGTCATGGTCATTACCCTATATTTCTAGAGTTCAACACCCAACGTTATCATGTAATTCTTAAAACCTGGAGTGCTGTGCGCTATGTTGCAACGTTGCTATATGGCCTTTGTTTTGGATTTATAATAAACTATAAAGAAAAAAGAAGCCATATGTGGATGTATAAAAAGAATAAAGTTGGAAGTGAAGCAATTCACTAAAGAACTCAGTTACCTATCTGGTCGAGCGAGTTTAATATGACTGTGCAGACAGATATTGGCCTAGTATTGATCCACTTTGAGTAAATATGCAGAAGAGAAGACCTTTGGGCTTAGTCAATATGAGCAGTTGATTGGCTCACACTGTTTCAAGTCAGATAAAAACTTCTAACGTTAGTGTTCTTAGAGGTGGTTCCACTGTAAAAAGGATGTCTCCTACTTGGGCCCTGTTGCTCCTCTGTCAGCTGCTCATATGTACATCTGTTTCCTCCAAAAAGGGTAAATGTGCAAACCATGTGGTGAATAACAGTAAGATTATTTTGGTTTTGCAATTTATGTTTTTGTTTTAGTGTGTGGTCGCCCTCCTGTGACTGATGGCATTGAGGAGTCTGTCCTTAAGCGAGTGTACGAAGTGGGTGAAGAGGTGACGCTCACCTGTGAACACGGATATCTGCCTTCGACCCCGAGTCCACAGAGGATCAGCTGCACTGGCACCGGGGAGTGGACACCCTCAAATCTGGCTTGTTCTCGTGAGTTTACACAGAACAGTGAATAACAAGTTAAATTTGGCCATGCAACATTGTTATGTAATCTTTGGTGTGGGGGGAAATGTGGTAAATGTTTGCTAATGCTACTTTAGACAAATTAAGTAGGGTTGCACGTTTTGGAAAGATAGCCATTCTAATTATCTTTTTGTTGTTTGCAAAGAATATTGTACTGCCCAAAAGTTATTATGCTCTAACATAGTGGTTCTCAAGCTTTTCACATCAATATTTGACCTTTCAGGTAGCACCAGGCCTAGTTCAAGATCAAATCTGGACTAAACAGGGTCAAAAATAGGTATAAGTTGGACTAATTTATATTTAAACTGGGTGAAAAGTCTAAACCATGTCTAAATTCAAAAATGCATTACGAACGCATAAATGAATGAAGTCTAAAATTGCAGCTGATGATGCAAAGTGCCAACTGAAGAAGCCCAAATACCACCAGTGGCACAGGTACGATCGTTTGAGAACCACTCCTCTGACGTGAAGTTTCCTTTTATAGCCAAGATGTGTCCAATCCCCAAACCTCTGCAACCTCTGGCAATGGGGCGGACTGAGGCCCCATACAGGACTATTCTCAACTTCACCTGTGATGATGGGTAAATACGCACTATACAGTCAAACACACAAAGCAATCAGACTGTGGCACGACTTACTGTAATAGGCTGTTGCTTTTATTAGGTATGTCTTGTTGGGGTCCAATAGTAGCAGCTGTTTACATGATAGCACTTGGAGCCACCCCCCACCACTTTGCAAAGGTAACCCACAAATGAGATTCTTTTGACTTGTGATTCTTTTTTTAGTAAAAACAAAAAATGATCTATTGCAGCGGTGAACTGCCCATTGCCAAGGCCACCTGTAGATGGCAGAATTGTACACGACAGGACGCCATTTACTGCTACTAATGCAATTTATGGCCAAGGCTGGACATATGAGTGCAACCCGCCTAAAGCCCCAAGTTATGAGAGAGGGTCTTGCATGGCCGACGGAACAGTTACAGAGCCACCGACATGCCAAGGTCAATCATCATAAATACTCTGCGCTCAACTGAATCAATGTGAACAAACTCCTCTTTGCTTGATCTCAGATGTGAGCTGCCCCATTCCTACTGGCATTCCCAATGGGGTCATCTCTTTCGCTGTTATGAAGGAACATCGCTATAAAGAAATGGTCCGCTACGCCTGTAATGAAAACCATGTCATGGAAGGTGAGGCCGAGGTGCAGTGCAAAAATACTGGGAACTGGTCAGCAAAGCCAATCTGCAGAGGTAAGCCGTCTTCACTACACCATCATGCTTTGAAACTGAGCAATTCTGAAATATGTGTTGTTTTCCGCCAAGCTCCTTGTCAAGTTGGCATCAAGCGAGGCCGTATCTTTTACAACGCCAAAAAGATCTGGATCGAAGATTTCCGACCAAACAGGGTCCTTCATAAAGAGCCAGTTGTGTTCTACTGTAAAAACAAAGCAGAGAAGTGTGGCTATCCTGTGGCCAGTGTCTGCAATGATGGGGTTCTCCCTACCCCAGAATGCTTTGAGGGTGAGCATCAGTTATCACTTGCACCGTTTAAAAAAAACACATTGTACTTGAACATTGTATTATTTGTGTTCTTTGCCTTTAGAACCGGGAAAAATTGAGTATAACCTCAAGGCCAAAACTCTTCCATCGGAAATCCAAATCTGTACAGCGCCTCCTACGTCAACAAGCACCGCAAGACCTGCATAACAAGGAGAGGAAACCCGAATTAGCATTAGGCCTATAACTATTCTTCTCATAATAGTAGGTCATTACTAAAAGTTAAATAAAGTTTCATATGCTTTCATTTGTCACTTTCTTATCAGGTCCTAACCATCTTCCTATTAAGGGATCTTTGGGATACATAAAAATAAAATAAAAAACAACAATTGACTAACAATTGGTTTTATATTGACATTGCAGTAAAAATGGTCCTCAGTCCATGGGTCATATCTCAATCATAAATATTTCAATCACATTTTTACCAACTGGCTGGATGCTAATAGAGTTTTTAACAATATTTAACAAACATTTGTATCCACATTCTTACCTATAATATATCCAAAATACAAACGTCACAGAATCAATACCAATATCTTAACAACTGTTGAATAGACATTATCCCAAAATAATGCAAGTTTAGGACAAAACATAAAGACATGTGCATAATTTATATTGTTATAGGGGTTGAACTCTGGACACATATACAGTACATGCCAAAATTTTGGAAACGCTTTATTTATTTACATTTATTTGCTTTTTCATTTCAAAACTGTTCCTATGGTAGATTCTCACCGAAGTTGTTCATTTATGAGTGAACACATAAGGAATTGTGTCGTAAACAAAACATTTTTTGACATGAATTCTTCCAAATCGCTGCCTGTTGCTTTGTTTACTGCTTTACATTTTCAACTTTTGCTCAGTCAGCTTTACAATGTCGTCACAGAAATGGTTTGGACTTCTCAAACATGTTGAAAACATCTCAGAAGACGACCTTATGAAGCTCATGGAGAACATGCCAAGAATTAAGGCCAGCAGTTTTGAAGAATTTAGAATATAAAACATGTTTGGAGTTATTTCACCTGTTTTTGTTTCCTTCATAATCCCATGTGTTCATTCATAGTTTAACGCCTTCAATGAGAATCGTAGTGTGTTAATAATGTTGAAAATAAAGAACAGCCAAGACATAAAACATGTGTCCAAACATTTTGGCCGTACTGTATATACGTATATACTGTGTTTAGCTGTAATTTTAGATGGAATGAAGAATGTGATTATATTTTTCCAGCAATGTTCCCTGTTCTTGAATAATTTGAATTCTCCAGATATTTACCCATTCCTCCTTTGAGAGAAAATTCCAAGATGTGTTTTTTTTTCCCATTTCTGCTTTATGCCAAAGTGTTGTAACCTCTCTTCCCCATTAAATGTTAGTTAAGAGTTCATAGTTCAATATTTATTATAATGATATACACCAATAATCCTCTGTGTCCCCAAGCTCAATATTACATTGTGCTTTCTAATTTTTAATAAAGCGTTTTTAATTGTTTTTGCAGATGTACTGAATAGGCCATGCTCTTTTCCAAATAGGTCAATGTTGAAAAAGTGCAACAACACTTGGATGCTGTTTCGTAATACAGCTGTACTAGGGCAAAGTCTATTTACCAAGCTTTCTATTTCCAGTAAAAGTCACTTGAGACAAAAGATAAATAGCAAACAGGAAATAGCAATAGCTCTTGTCTGAGCACAATTGGGGAACATAGGCAAAAGGAGGACGACGCCTGAAGATCAGACAATGGAGCTCACTTGGCTGCTGCTCTTCTCATCTTTATTTTTCAGCATCGCAACAGCACAAGACGATGGTATTTACAATTTATCTAAGGTTTTGAGAAATTATTCAGCACCATTTTTGTAATAGCTTTATTTGTAAAAGATTTAATGAAGAGACGTTTGTTGCTGCAGAACTTTGCCCCAGGCCTGAACTTGGTAAAAACGTTAAGATGGAGAATTTGCAGCGGTTCTTCAGTTTTGGTGCGGAGGTGTCACTCACCTGTAAACCGGGCCACAGACCCATAGGCCCTCGCCGAATAGTCTGTCGAGACACCAAAACATGGACAAAGACCAACTTAAAATGCATACGTAAGTCATATATACTGATTATTAAGACAATTGTCAACAGTTGTTGATGGTCTATGGCTTGTGAAGGTTTGACGTTTTTAAGTATAGGCCTGGATGATGTATGACATACTTCTGTTGATGTTTGTCCTTGGTGTATTCTGCAGCTGTGGAGTGCCCACATCCCGATCCACCACTCTATGGACAATTGCACTATGAAAATGCACAATATAACAGCACTGTCAACTACACTTGTGACGAAGGGTAAAGGCACTTATCATATCGGCTATACACAAGCCACGACCATGTGTGTTGAGCAAATACTTCAGTTTGAGTGCAAGTTGTTGTTAGGGGAAATGGATGAACATAATCTTTTTATTAAATCAAAACCTGTTTTGATGATGAAATTGCTGCATCTTAAAGGTACTTCCTGACTGGAGCCAGCAGTGCTGTGTGCCTTGTTGATGGAACATGGAGTGCACCAGAACCACAATGCAAACGTAAGTCACGTGTTTAAAATATAGAAATCTGTTAGAGCTACAACAAGGGTGTTTTGTCTTCAGCGATTTCCTGTGGTCCTGCTCCAATTCCACAATTTGGCATGATTATTTATAATAAGATTATCAGAGTTAACAATATCATTTATGGCACCACTGGAACATACAAGTGTCGACCTCCATTTGCACTATTTGGCAAAGAGACCGCAGAGTGCACTGCCACTGGCCAATGGACCGAGACGCCACAATGTAAAGGTATGGACATGTGATACTCATGGTGAAAAGAGAATAATATATAACACAATATATGACCTGGTATTTTTAGAGGTGAGATGCCCTCCTCCAGAGAACATTGAGAATGGTTACAAAGACGAACCCAGCCAAAACTTAGACTTTGGCTACGACGCAATAATCAGATATGGTTGTAATGGTAACTATGTACTGGACGGAACACAGATTGTTTGTCAGAAAAATGGGCAATGGTCTCAAAAGCCATCATGCAAAGGTAAGATATCAAATCCTTATCCATATAAAAACAGGGGGAAAGTGCAATAGTAAAATACATGTCTGATTCACAGCTCCATGCAGCATTGATATAAAAAGAGGAAGGATCCTGTATAAAGGAAAAAAACTTTGGATTGAAGATTTAAAACCCAACAACGTTTCGCATGGAGAATTTGTCTCGGTGTACTGCATGGATGCAGACCGTAATTGTGGATATGAAGCTTTAACCCAATGTCTTGATGGAAACCTTCAAATCCCTACATGCTTTGAGGGTAACTCAATGACTTATTAAAAGTTATTCTGTAATAATAATAATGCTGTATATTGCTGTTTTCAAAATGTGCCTATATATATCTTTTTTGTTATTGTCCAGAGCCAAGTGCAGCGCTGTACAGCATGAAATCTGGATCCCTTCCATCTGAAATTCAACAGTGTTGAAAAGATGTGAAATGGCTGTATGGAAATCTATCTCCTCAGTCAGAGCACTTTTCTGTTTTGTAAAGCCATTTGAGGGTATTCATGGCTGGTTTGTCACTTTGATGAATGTTCATTAAATTACCTTGTTCTATGTTGTACTGTTCTATTGTGAACCCTCACACATTCTACATATCTTTTAGTTTTGGATGGATAAGGGATGTTAGAGGACAAAACTTTGGCCTGTCCCTCCATGGTTATTCTTTGCTCCAGCTGTTGACTTGCCGCTACAACAGGCTTTGAAGAATAGGTTTTTGATAGGTACGAACATAGTGTTGTACAATAATATATAAATGGGTCAAGGATCCAAGCAGTGGAAGGACAGGCGCTGCAGTGAACACATATCACGGTATTAGCATAAAAAATGATAGGAAAAGGAAAGCAAAAGGGAAAAAATGGATAATGTGGGACAATTTCAATTGGCTTTTATGATAATTGTTTATCTTCTTATACATGTTAATCCTTGAGATGTTTTCTAATAATATCAAAAGCAAATAACTTGATATTAATAACATTTGAGGACACACAGTGTGACACTCCAAGTGGTCATCGAGCACTTTCTCAACTTGCGTCGGGACCCACAATCACCCTGGGATGACAAGCCGCGACCAGAATACGTCTCAAGAATTGTTGATTAAGCATTGAAAAAAAAAGGCCAAAAAAGGTGAAATTATGTTAGAAAAAAAAAACAGTTTTTTGAACATACTCAAGTCTTGATCCTATACTTTCTCTGTACATAAATAGCCTATCAAAAGAAATGTTTCTGGTTCTGTGGTTCCTAAAAAATCAAATGAATCAATTTGTACCATCAGTATCACGTAATAAAAGCCACACCGCGCAACATTTCACTCAATAAATACAATAAAATACAAGCATTTATTTTCTTACAGATATTTTTATCTTTGAAAAAATCCCTAAAACTTCCCAAACAAGCCTGTGTGTTTGCTGTGAGCGGCTCAGCTCCTCAGATCTGACCAAGTTTTAGGCCTGCATAAACACATTGATTCATTATTTCCATAAGCCGGGGCTTCAGTCACATGATCAACTAGTTCATGAAACCATTACATTTTAATAATATGTCTATGAATGAAACACTGGTTGTTTGTTCACACACTTGAATGCTCACTTCATTTGGCCCATCACTAGTGTGGAGAGGAGGAACAGCCTGAAGAGGTCATGAAGCAGGAAGAGACTGAAGTGTTAAAGGTCTGTTGGGGGAGGGAGGGAATCAAAAACTATGTGGGCTTTGTTTTCTTTTTTTATTTGAATCTGAATGGATTGATATAATCCAAGATTGTTAACGTTCTCAAAGGCATATAGTAACACACTCGATACAGTAGGTGGCGGCATGCGCCTTAGTTTGGCTAACAGTCCGCCATGAAGAAGAAGAAGAAAAGTATTTCCTGTCGCGAGGTTCCGTCGATTTATTTCTCCACGTGCAGCATGGCGGTGTTGTATGAAGGCTACACGTTGTGCGGTCTTGCTCCAGCGCAAACTCTGACATCTTCTGGAGTACATGGCATCGAATTAGAAAGAGACGGCGATCATGTGTTGGTCACAGACTCGGAGAGATCAGTCACCCTGTACAAGGTAAATTAATTTGAGACTTAAATTACATGTGGACATCAGCTACAAGCTACGTGGTCGTGTCCTAGCCATAATGGCCTCTTTAGGTGGGCCAGTAGCTAAAAAAGAATAATAATAATAAGGCCAGTAGCAAAAAGTTATAGTATGTTGCCTGCATGTTTTCGTCCGTGCATACTTTGTTTAGCAGCGATGACGAGATCATTGCTCACAATCACCACTTAACACTAAGATGCCAGCGAGAGAGTTGCACACGTGTTGCACGCACGTGTTGCCAGATGTTTCAATCTATGCCCGCTTTCCCCCAGGTTTCAGACCAGAAGCCTCTGTGCAGCTGGACATTGAAACAAGGGCAAAGTTTGACTTGTCCAGTAATTTACAACTCGAAGACAAAAGAATATGTCGCAGTGTCTGACCACAAGGTGAGTTACATATTCAGTCGAAACACTTGATTGCAGTTCCATAAAGTTGACTGGGCTGTTGAAATAACATTCTATCTTGTTTTATGAAGGTCATCCGCATTTGGAAAGAAGATGAAATAACATTGGATAAGGCCTTCAAAGCAACTGTGAGCATTTAGCCTAAGGTGTATTTTTATATTGTGTTGTGTCGCCCGCTAAACTGACCTGCCTTCTCTACAGCTGTCTGCAGATGTGTGGCAGGTTCACAATACACAGGGTGCAGAGCCTGTGGTCCTATTTCGAAGAGGAGCTATAAGACCCCTGGACTCCCTGTTATCTGCTCCACAACAGACTGTGGAGGATGTTTTGACTCATGAAGAAGTCCTCAGGTTGGGATTTGCTAGATGTCTTTTTGTTTTGTTTTTTTGCTTCTCAAAAGTATGTCCAAAGTTCCCTCTCCTTACAGCCATTGGGTGCTGTTAAAGGACTGAAAAACTTTGGTAAAGAAAGTACTGCTCTCCACTGTGACACCGCCCTTAATTGTTGTTCACAACTTAATTGCAGTGTACAAACTATATGATAGATAAAATAATTGCATATCAATGAGTGTATAGATTGTAACATTTCGTTTTATTTGTAGATGGAGCACGAACTTGAACGCCGACTCTCAGCACTGTGTCATTTTCACAACTGAACAGGTTTGTTATGAGTTAATGTAGTTTAGGAATACTATGTTCAAAACCACACGTTACCTTCTACTTTTCCGACAGAAAGGTGATCACTTCCTGTACCTGCAGCGGCTGAACCCAAATGGTCTACAAAAATACCGTCTTGAAACTGAGGAGCCCGGGCTCTCTCCTCTCAACTTTTCCGTCTCTTTCCGAGACCAGCATATTTGTCTACTTTACTTCTGTAAGTGTATATTTGGGTATTAAAATTTAAGTAGCTTTGATTTGTTAAACAACCTTACATTTCTTCTTGATCCTAAATCCCTCAGATCCCAATGGTCGTGTGTACCAAAGTGTTGTGCCGGTGCGTGCTGTAGTTGGAGATGGTTCTCAGGCCCTCACTCTACCCCGACGTCTGCTCCTGAGTCTACCAGTGGGTGATGGGTTGCTGGAGGCTGCATCTGCACTGATCCTGGATGAAGCACATGTTTGTGTTGTTGGTGTCCCTCACCCCTCCGCAGGGACTGGCAAAGGTGAGTTTTTAGGGTTGATAATTGTGCATTTTGAAGGAACCTTTCAATAACCGTCCCTATGATCCGTCAGACTTTCTCTGCATCTGGAACATACATTTCCAGACACTTCAGGCTGGGAAAGAGATGACCGGTAAAATCTATGGTCAGGTAGGTCAAAGTTTAGCGAGATGTTTCATGTGAAATATAGATGCTTTTCTGTTGCATTTTATGGAGGTAGAAGAAGATATCTAACAACTTAATGTTAAGTATGTTTGCTGATCTTCACAACATTGGTCTTGAGACCGCCAAGGCACCCTCTCCTCTCTGCTTCCAGTGCGGTCTGAGGAATGTATAGCTTTGGTAGAGCAACTGCTGTTCTCCACCGTGGCAGGGCTCTCTGTCCCTCATCACAACTTGAATGCAGTGTACACAAGTATTTGAAATCTATTTAAGTACGGGAAGTAATGTTGTTGTTGTTGTTTTTTTACCCCCTCTACTTTAGCTTTGGAGCTTCTCCAATAAGTTATTCATTCCACATGGGAAATCCCTCTCTGTAATCCCTTATGAGTGCCCCAAGTCTTGTCTTGCATCTGCCCTAGGAAAACTGAGACAGACCAGAACTGTGGGTAAGTGAGAATCAGAGAAATGTATTCTTGTATGTGTAAAACCAGAAGTGTTATTCATACAAACCTTTTTTTTTTTCTTTCAGAAGGCAAATCACCTCCTTCTGTGCCCTCATGGAGTAATATTCTGCATGGAGAGACGGTTCCGCCCTCAAGAGCAGCAGATGCAAGAAAAACAGTATGTCAAGTCTGTGCTAGGCGTGTTCATTGTAAAGATCAGCCTGAAAAGTTAGTTCCAAGGTTCCCTCTCCTCATAGCTGTGAGTGCCTATAGAGGAATGAAAAACCTTTGGAAGAATAATATATACTGCTCTCCACTGTGAACAGGGATTCATCCCCTTTCCACAACTTAATTGCAGTGTACATGTTAATACCAATTTTAACATGGCAATTCTACATATTACTGTTACAAACAGCTGTGGTCATTGCTGTGTTTTTATTTCCAGAGAACAAGCCGCAAAACCCAGTCAATGCCTAGTCTGACTATGGACCAGATATTTGATCTCATCAAGGTATATGTACGACAATATGTAGATTAATGGTTTATCAAAAGTCCATACCTAAAACATTCTCTACATTTACTCAGACAGAACCCGCGGAGAAGGTGCAACAAGAAACGGAAGCTTTTATTGCCAAGTTGGATAGTCATGACCTTCAGAATGTTGTTGGACAGCTTGTATCAGCCCTTGTGTCCAGGAGCCTCACAGACACGTCTTTCTACACAGGCGGCCTGCTCTCTCAGCTTGTACAGACACGCACTCTCTGCCACAGGTCAGTCTGATGCTTGGTTTATATATGAATGGAATGGATGCACTGACTGATGCCGTTCTTTGTCACAGCATCTGCCCAGAACTCGTTGTCCTGGCCTTGGGGAAAAGGGACTACTTTTTGTGTCAAATCTGCTTGCAGTTCTTTCCTGATATTCCTGAAGCAATCACCTGTGCGTGTCTAAAAGCCTTCATCAGGTGAAGTAAATTCATGCAGTGTAAAACGATCACAATGCATGTCTACGAGCAATATTACATGACATGGTAAACAACTTAATAGTATCTTAAAACTAAAGGTACTGTAATGTAAGCCCTTGTGTCCAAATATGCATAAATATGTGAACCCTGTGCATTACAAGAACACCTATTGAAAAAGTTCAGATATTAATTGGATTGGTCTTGGTTTACATTAAACTAATCTTAAATATCTTAATATTTTACAGTATGACGGATAGCGATGCAGAGCTGATAAATCTGGAGCCTGATGCAGTCTCATTCATGGACATGTTGATCACTAAAGACCATGCACAGGTCGGCTTCCAAAATGGTTTTAGTCCCACCTCTGTTCAGAACGACCACCAAATGGGGGATGGACGTGGCTCAGCTGTAAAAGAGCACACAGCGGCTTCACTTGAGACATGTCCCATCATTTTAAATAAGGCTGTCCTTCTGTATCCTTTTTGGAGAGTAATTGTTTTGTTTCTGAAAAAAACATGAAAAACCTGTTTTGTTTTAACTAAAACTACACAGAAATGAAATCCTGCAGACGCCATATAGTGAAAATTACCTTCTCCCTCACCTCAAAGACCTTTCTACTCAAAACGTTATTGTGAGTTATTTGGCAATATTTTTGCAATATCCTGGCCCTGTGAAATAAACTATTTTGAAATACTGTGTCTGATTACACAGGTCTTCCTGCAGTATCTCCAATTTCTTTATCTGAAATATTCCCAGGATGCATTTCTACAGAGGAAAGACTTGAGATCACCCACATTGAATCAGGTTTGTGTACTGTATGTGGGAACTAAGTGGGATCAACAAAGCATTTTGTGTCACTAATCCTACTAGTTGCTTTGCATTTGGTTGTAGGTTATGGATTGGGTATGTTTGCTGTTCGATGCCCATTTTACGGTTTTAGTGATGACTCCAGAGGCCAAGGAGTTGCTGCTTAAATTGCACACCTTTGTGAAGTCACAGGTAGATTCACTTTATACGAATTTGTTGCACAAGAGTCGTTTTTTGCATTATCGACCCTTATCTTTTTTTCCTTTTTCAGGTAAAATTATTTTCGGAGCTTGGAAAAATCGAGGGCAGCCTGCAAGAGATTAATAAAATGAATGCAAAAAAAGATATTGGGCAATATTCAATTGAAGTTCTGGAATTGTATTGAACTGTTTCATTGTATTGAAAAATATCCTTTTTGGTATGTAATTCAAGATTTGTTGCAGCTTGAACAAGTTCTATCACAATGTATTTTATTGTAAATGTTGTATATATTGAAACATAAACTAATCCTGTTTTGAGTCCTTGCTGTTGGCTATGATTTATTGTGCATTTTCAACGTCACTATTCAGTGTAATAAAACAAGTCTGCGTTGTCATTTGTAAGTGGTAATGTTTAAGAGTCACATTCTTGATATTGACCTGTGTCAAGACGGCTCTTACAGCAACGATGTCAATGACAAGTAAAGGATCTGAAAGATATCAGTGTTTTTAGGGAGACTAATACATCTCTAAAAGGGGAAAGTTTCACATTTTGACTAGAGAACGGACATGAAGTGATAACATTCACTTGACACCTAAACGTAAGTATGATGTAAGAATCTATAAAAACTAAGTTAAATATGTATTTCATTGGTCGGGAAAGAAAGCGATTGTAGCCTAATGAGGTTGCGCTTTAGAAGTTCATTTTGTATAATGTTTCTGATGGGTTTGTGGAAACTCGAGCCGCATTTAGTTCAAACATTAAGGTTAATCTACAAATAGATGTGCAATCTTTTCCATCCAGAATCAAGCCAGGTAGAAATTGTGGCGGAACCAAACAAAAACTGTTCCGTTGTCGGCAGGATTCGAACCTGCGCGGGGAGACCCCAATGGATTTCTAGTCCATCGCCTTAACCACTCGGCCACGACAACGTGACATCGAGAGCAGTTCAGACATGATCAGTTTTTTACAACGATAAACCGACATTTCAGTGATTTTAGGTTCACATTATGTGCAACTTGAATATTCTAAGTGCATAGACCGTTCGGTCTAAAATGGTCCATGCACTTCGTCTAAATAGAACAGGCTAAATAAAGCAGTATTAATGAAACATTTCATTACTCCACAAGATGTCAGGCTAACTGCCGAATAAGTGTCCATGATGCAGGCAGCCATTCGCTTCAAAACACATTTTTGGTCCAAATAAACACAAACATAAATAAAGAACGATTCGCATGTGCACGATTGAGAGAGAGTATTTGGACCTATGTTTTGAAGCGCACGGAAACTAATTTTATGAACTGGCAGTAGGGCAACACAGCATTTGCGGCGATTGTAAAAGCGAGTCACGTGACGACAAAATTGACTGTCTAGGTCGGTCAAGTTACTGTAAGTGCCTACAGCACTTCCGGCCCTCATGCACAGTAGGATATCAATGTCTATCTTGATAAATACTAGGGCCTGAGGAAGAAGCGGACTAAACTCTCCACAAATTTGAAAAGAGGCCCCACAAAGCAACAAATCAAGATCTAATGGGTATCTCAGGACTCACCCGATTCCATGCAGTGTTATAAATTAACTCCATTTGTATTAAGTGCTGAATCTGGACTCTTTTTGCACTTTATTTATTTCAATGGAATGCTATGTTTTTACTATTCTACTTTACTACTGTATTTATTTATGTATTTGTTTGTTCATGTTGCCTTCTGTTGTCTAGTTTCTCAAAGACTTTACCAGGGGCGGACTGGGACTGAAAAACAGCCCTGGACTCAGCCTGGCCCAAATTAGCGTAACTGTGCACTTCCACAAATACATATTTTAACCTCTTGCCACCCGCCTTAACATTAACGAGTGCATTTTCCCCAGTTCGGCTTTTTATTATTATTTTTTGGATTGGTATCATCAGCAAAAAGAACGGGAAAGGTGGTCGTAGAAACAGAAGCAAAATCATTAATGTAAATAATAAATAATAATGGTCCCAAAATTGAACCTTGTGGTGCACCATACTCCACGGAATTCCATTTAGATTATTGTTTTTTTATACTGGGCTTTACCCAAATCTAAAAGCTTCTCGACTGGAGATCAACAATGTAACGCCATATTTGAAAGCTAAGACCTACAAAAGTGATAGAAACTTTTCGTCACGTCGCCACATTTTTGTCATATTTTTGTTGTTTTTTTTAATTATTTTTTGTTGTGTTTTCCTCACGTTTTTGTAGGTTTTTTTGTCCGTGTTTTTCTCATGTTTTTGTTGACTTTTCATCCTCTTTTTCTCGCTATTTTGATGCTTTTCTTTTTAGCTTTTAGATTTGGGTAAAGCTCAGTTGAGGCGGGACTGGTGGCCCTAGAGCCAGTGGCCCCTCTGTGCTCTTCCAGAATGGACATATGGCCAGTCCGCCCCTGGACTTTACTGATCTCTCCGTGAAGAAACTAACTTGTTACACCAGCTCTCAAGAACACTCAGAGGGTGCAAGTAGTCAGGGAAATGTGCAATCAAAGAAAAACAGCATAATATGCATAAGTAGCGTAATAATAAATAGAGGCATCTTTAAAAGGGGCAAAAATATCAATGATAAAACTAAGAACAGAAAAATAAAATATCAAAATTATTGGCAGTGCAAAGTCATAGTGTCATACAAAGCCATGCAGTTATAGTGCAGGTGATTGATGAAGAGGTTTTGCATAGGCTTTTGGGTGCAGTTTTTTATTATTTCTATTATTATTTTTATAATTATTATTATTATCATCAACAAACAATGCATGTGGGCCTGTTTATTTATGTTTACGTCACTTGTCAAGATGTATTGAGATAAGAGGTGTATCTTTAGCCATAAGAATAATTTATTCTTATGTGTAATTTTTTATTTTTTATTAATGAGTTGCGTGAATTTCTCCTCCATGGGATAAGTCATAAACAGCATGATGACTAATTAGACTAAAAATAATTAAAATATAAATTATGCATTGTCATTTAAATTGTGTCTCGTTTAATTAAAGCCTTCGGCCTACATGCCTGTAAAACTAATAATAGATCGACTACTCAGGATAATGCTTGTTTAGTGTTTTACTTTGAAAGGGACCGTAGTTTCCGATCATGATGAGCCAAACAAACGCTACCTTCACGCAGGTTTGGGGCCTGCTGTGTTTTCAACGGGGAGCGAGCCTTGGAGAAAAATGGCGTCTGCTGGCGACCCAGAGCGGGACACCGGCCGTCCAGTTTAAGCTCCTCTCCCTGGTTATGAGCGCGGGTTTGGCGGGGTAAAGTCCACACCGTTGCCAGACCGCTCGTTTGTTTCTTCCTCTTTTTCTCCGGTGTGTGGCCCATAACAGCACCGAAATTGACGCGGAACAGAGCAGGCTCTCGCCTGCTATGAGGGGGAGTCGAAGAGGAAGGCCGCCCAAACCAGACGCGGAGATGCGGGAGGGTTCACCAGGGCCAGTCCGCGGCTCCAGGAGCAGCCGAACCAGAGGGATGAGAGCACGGGGCAGGGGCAGAGGACGGGGCCGAGGACGGGGAGCGTCAGGCAGTGGAGGCAGCACAGGCTTGATCGAGGTGGACAGTGACATTTCTGGTCGAGAGAACTTTAATTCGTCCCGCGGCCGCAGGAAAGTTGGAGGCTCCAGCGCGGCATCGCGGGGCAGAGGCAGCAGCAGAGGGAGAGGCAGGGGGTCGAGAGGTGGCCGCGGCAGCAGAGGAGGTGTGAGGCGGCCTCAGACCAAGGTGGTCTACGACGACAACAGCGAGGACGAGGAGGATAATTTCAGCTACAGATCTGAAGAAGACGAGCTCCTGAACGATAACCCGTCCTCGGATCTCGAGGAAGAGGAGGCCTTGGGAAACGACTCGGACTATCTGGAGGAGCTACCTGATGAGGATGATGCCAGCTACTGCACCGAGAGTAGCTTTAGGAGCCACAGCACACTCGGAAGTACCCCAGGTGCGTTAGAGAAAAAGATGGCATTACTGTACGCGTGCATTTTATTTTTTGCCCTGAACTGAAAGCAAGCCGTATTGTTCAAAATGGAGCTTGCACTCAGAAATAGGCCTTTGTTTACAGTGTGCTCGCTGGCTGTGCTTCTGCTCCACGCTACAACCGGCTCTCGTGTTTTGACTTTTGCTAAATCAGCACATCTAATCATAATACATAGTTTATATGTATAACTTTAAGATTATTGTTTGACTCACGCGTGCGTGTACTTTTGCTAATATGATATTTGCGAGAAAAGGACAAAAGCCTTGGACCATGTTCTTTACAGCACTTTCATTCATTCGTATTTTTGTTTATGTTCAGCTGTTATATTTCCTCTTGACGGGGGAAGCGCACCGGCTAAAGCGGAAGGTTTTAAGTTTTTTGATGTACCCCTGTTTATTGATAAACATGTAATTAGGCTCCGATTTTTTTGTAGCTTTATTATTTTTAAAGAAGAATCCTTATTTTCCCACAATCACCTGTTGCAAGCATACTTGACATTTTTATTTTGGATATAATGTGCTATAATAACCTCACACATGAATGTTATGTTAATTCTTATCTCACAGATGCAATTAATCTAATGGTCTCAAATGAAACATAATGTACTGAACACTTATTACAATGCAATTATGTAACGTTATGTTCAACTTTTGGCTAAATGTAACTTATGAAAGTTTAAATATGACTCTGCATTTTTCTGCTTTCTCCATTTCACCAATTCATCTTTATTTTTGCAGGCCGAAGAAGGAGTAAGCTTATGCGACCGAGATCTCCAATATTTGAAGCAAAGGATGTGCCTCTGTTGGACCTTCCCAAGTGTTCTGAAGACCTCCTGGTCCCTGCGTCGCACCTGCTTGATATCATTGGCGTCTATGAGGTTCTCCGTAACTTTGGTTCTGTGTTGCGGCTCTCTCCGTTTCGCCTTGAGGATTTCTGTGCGGCGTTGGCCAGCCAGGAGCAGTGCACGCTACTGGCAGAGACACACATCTCTTTGCTCAAAGCAATTCTCAGAGAGGAGGACACGTCCAACACCACATTTGGTCCAGCTGACGTGAAGGACTCTGTCAACTCCACATTGTATTTTGTGGATGGCATGACGTGGCCGGAGGTTGTGCGCTCCTACTGTGACAGTGACCCGGAGTACAGACATATTCTGCCTTTTCTGGACAGCGAGGAATATCCGTACGAACCTCTGGAAAGTAAAATTAAAGTTCTCCAGTTTTTAGTGGACCAGTTTTTAGCTACCAACATTGCTCGGGAGGAGCTGATGTCTGAAGGCGTTGTGGCGTACGATGATCATTGCCGGGTGTGCCATCGTCTGGGCGACCTGCTGTGCTGTGAAACTTGTTCAGCCGTGTATCACTTGGAGTGTGTGAAGCCCCCGCTGCAGGAGGTGCCCGAGGACGAGTGGCAGTGCGAGGTGTGCGTGGCACATAAGGTGTCCGGCGTGGCTGACTGCATCCCTGAAGTGCAAAAGACTAAACCCTTCATTCGTCAGCTGCCTCTTGGTTATGATCGTCATCGCCGCAAATACTGGTTTTTAAATCGTCGGGTCATTGTGTAAGTACTAACTTTTTTAAGATTGTTCTGAACTGCAGAATTTGGACTTTGACAGTTTGTACAAAGTGTAAATTCTTGATTTAAGAACTGCTGAGTCTTCAATCAGTTAAATTATATTGTAACACTCACTGCTCTGATATATGTATAAAAAAAACAACAACAAACTACCTATGCACACTCTGGATCATTGTGAGGCTGAAATGATTGGGAATTCAGCACTGCAGCTGTGCAAGGAATATTTGTTTAATGAGCCAAAATTGATGGCTTTATTCAGCAGAAGCATCAACAGTATTGCCATGGCGATGTTAGCATAGTGTGATTAGCTGTGAATGCTCGGTCAGCAGCAGTGTAGAGGTACAACATCCACTAGAAGACCATCTTGAGGAATGGTTTTTGTTCCTCTTTTTGTCAACATTATCTGATGTTGTTTTTATGCAACACAGTTATTACCGAATAATTTATCACTCAAATACTCTTCATAATAATGAGAAAACTCTATGAAAGTGTGTGTCATCCTCTGGGACTCACCCACCTGTTACATTTTTTTAATTTTCAGTGAAGAAGACACTGATCAAGACAAAACCATATGGTACTACAGCTCCAAGGTAAGCGCAGGTTTGCTCCAGTGATGGGAAATAGTAAAGTTCCGAAATGCTTTTGTTTACTGCACTTATAAATGTTATCTTTCTTACTTCTGGCTCTTGACTGAACTGCGTCTTCCTCAGGTCCAGCTGGCTGAACTCATTGACTGCCTGGATAAGGAGTACTGGGAGAACGATCTGTACGCTGCCATTGACGAGATCCGTGATGAGGTTCATGTACACATGGACATCACAGAGGACTTGACCAACAAGTCCCGCGGCAACAACAAGTGTTACCTCACCGCCGCTAACGGTAAGCCTGTAGTTGTGTCGGCATGTGTTTGTTGGAAAATGCTGGAGGTTGAACATAGATTTTTCATAGAAGAACATAGAAAGGAAGAAATGAGAAAGGAAGCTCGGGAGGGGAGGGAGGGCTTAACAAGAAAGTGTCATCACATGTGCTTGACCAAAACAAAGGTCGCATGCTCTAACATTTCCTCGGACCGCCTTTTAGCTTGATTACAGCACACATTTGCGGTGGCATTGTTTCAAGAAGCTTCTGTAATGTCAAGAGATCCAGTGTTGCATTCATTTTTCACCAAGATCTTGTATTGATGATGCAAGTGTGACCACTGTGCAAAGCCTTCTGCAGAATATCCCAAAGACTCAATGGGCTTAAGATCTGGACTCTGTGGTGGCCGATCCATGGGTGAATTTGACGACTCTCATGCTCCCTTTATGCTATTCAAACATAACCCAAGTTATTTTGTTATGGATGGCTGGTGAAATCCACCCACCTAGTGTTATAGCCTCTATTTCCTCTAACAGTTGCTACTTTATTATCTTTCTCATCAAAGGCATAAATACGGTGTAACTCATTTTGAGCGTGTCCCATGTTATCCGTGAATCAGAGGAGATCCTGGAGCGGCTGCGGTTGAAGAAGGAGGAGGAGATGGAGGAGGTGAAAAGGCGCGCGGCCGAGGAGGCTCTGAGGGCGCGGCTGGAGCAGGAGAAAAAGGACGTGGATGTCGAAGGGGTCGGCACGGAAACGGAGGGCAGCCGCCCGGTGGAAGAGCAGAAAGACCAGAGCGCAGAGGAGCAGAGGAGAAAAGACGAAACTAAACCTGACTCAGCCGAGGAGAAGGTTAACAGCTTGAAAACTGAAGGTTGGCAATTTTGATCTACTGAATACGTGGTCTTGTTGCGCATCATTGTCCGTGATCACATTTTAATTGGATTGCAATCTCTGCTGTCATTCTCAGTCGTCAATTCTCTTAGTAAATCATCAAACCTACCTGCTGATTGGTTTAGAGTTTGAGGAAGTAAAACAGAATACTGACTACTGTATACTATTCATTTAAAAATTCAGAAGTTATTATAGTCATTATGGTTGTGACTGTGTTTGAAAAGTCTTGTCAGCAGAGGGCGTCATAACATTGACTATGCCGAAAAAGGCTCCTAAACTCACTGTGACCAATGACAGCACCGATGGTACTCTTATGGACCAAGCATCTATACAGAACTGCAGTGGGAGAATGGATCTGTACGTCTTTCTGTCTGTAGAAACCTCATCACCTTCTGCCAGTGGAGAGGGCATTCCCAGCCTCAGCCAGCCCTCGCAGCACGGGGAGGACAACAGTAATAGCAGTGCCGAAATACCACCCAGGGGCCCAGAACCTCCAGATCTTGTGGACAAGTCGTCTCAGTCATCGCTGGCAAGTTTTGATGACGCAGGTACGATAAAACACAACAATGCAAAACTATGCACATTTTAAAACTATGTTGTCTGAAGTATTAATGCTTGTTTTTAGGGGAAAGTAAAGACTCGAAAGGAGATGTGACACCTACAGGGAGTAAGAAGGCTTCAGCCACTCGAATGGTGACCCGGCTGAGGAACCCAGACAGCAAGCTGAGTCAGCTAAAAAGTCAACAGGTAGCTGCTGGTATTCTTCAAGCTCACGCGGCCCTTCTATTGCCCCAACAGCATCAGAGCATCGAACTGAAGTATTTTAGGTCAACGGAGCATGTGAAAGATTTGTCTGAACTTATCCCCAAACAAATAATACCCCCGCATTAAAGGTGTATTATGCAACTTTTTATGTGGAAAAAAAAGGTTGATGTTTGTGTGGATTTTACGTTGTCGTGACCCAGTGGCTGAGTAGTCAGCATGGCGCCTTTACTTTCTATCACAGTGGTCTCTAGGACGCTCCAGGATCAATTGTTTTGTAGGTCTTCTGGTGAGAGGGTCCGTCAGCTGTGAAAACCTTCCAAACAAATAATCCTGCAGCGTCCTAGAGACACTGGGTCACTACAAGGTCAAATACGCACAAAAAACTTTTGTGTTTTTTTTTCACATAAAAAGTTGCATAATGCACCTTTAAGCATCTGACGTAATTTTTCTAATTAGTTATTTAATTATTAGTTTGTTCATGAAACCTTTTTTTTCTTTGGAATTGAAAGGTTCTTGTGGTGAATGCACAAGGCGACATCACTCGGATCAGCACACGCAGCAGCAAAGAGGTGGTGATTAAGGGGACTTTCAGCCAATTCTTTAAGCTTGGTCAGGAGGGCAAATATCGGGTCTACCATAACCAGTACAGCGCCAATGCACTTTCTCTAAACAAGCACCAGCACAGAGAGGTATTACAAATTCTGCTGCACTTTAATGATGCATTCCAGTTCTCTCTAAGTGATTCCTCTTCTTTTTAGGATCATGACAAGAGGCGCCATCTGTCACACAAGTTCTGCATGACCCCAGCGGGAGAATTCAAATGGAACGGGACCATCCACGGCATTAAGGGGATGACCATCTCTACTCTCGGGCACACAATCATTCAACTGGAAAACAACGTCCCGTCTCCATTCATGCACCCCAACTGGGCCTCACACAGGTATGACACATGGCAGGAAGTTATTAAGAAATGTATGTAGAAATGATTGGTAACTCCAGCATTTTGTGTGTGTTTGGCCAGAACCAACTGGATCAAAGCCGTTCAGATGTGCAGCAAGGCCAGAGAGTTTGCACTGGCTTTGGCCATCCTGGAGTGTGCCGTCAAACCTGTGGCGCTACTTCCTGTATGGAAGGATTCTCTGGGACACACCAGGTACACACCATTTTTTTTTACCAATTTGTCAGATTCAAATCCTTGATTAGATTTGATTGTTTTCACTCTTCCATGTACATTTCTGTGGTTTACTCAGTAATAACATAGTAGTGATCGTAACCAGATCAGTTCAAAGGCCCACCCTGGCTGTGAGAAATAATATTTAGACTTAAAGTCCTCTACCACCCACCTCTCCTGGTGCACCAGGACCTTAAAGACGGGATTGTTCAAATTTTCTTTACTTAACGTGTGTAAATAAACTCTGAACGCTCAACTCTGGATCAAGGTTTTACTTCAACATGCATTCAAGTGGATTAGTATTTATTTATATAATGTGATAGCATCTTTCCCTATGAATACTGCACCTCGCATGAAATTATCAAGCTAAATGCAAACCACTTCCAGGTTGAATCGCATGACATCCATGGAACGAGAGGAGAAAGAAAAGGTGAAGAAAAGGGAGAAGAAACTGGAAGACGAAGAAACAATGCAACAGGCCACTTGGGTCAAGTACACTTTCCCAATCAAACATCAGGTATTTATCTGCTACAGTTCGAGTTGCGCTTCATTTAGCAGTCTGGAATAATACATTTATGCGTCTCTGAAGGTGTGGAAACAGAAGGGCGAGGAGTACCGTGTCACTGGTTATGGAGGATGGAATTGGATCAGTCGGACATATGTTCATCGGTTTCTTCCAAAGCTTCCCGGAAACACCAATCCCAACTACCGCAAGGAGATCGAAGGTCAGTCCTGGGGTAGTCGGGGGGGGGTTACTATTATTTAATGTTTTTTGTAATTGATTCCTGTTTCAGAAACATTTAATGAACTTGATGACTTTAATTGTTTAGATGCTAAAATGGGAAAGAAGTGCTCATTACTGGATCTGAGTCGCCGTCCGAGTGTGTGTGCAGATATTCAGACGTCTACTGAGGAATCGGCGTCAAAACCGAAAGAAGAAGAGTCATTACAAGATGTTTCAAATGAAACGGAAAAGTCTGAGAGGATTTTATCTGATAAACCCTCAGTAAAGATAGAGATGGAGCCTACATCTTCCCTTTTGAATGAAGAGAAAGGTATGGCTGACCTGCATTGATACTTCATGCACCTCCCCAACTTTTAACACCACCTCCTAATTATTAACATGGATAGTGTAATGTTCACTCAATTCCACTGGGTGTAATTCTGGCATTTACAGACTAAACAGTTTATTGATTAACCTTATAGTTATAGGGCACCATTTAGTTAGTTAGAATCTCATATAATCTTGCATAACCTTAAAATGTACTGTATCCTTCCATTAGGTTCCCAGGTCTCTGTGAAGGAAGAGCAGACGGATGGATCGGAGAGACCTTTCAATTATGACGTAGTGGACGTCAGCAAAGGGTTCCTGACTCGGGTTGCCTACAAGAAGAGAGTAAAGGCGTCTAAACTGGACTCTCTATTGGAGCGGCGCGTAAAGCAGCACAGTATTGAAGAGCAGCAAAAGCGGCAGCAGTCTTCTTCCAAGCCCCAAACTCCAGCAGCACTGTCCTCAACCCCAGCACCTTCTCTGAGCACTCCTGTTCGGCCGCGCTCTCCTCTCAAGCCGCTCGCCATCGCACAGACTCTTGCCCCAGAAAAGCATCCGGACGAGGAAAACACCTCTATACAAAACATGCAAGTTGACAGTGCGGCTGTGAGCACAGAGGAGGCCGTCTCTGCTTCTCTTTCTCCTCCTGTTTTAGACTGTACGCCTACAGACGGCTGTAGCATGGATGGAGATTCACTATCAAATCAGAGCGCATCACAAGATCAAGAGACAAATGTCATAGAAAGAACTATGGGGTCAAAACAAACGAATTCAGGGCAAGAAGTTATGACTTTTGAAGAACTGGGAAATAATGTTGATGTTTCATCTGATGAGACAAAATGTAAACCGGACTCAGTTAGCAGTTTAAGGGTTCTTGCTCAAAAGTGCATCAAAGAATCGGCAGCCCCGAAATCTTTTCAGCCAAACGGTAAGGACGTCGAGGAGAAGCAGGTCGTGCAGAAACATGGCACTAAAGATATGTGCTCTCCTCTGCCTCAGGTTAATGGTAATGATGTATTAGTAAGTGAAGACTCTATAAGTAGATCAAAAATGTGTCCGAATAATGGCATGTGCAACCTTCAGCCTAAGATGAACAGCATAGAAAATGAAGGAAATAGACTTGACAATGTGTTCAAAGACAGCTCGCAGTCAAACCATGTGTTAAATGGGGATTTACTTCTCAGTAAAGGTAATGATCCTATAGACCAGGATTGCAAGGCTGAGGTAGAAAAGAAGTTGCTTTTTGACCCAGATTATAGCCCTCCTGTAAAGATCACCAGACTCGAAAACAGCACAAATGCACTCGATGCTGATAATCAAAGCGCAGTTCAAAACAGCTGCGCGGCGTCAGTGAAAGTCATCCGGATGCCCCCGTCTCCTATACCTTCAGCGGAGGAGTCCAGTCTAAGCGACGACTTTGCGGAGGAGAACAGCAACAGCGAGACTGCAGAACCACAGAGCCTTTTCAAACAGGTGACCACAACATCCACCACCAGAACAACAATGGTCTCCAATACCACCGTCGTTGCATCACATTTGGACCAAATCCCTTCAACGAACACCAGCACAGTGTCGACTCTTACCACGACCACCAAGACGATTGTAACAAAAACATCTGGGGCTGATGGACAGTCACAAGTCGTGTCCAAAGAAGAGCACTCGTCAGTGTCGGCTTCTCTGTCTAAATTGAGAAGCGACTCTAGCGGGAAAACGTCAGAGTCCTCGGCGACCATGAGCCAAGAAGAATGGTCGTCAACAAAAGGCCGCGTGCGACTTCTCAAATTCTCCCGCACCAAAAAGACGCGTTCCGATACCGCCCTGCCGTCCTACCGCAAGTTTGTCACCAAGAGCACCCGCAGGAGTATTTTTGTGCTGCCGTTTGATGACCTGAAGGCGCTGGCAAGGCGGGGCGGGTTTCGTGAAGTGCTGCTGTTTAACTACAACTCCAAACCAGCACCAGACATTTGGCCATATCCCACACCCAGACCTACGTTTGGCATCACCTGGAGGTAAGGCTTACATCATTCCACACAAACAGTAGCTCAAAGAATGTCGGATATATCTGTCTTCTCCTTTAAATGCTCTGTCTGTTCCACCTGTAGATGGTGAAGTCATGAAGTTTGATCGCTGAATTACGCTTACCTCTGTTTCTTACATTAGGATTTTATAAGCAACATTTACAACAACTTAATTTCCACATTTATTGTATGCCTTTAATATTTATTGCCTCTCCCTCCCTGCGTGTTTTGGTTTTGGCTCCAAAGAGTGTTATTACATTGATCCTGGTCACACAAGGTCCGGACCTCAGACTTCCAAGGCAGACATGATTCATGCAGCGGTCGAGGAAGTGTCAAGATGTTCACTCTGTGCACTGATCCAGCACTGCAGCCCAGAGATATTTTCCCGTCTGTGGTTGCTCAAGTGGAAGATGATTTCTGCTTACACCATTGAGGTCGCAGAAAGACTTAACGTTTGTTATCCAGGGCTATGTAATGATTATTACAGAGGAGGATGGTATATGTCATAAGATTAAAACAAGAGTAGCGATGCACATTCTATACATCTGCTGTAATCGGTAATAGATACATTTCTAACATATTACAGATGAAGTAGTACATTCCTATAAGTGCAGGGTTTCAGATAATTATAATGTATAATTTACTCTACATTTTCATCTGTACATAATGTACAGCAAAACAATTTTCAACTAGAAATGCAATGGCTGCGCCATTGCGATTGACTGCGGAAATGCGGGAAGCAAATGCAGAAAATTGCATAAACTCTTCAAATTGCATAATCTATTTTGCATAAACTGGTAAAATGCATAAAATGTCATGATGCATAAACTGTTTAAACTGCATAAAGTGGTAAAATGCATGAATGGGTTAATTTGCATAAATTATGTAAATTACATAAGCTCTTTAAAATTCATAAATCCTAAATGGCATAAACTTTTATATTCCATAAACTGGTCAAACTGTTGAAATGGCCTCAGTGCTTGATTGGCAGAAGCTGCACAAATGGCTGAAAGGCCTGGAGTCTCCCCATTGGCTGGATTCCCCCATACACACCAATGCAAAAATTTCAAACTCCCGTATAAAAAAAATGGAAAACTGCAGAAGGCCAATTTTTTCTCAAAACCCACAAGTTGCAGAAGCTGAACCTGCACAAAGTGCAGAAATTGCATAAAATGCAGAAAAAAGTGCAGAAAAGCATGGATTTGCGGCAGCCCCATTATAAGTCAATGGGAAAAATCTCCGACATTTTGGCCGATAGCGGAAAAACCGTAAGTTGCAGAAGTCCCAAAAGTAATAGCACCCTTCTCCTCAACATGCGCAACGTTTTGATGCATAACTTGCATAAATTGCACAAAGCATGAAAGTGCTGAAAGCTGGAGAAAATCGGGAAAAAGATGGAAGAGGAATAATAATAAAGAACATGAAAACCAATAATTGACTGCGGAAGAATTCCGCAGTCAATCAATGATAAAATGTATTATGATTAATAAACACCCCCAAACAATGGTATTACAGCGGTTAGCGCTTGTGCTTCACAGCTTCGATTCTCTCACCTGGACGGGGCCTTTCTGTGTGGAGTTTGTATGTTCTCCCAGTGTCTGCATAGGTTTCCTCTGGGTACTCCGGTTTCCCCGACCACGGAAACATGTACAATCGGCCAGGATGAATGAGAGTGTGTTTGAGAGTGCGCATGTGGGACGACGGATGGAAATTAGCCCTCGGCGTGGCGTGTTTACATGCATGAGTCCCATGTATGTTCATTAACATCCCGACCAAATAAACAAAAAAGTTTTAAAAACACTTATTATTTAGTTCTTTCATGTTCTCTGGTTACAAAACATGCACATTAGGCTCCAACCCTCCTGCTGTAGTCATAGGTGGGGTCTTCTCAGGTTGCCCAAGCGATATTAAAAGGTCACATCTCATCTCACTTCATTAGTCTTGATTATGATTTTTATTACATCAGTGGTTCATATGGTGCCTTGATTTTGTTTTTCTTTGAATGCAAAATAATATTTCAGATTGTTGATGATTTATGTTCATTGTGCAGTTATTCCATGTTTTTCCATTGTCTTTTTTCCTAGTCTTGTTTCTTATTTCGCGCCCTCAGGTATCGCTTGCAGACAGTCAAGTCCATGGCGGGTGTGAGTTTGATGCTGAGACTCCTCTGGGCCTCTCTGAGATGGGACGACATGGCAGTGAAACCGTCTGCAGCTGTGGGCACGACGCGCACGGGTAAAATATTTATTTACGTCGACACACAGAATAATCCATGTGTCGAATTAGCTGATTTGAAATATGAACAGCTAAACTAATATTAGCACTACATTTCAGAACATGGCTTTAACTAAGACTTACCATTTCTCATGATGTTTGGTTTCCTTTGTGAGTTTAGCAAGAACGCTAAAATATATCTATATGCTGTATGTACTGAAGTTCAATCTAAGTGCTTATGCTGTGGAGTGCTATTCCTGCATTTTCCTCCTCATCACGTCATACCAACCCAGCCCTTTCCCCACTCATTGCTACAGAGCAATCCGAAACTGAGATCACCACCACGGAGATCATCAAGAGGCGCGACGTGGGTCCTTACGGCATCCGCTCAGAGTACTGCATCCGCAAAATCATCTGTCCCCTCGGAGTCCCTGATACGCCTAAAGGTGGGAAACTTTAACCCATTGATTCACCCACGCCGTCAAGAAATCGCTCTACATTTTCACAACATGCCCGTGTCCATTTCTAGAAACCCACACGCCTCAGAGGAAAGGGCTGCGCTCCAGTGCCCTGCGGCCCAAGAAACCGGAGCCGGCCAAGCAGACCGGCCCAGTGGTCATCGAGACATGGGTGGCTGAAGAGGAGCTTGACCTGTGGGAGATCAGGGCCTTTTCTGAAAGGTTAGAAGCACGCAATCTATCACTATATGAGGATTTGTCTAGTCTACAAACACTGGAATTGAACTCAAGTATTCACAAAGGCACACAGTAAAAACAGCACTTACTTTTACAGAGTTGAGAAAGAGAAGGCTCAAGCCGCAGAGCAAGCTAAGGTGAGCGTTTGTTTCTTTTTATTTGTTTCAATATAAACCCCCATTTTGTAATTGACAACACTCCATACAATGCAGAAACGATTGGAGCAAAAACCTGGCACAGTCACCGTCACCCCAACAGGAACCCCCTCGGCTACTGTGACGACTCCCAAGGTCATCGTCGGATCTGTGTCGGGACAGGGCACCCCCAACGCCAAAGTGGTGCTGTCCACAAAAATGGGTGGCAACGTCACATTCCAACAGGGCAAGAACTTCCAGCAGTCGTTTGCCACATGGGTAAAGCAAGGTCAGAGCACACAAGGCACGAGATAGATTGATTTGTTAGCATGCCGTTGGGGATAATGTTGGCTTGGATCTAGTGTCTTTTCCGTACACTCACTCATTATTTTAAAACATAAAGCGTAGAATCAAACAAAAGCAGGTTTATATCTAAGTTGACTTTGATGTGTTTTTTGTTTTAGGCTCAGGGACCGACACCAGCGTAACAGTTTCTAGTGGGCAAACCTTCCAAATAACAGGAGCAACAGGCGGCGCTAAAGTCGTGTCAGCCAAGCTGCCCCTTCCTGCCAACAGCAAGATTGTGACTGTTAATGTGCCGACTTCGCAAGCAGGTACTTCATATGTTTATATCAATGTTTATTTGTGTCTGAAGTATATCTAAACGTTTGAAATTGAAGCAGAACTAAGTAACTCATGCCCCCCGGTGTCGTACCATGTTACGTTTTTTACTCATTTGTTGTCCGTGAGAGTAAATACTACGCTGACAGAAAAGATAAAAGGAGAAAGGGATATTGTACATTGTGCCACAACCAAATTACGCAATGGAGATACATTTTTTTCACTGAAACTCGGCTGCAAGTACTGCTAAAGTGGCGATAGCCCGCAGTTAGCTTTGCCCGTTAGCCTGTTAGCTTCTTCTTCGTGATTCCATTAGTGTGTATTGGGTCTCCGGGTCGGCGCAGGGAAAGTTGCAATTGTGGGTTTCTGGCCAGAGACACCAGGGGGAGATGAAAGACCCCCAATCATCTCATCAACACTTGTATTACGACCAGAGGGACCACGAAAAGGATTTATTAAAGTAAACAAGTTACTTAGCTCTTCTTTAAGTAGCACTAGTTATTTCTTTTGAAGCACCTCAGTTTTACAATGTTTATTCTACTGACACTGCCATGTCAGTTGTGGTGCCTGACTGTTCAGTTCCAAGATTATGATTCATTCCCAAAGTGTGGTGTGGCACGTCTCGCTTTGTCCTGTCGACCTGGTGATTTAATAGTGTGTTATTTGGGTTGGGTGGTTATTACTAAATAGACTTGTATAGTCTGTTCTGGTTTTAGTAAAATATAAACAGAATTGGAATAGTTGAAATAAAACGATACTGCATTAACATATCAAAACCTGTAATGAACACGTGAGCAAGTTTAAATGTCGAGTGTAGGTCTGAAACAGAATTTATAGAGTGACTCACCTTTGATGCTACTTTGAAGGAGAAACTAAGTTCATGGCGAGTGTAGCTATTAAACGACATGTGTATTTATCCAGTATGACTGTTGGGCACTCTGTTTATTTTGGAAGAGCTTAAGGAAGTTAGGTAGGAAAACAAGTTTACTCTGAGGTCTGCCTTCCAGACAGGTAGTCCTCTATGGAGAGATCCCTTTTCCCCTCGCTGAATGAAAGTGCACCTCCCAACCCACTACAAGCTCTGCAAACAGCTAGTCCAGAGAAACAAATGTCTGATACATGTGAGCGCAGCAGCAGCTCATCAGCTCCTATGTCTGTTTGCCGAGGGAAACCCTTGATGTATAGGTTTACCAACTTGGTTGCGGTCAAAAACCTCAGTTAAGAATACAACAGAGCCAAAGCAAAGTGCAGTTTTCATTTATGCCTTTGCTTCACATCAGCTCCCAAAGGTTCTGTGAAAAAATATGAATTGCTCACTTTGTAAAGTTTGTGTTAAAATGGGAACGAAATTCATCCATAATTTATGAGTCCAGCTCCAAGTGTGTGGGGGAAACCAAGTAAGATTTGAAGCTTTGACCTGCTCAGCTAATATTTACTTTTGCTCTCATCAAAAAAAGGCTAATTAGAAACTAGGAGAGAAATTACAGATCATGTGATAAGGTGTGCAATGCCAGTGCCGCATCTCCACTTTCTATATGCCAGCAGTTAACCGCTGCTTCACACCACTAATCGTATCTTCGGTGTTTTGATGTTTACTGATGTCAGATTTGTGAAGTAATTAGATCTGAGCCTCCTAATAAATCTTTTCAGGAGTGGTTCAGCAAAAAGTGTTGGGCATCATCCCATCCGGTACAACTGGCACCGCGCAGACCTTTACCACTTTCCAGCCTCGTGCAACAGCGCTCAACATCAGGCCGAGTACGCCAGGAGCCCAGCAGCAGGTACACGCCGCTACCATTTTTTCTAGCTTCATATGGCATGGCACTATTAAAATAAAAGTCTGTTTAAGTTTTCCTGAGTGCCTCTGATCCCCCTTTTGCTTTTACTCTGTCTGTATCCTGGAGAGCAATGTATATGATATTTAACCCACTTTGGACCACTCACCTTTTAATTTGCATTCCTCTTCATCTGCTGTGTCGTTGCAGGTTCTTACAGCTGGAGGTCAGATCCGCCCAGGAATGACCGTGATCCGGACTCCAATCCAACAGTCTGGGGCCATGGGGAAGACCGTAATCAGAACGCCTCTTGTGGTTCAGCAAGGTAAGCAAGTTAATGAATCTAATATGTTAGCTTGTAAGAAACCGCCCTTTTCTCTGCACTTCAAGTTACAATTTCCAAAATACACTTCTGTTTAGCGCCAACACTTTGCCTTGTTGTTTTGCCAGGCCAAGGTGGACAGCAAGTAGTGACTCAGATCATTCGAGGCCAAGCTGTTTCCACTGCTGTATCTGGTGCGAGCGCTGTAGCCACAGTCGCTGGACAGGGGCCCACCAGTCCCACCACAGGACAGACAGCAGGACAAACACCTCCTGGGACACCACGAGCCCAGGGGCAAGGCCCGGTTAAACTTAGCCTGGCACAGCTTGCACAGCTCACGCAGGTTAGAGAAAGAAATTAAAGATGTGAATATGTATTACTAGAGAAGTGTGCATTCTCTGTCCCAGTGGCTCTCTGCTGCGACTGGATGTAGAGGTGTGCCTTATTTGAGCTTTTAGTCCTCATGAAGAACCTACTTGTAGTCGTCTTTGAGTAATCCAGTGTATTCAATCCGTGTTCCACTATGCATCATTGTCCTGTGTCCTCCAGAAGCAGCAGCAGACAGGTGCTGGTGTGGACCGACCGACTGGTGTGAGTGGGACCCAGCAGCCTTTGACGCTCATGGTTCAGGGTCAGGGCCAGACCACAGGGCAGCTCCAGGTCATACCTCCCGGGGTCACTGTGATTCCTGGTCCTGGTCAGCAGCTCATGCAGGCCACGCTCCCCAATGGCCAAATGCAGCGCTTCCTCTTCACTCCCATAGCCTCAGGTGTTACGCCCACATCAAGCACAGGTACGGCAAGGTTGTTAGCAAGTCTACTCCCAGGTGTATAGAGACTGTACAATCCTTTCTGTGTTATAGGCAACGAATGGAGTTTACCCCAGACCTATCTATGAATTGAGAGCAGTGAAATGCTTTGTTGTTGTGTGGGGTCCAATTTCTAATGTCTCTTTGAAATTATATTTAGTGTGTTTCCATGATTATTCGATTGCTACAAACAGTAATAAGATACAAACAAGAGGCATGAAAACGTTCTGAAACTTTCTGTACTCGTGTTACTGTTTTTCTGAAGACTCCTCTATTTCAGGTACCCCCTCAAAAACCCCAGCCCAGCCGGCGCACCAGGCTGCTGCCCCGGTACAGGCAGGTGCATCCCCTCTGACCACAGCTAACACCCCTTCAGCTGCCACGCCCCAGGGGCAGGTACCCCCACAGATGCCCATCCAGTCCCCCACATCTCTGCAGGTCAAGACCCAGGGAGGCACCACTCAGTTACAGCTCCAGCAAACATCTCAGCTCATTAATGTGTCAGGGCTCCAGCAGCAGGTGCAGGTAAGCTCAATCACCCACTTCAACTCAATAAAGCAATTAATCATCAAATAAGAAGTCATTGAAATGGATCGCAAGGCAGGTTGTTGGCTTAGAAAAGTGTGTTTCTCTCTGCAGGTTTTGGCCCAGTTGCAGGCCCAGCAGGGAGGAGGCACATTGCCACAGCACTTCAAACTGCAACTTCCAATCCAGATACAACAGACTGGGACCACATCAGCTCAGGGAGGACAGGTACTGTGGAACCGCAAACAACAATGTTTACCAATTAGTCATTTCTGGCTTCAGGCATACTTCATAACATTTCATTGAAGAAATGGAATAAAACAATCGTTTTATGGCAGATGTGTACAATACCTCAAAAGAATGTGCCCTGACTGTGCATTTGGTTTTGCTGACAAATTTGTTTATTAACAGTTTTGCAGACGTAATGACAATGTATCCTAGAATCTTCCACAATGTAGACGACACTGGGGCTTTTTGTGAAGTATATATGACAGTTAATAAACATAGATTTAATTAAATGCAACAGGGTTTTATTAATATGTTCCAATAGACAATGATGTTCCTCATTGTGATTCAGATTGGAAATGTGGTGACGATTCAGGCGGCCTCGGTGCAGGAGCAGTTGCAGAGAATCCAACAACTGAGAGAGCAGCAGCAGCTGAAGAAACGGCAAGCGGCAGAGGCCAAAAGAGAACAGGCCCTCAACACTGTCAATCAAAACGACATCATACAGAAGCAGGTTTGTGCTGCTCTAATCATTGTAATTGAACCGAAATCACAATGTGCTCTGAAAGCAACAACATCTTCTGTCTCCTTGGGATCTGATTATGAAAATTTAGATTATTTCACCTTAACGCGTTTTGTATTCTACTGTAAACATTCATGATTTCTGACTTGTGTTTTAGGTGGTTATGAAGCAAAATGCTGTTATTGAACACCTGAAGCAGAAGAAGACCATGACTCCAGCGGAGAGAGAGGAGAATCAGAGGTTAGTATTTCATCACATAAACAACAACTCTTCTTGCCTCTGGTTACAGTGGGAGGGGCTACACAGCATGAAAATATGTATGTGTCTGATAAGGTGACACACTTACACAGTGCAAGAATGGGTGTCCGAAGGGGCTGCTAAGTACAGATGTCAGTGCCACAATACACGAAAAATGCATTCAGAGAAAATCCCGTGAAAACTCTACGGCAAAATGGCGATACAATGCAATAATTACATTTTATTGTGAAAAAAAGACAATTTCTATGTTAAACTGGACCAAAATCTGAAAATGGACTTAAAGAAGAACTAAGTTACTTGTTTAGCTTAATAAATCCTTAGTCCTTCTGGCGGTAATACAAGTGTTAATGGGATGATTGGGCGGTCTGTCATCTCCCCTGGTGTCTCTGGCCAGAAATTGAAATTGCAACTTTCCCTGCCTCCGGGTCAGAGGCGCAATACACACTAATGGAATCACGAAGAACAGGCTAACGGGCAAAGCTAACTCTGGGCTAGCGCCACTTAAACAGTATTTACAGCCAAGTTTGAGTAAAAAAAAATATCTCCATTGTGTAATTGAGTTGTCCACAATGTACAATATCCCTCTCTCCCTTTGTCTTTTCTGTCAGCGTACTATTAACTCAACAATTAATGAGTAAAAACATGCTACGACACCTGCAGGCGCTTATGGCCTCTAGGGGCATGAGTTACTTAGTTCTGCTTTAAATGAGAGTTGCTTATATGGGGTTGGAATAATTAAATGACGAGCTAGTCATAAAACTAGACCGAAATTACACAGTTCTGACTTCCGTGTATTATGTATGGTATTTCAGTTTTTTTTTTTAAATTAAATAGATATTCTTCCAAATCCATGCATCCTTAACAGCAGCACGTTACAAAGCTGACACTATACATTTGAAGCCTGCGCTGACCCTTTGCTGACCCTGACAGAGACGTGTTCGTATAGACAGACATTTTGTCAACACTGTGTCCATTCACACTGCCCTGAAACGCCAAACCCAGACTACTCTGACCTCACTAATGTCTATTTCTGCTTCAATTTAAAATCTTTTTTCCTGTCAACTTCTTGTCCATTTTTTCCTTCAAAACATTTTTGTTCATAAAAGCCACAGTTGTAGTTTGCACTCCGACTGTTTACACGTTAATTTCCGTCATCATCACCCTCTGCTTACACTGAGCCACGCATATGTCACGCATCATGGCTCTGGCCTGTTCCTGACCTCTGCCGTCGTGGATGTGTGTGTTTGCCGTCCACCGTTCACACTGTGGTGCACTGAACAAGGCTGGTGCTGGTGCTGAGGCTGAACCAGCATTTTCAGTTGTAGTTGTGAATGTTGGCGAACACAAGTGAAGCCGCTGCAAGCACAGAGCCACAGATTATCCACATTTACAGAAATAAAAGTCTGTTTGCTTTTTGGGTCAGATCTCAGGCTGTGTGTACATCCTAGCGGGCCAGTATTTGCTTCTCCTTACAGGAAATTGTAACATCACAAGGTCCTGTGCATGTTCATTTTTACTTGAAGTATGTGGACAACTTTCCCCCTTTACCATGTTTATAAGAGCCACCCAGCCTTTCCCTATCGCTGACCATTGTTTTTGCCTTCACCCACTCCCAGACTACTGAAGCAAAGCCTACTACAAATAAACACTGACCATCCCAAACTCAACATCTGCGAGACACGTGGCTCTCACACAACGCGTCTCAGATGGCAACATTGTGGTTAGGGCTTTTTATTCTAAATATGTCCAGGAGCTTTAACATGTGAGAGAAGACTGAACTGTGACATGCTGAACTAATCTACATTTTATGTTTGTAGAAGACAAAGCTATAGTTTGCCGGTCTTTTACATAAGAGCCCCTGAAGACAGAATATTTTTTGTTTCCTGAGAGGAATAGTCTGAGCCAGAGGTCAAGTCAATGACCCTGAAATATTTGCAGCTTTAGTGGATTAATAGTTATTTCCACACACTCATCTTCCTCTTTTATCTTTATTTTATTATTTTCAAACACTTTTATCTCTGGCTGAGCTGTAGAATATGGTGGTCTATTGTGCCTGTGGTCCACTTGTTTTTAGTTCATCAAAGATTCTGTGTGATTATTTATATCTAATACATGACAATACAATAAAGCAAGGGTCCTCAAACTACAGCCTGCGGGTCAATTCCGGCCCGCAAAATGATTTAACCCGGCCCCTGACTCGTAGAGCACATATCCCTCTTTTTAACTAAATACCCAGTATACTCATTCCAGCCACTAGGAGGCAACTTAAATAAATAAAAAGAATTCCACCAGGGAATGTGAATCAGGATATCAGCAACACATTATAGCCACGTGGTAAATGAAGCTTACCATCACAGAGTGTGGAGTGAATGAATAATGACTACAGTACTTTGAGAAACTTGTGACACAGGCTTGCAAAGCGCAATACAAGTGTAAGCAGTTATTACTTTGGTCACATTACGCAATGATGTTTTATTTGAAAATAAAAATAAATGAAATAGCTGTGGTATTTCAAATTAAAACAAAGTGTGAAGACTTGATTACTATTTTTGCAAACCACTACAGCTAAACAAATATGTGCCTGGAATCAAGTGTTGATCTTGTGAATACAGTGGTAGGGATGTGCCAGGCTAGTAATCTCTTCTTCACAGTGAGGCCTGCTGCGTTTTGGTCTGGGTTATATGTTCTTTTCTATGTTGTTGCCAACCTGGCCCGGCCCTTCATCACAATCAGGAACGATAATGCAGCCCTCTGAGAAAAAAAGTTTGAGGACCCCTGCAATAAAGTACACTGAGTTGTTGGAAAACATAATCCATTTCCCCTCTTTTCTCTTTTCTCTTCAGAATGATTGTTTGCAACCAGGTAATGAAGTTCATCCTGGACCGGATTGATAAGGATGAGAGACAAGCTGCAAAGAAGAAGAAAAAGGAGGAGGTGGTGGAGGCAAAGCGGAGATTGGCCAATGCCAGCAAATTGTCCACAATCCTGTATCGACACAAAGAGAGCCTCAAGATGGAGATCCTGAAGAAGCGGGCACTTCTGGACAAGGAGCTGCAGCTCGAGGCTCAGGTAAAGACTGGGGGGAAAGCGGTGATGGCAGAAAAACACAATGTGCAATGATTTTGTTGAATGTAAAATAGTTAAACTTGGATTTAATATTGACTTGATTAATTTAATGTATATATGCTGTATCTATAGATATAAGTAAATCTACAGAAATGTGCAGCTAATGAGCGGTGACAAAAAAGGTTAAAATATGTAAAATATTTGGGGAAAATCAGTAATTCAGATTGTGGCTCAGTTGATCGGTGCGTTCATTTACAGATCCAAAGGTCAGTGGTTCAATTCCTAACTCTCTCTGGTGCAGGTTGTCACCGTGTCCTTGGGCAAGACACTCAAACCTCGCTTCTGTCAGTCTACCCCAAGCCGTCTATGGCTCTTACATTAATATGTAATATCATACTATTGTTTTATGTGCGCTTCGTTCAGGAGGAGCTGAAGAAGGACTTGTTGCGAATGCAGCGTGAGAAGGAGAGGGCTCAGGCTGCAGCTCAGCAGGCCGCCCGAGCCGCCGCTCAGCAACAGGCTCTGGCCCAGCACCACCTAGCCACCAACGCCAGCTCTGCACAGAAGAGGAAACGAGACGATGTCCAATCCATCAGTCCGTCAGCCAAGTCCAAGAAGAAGAAGATGATCTCCACTACAAGCATCAAAGAAAACAAGAAGGACACCAAGCTCTACTGCATCTGCAAGACTCCCTACGACGAGACCAAGTTAGTCATTTTAATTGACCCAACACCTTCAGGCGTTAGAGAAAGAAACTAGTGTGAAAGAAGTGTCCTGGCATTCAAATGTATTTGTAGAGAGTTTTATTTAACCTTAGTGTAGTTCAATGAGTTTCTAACAATGTATAAATCATGGACTACAAAATACAAAATGAACGATGTGCTGCTCCAACAAAGAAACAATCTCCCCGCTAGTTGTACAGGGGCCTAGGCACATCCAAACCTCCTGAGAGAGGGTCTGCTGAGGCAGGCGGGGATAAAAGCTCACATAGATCTGAGGATGTGTGACCATTCAGAGCTTTATGAACAAACATTAACATTTAAACAAACAAAGTTTGATTCCTGTTTTTCCTTGTTTCTCCAGGTTTTACATTGGTTGTGACCTTTGTACGAACTGGTACCATGGCGACTGTGTGGGAATCACTGAAAAGGAGGCAAAGAAAATGGACGACTACATTTGTGTCGAATGCAAACGAGGCCAAGCAAGTAGCGCAGAGGAGCTGTACTGCATCTGCCAGACTCCTTATGACGAGTCCCAGTGAGGAACTAAAGCTTGTTCTGTGGACAGCTGTATCCAACTGCTTTATAAATCTAAATAACTTTCTCCTCTAGGTTCTACATTGGCTGTGATCGTTGTCAAAACTGGTACCACGGTCGCTGTGTGGGGATTCTACAAAGTGAGGCCAGCCACATAGATGAATACGTTTGTCCACAGTGTCAGTCGACTGAGGACGCCATGACTGTGTTGACGCCGCTCACAGACAAGGACTACGAGGGCCTGAGAAGAGTACTGCGCTCTTTACAGGTAACACTCAAATGTGTGAAAGCTGGGGAGGGAACGTCGTTCTAAAAGATCAAATCAAGATTAGTGCTGTCAATCTTTTAATCTTTTCAATCAAATGAATAACACTTTTGACATGTGAGTCATTGCAGTTCATTTTAATGTAATTATTATATTGACGAAGATTCTCCTATTTTAAGCATTTGGGCACAAGTTATGAACAAACATTGTCTATAAATGAAGAGGCAATTACATTTTAATTCAAGTCTGGGGATGGTGTTTCATAATGAGTCTATGAGGACACATGCTTCAGGTGAATTTACATATTAAAACAGTTTTCCTCAAAGTTTTGGTTTTCCCTGCCTTGTTAAAAAATGATGAAGCAATTTATCTACATTTGCTGCGACCCACTTTTTACGAACAGGTTGAGAACCACTGCTTTAAACTGTAGTCGGTGTCTCTTGTCGATGACGCCTACAATAGTGAATGACATTTGCAAACACAGTAAACTGGAGTATTGCTTTCCCTGACTTGAGCCTGTGACATTGTATAACCAGCAAACAAAAGTCCTCTGTGTGTTGCTTATCTGATGGGTTCAGTTCCCCAGAGCAGCACTTGGACAGTTGCCTTCGTCTGTTTTGTTTTTTTCTAGCTCCCAGTTCTCTTCCCTCCTACCTCTTTGTGTTTTCTCCGTCAGTCTGTGTGTGTTGTTTTAGTGCGTGTGACGCTGAAGGATTCAAGCTGAACATCTGTGTTGACGCACCTGCTTCCACTGTCATTTTCTCTGTCCTGTTTGTTTTTCCTTTTTGGTCCCGGTTTTCTCAAGTCTCTCTCATTTTACCGCCCACAGGCTCATAAGATGGCCTGGCCATTTCTGGAGCCAGTGGACACCAATGATGCACCAGACTACTACAGGGTTATTAAGGAACCAATGGGTGAGTGATCATTAAGATTGAAATGACCTGAAGTCTTTAGGGGGTGGTTTGTGTTTTGCCTATAGCTAAATCTCTCTCACTTAAAAACAATTTTTAGCTTCTAATAAAGTGAGCATTAAATGCTGAACTTCCCAATGACCCACTTTTGCTCCCGATATACAAGTAAAAAAAGTGACTGCTGGTAGTTGACATAAAACTCAGTCTCTATATCTTAAACTTCAAAAGGTGCCTGGCACCAGAGGAAGCCCTCCAACTCAGATCAAACCGGCCATGTAAATGTGACTTGCGTCAACAGGAGCTTTTTGAACTTCCACACAAACAAACTGCTAATAAGCTGCTCCCGCTTCTGCAGGGCATCCTGTGGAAACAGACCCACACTCCACTGCTTTTGGCCTTATCCTGGAAACTCTAGCACACGCCCCACCACCCCAAGAAAAAGACCTTGTTGGTTCTCACAAATTAAAAGAGCATTTGGCCCGTGGCTAGTTTTGGAGGTTTTTGGGATAAAATCTGATGAAAGAGAAGAAGGAGGTCTTTGATATTGACCGTGAGGTTTGCACGGCCCAGGCCAGCTAGGTGGGGGCTCGGAGTCAGTCTTGTTTGCTTTAAGTGGAGCCCACCAGGAGCAGTACATTACAGCTAGGTTTGGCTAAGTTACACTTTGTAACAAGGTTAGTGACACACTATAAGCTCTTTCTATTGACAACTCGAGAGGTCTATATTATACAGACCAAACGAAATGCACTAGTGGTGGTTCCGTTAATATTTTGGTTTATTTATTGTGTGAGACCATCTGTATCAAACACAGCCCTGACTTGATGCAAAAAAAAGTATAAATAATTGTAATTTGAGGCAGTGCCCTGTTAACTATGGATTAATCAGACAGGAAGTGAAGGCCGTCACTCTTCTCAGGAATGACATACTGAGCTGAGAGGTTTAATCTGGCAGGACTTTTGAATTTGTGTTGTATAAAAAGAGATAAAACATGCTTGTGAGACATATTTGAATCTCTGTCAACAACAATTACTGAAGTATGTGTGTAAACAGATACAGTTTGTAGGACCTTTTTAATTGGGAACAAGATCCAATGGCTTATTTCTGATATATAAGAATAAGAACAGTCTCCACTAAAATCAATGCATTTGTTAATGGATATGTACATTATTACTTTGTTTCTCTGTCTCTCAGATCTTTCCACAATGGAGGTTAAGTTGCAGAAGCACGAGTACATCAAGCTGACGGAGTTTGTAGCAGACATGACCAAAATATTTGATAACTGTCGCTATTACAACCCCAGCGACTCGCCCTTTTACCAGTGTGCTGAGGTTCTGGAGACCTTCTTTGTACAAAAGCTCAAAGGTTTTAAAGCTAGCAGGTAAGAAATAACCTGGGGTTAACCTCTAACTGTTTTCTTTCATCATTGCGTGTTTCATCTTCCGGTCTCTGCTTGATAATTCATCCTGTAAACATACAGTATCTTGTGGCTATTTTTATTTGGTTTAAAGAGCATATCTGGTACTTTAAATTGAATAGTCCTGGCTTTTTATGATTCTGGATCACTAATGCTGCCATTACTACAAATGATCTATTTACAAGTATGGCCTCTGCATCAGCCTGCCGTATTCTTGCCCGTAGAGTTGCTGGAGCCAGAGGAGTTGTAGCATGGCGACCTTTACTTTGCTTGTATTTTTCAAAGCTGTGTGTAGTTTGCATCCTCCTGGTTCAGTGCTTCACCTGCATGTATTGACTCCATCCATTCTCTCTGTTTCCTCTTTTGCAGATTGTGATGTCTAAACTCCTAGGTGCCCGGGGTCAATCTTTAAACAAACTAATTGGTTTTCTTCGATGTGGTTGTTTTTACCTCTTTAAAACAGCAACAAACTTTGCAACAAGTGCATAATGATATACCACACCAAAGGTGTGATATTTTTGCTACTTAAAGAAAAAAATAATTTCTTCTTCAATAATGGCAGCCATGTTGGTAACCCAAATCATTTGAGACAATGTATTTTCTTACACTTTACAGATGACTGAGATTTTGTTTGTTACATCTAGAATAATAAGTGCTAGGTTTGTCATTCAGCTTAAAAATACAGTATGTGTGGGTATTGATTATGTAAAAGACGATCTTTTATTTCACATAATTTGTTTGTCATATTAGGCAGAACATTTTACCTCAGTTTTAAGCACGCATTAGTTTCATTTCATCAGCTCTGCTCATGTATTGTATTATTTTATGTGCATAATGTATCTTTTGTGAAGGACATTTTTTATTTTCTTAAGGAAATAATGGTAAGGCTTGTAAAGATAGAGTAAATCTAGTGTAGTTTTCCTGATCTGAGCGCAAGTGTTGACTCTAGTTCAGATTAACTTCTTGTATGTACGATAGTGCAGGTTGGTCTCATGTTGCGTACATTTAGATCACATTTCACCAACATGGCTGCTTGGCCTTTGTTCAAATGTCTGACCCACTGGCATCCAACAAATGTTTGTTTTTATTTTCTTTTGTACCTCTAGTGCATATTTTTGTCATAATGTAAAGCTTTTAATAAAAAAAATAGAAAGAAATGATACAAAAGGTCCCTCATTCTCTCTCTGCCTGTCTCTATAGGTCTCATAACAACAAACTACCATCAGCAGTTTCTTAGTCCACTCATAATACATGGCTTAAAAGTCCAGCCCATGGTTTGAATGTGACTGAAACCTCTTGTTTTGCTGGACGTTTGGAAATGCTGAAGACCAGCCTGACGTGGTGTCAAATCTGACCCCAGAGTGGACCAACTGCCAGCCCCACACAGCATCGTGTATGGAGCCACTAGTTTTAACAACACTCCTTTGCATCTAAAGTGCAGAGTCCTCTCACTTCGTCCATGAAAAGGAAGTGACAGCGGCAGAATTTACAGATGTTTTTACTCAGGCAGAATTTATAGTTTACCTACATTGAACAATTGTTCTTCCTTACATCACTCATTTTTCATGTATAGACTGGTGAGGCATAACTTTGTAGCCACTGACGAATGCAGTTTTGTTTTGTTTTTTTCATCATGGTTTCAGTTACAAAGTAGGATTTGCGGTAGTAAATCAAAGTCAAATTGGGACTAGATTACTTGTTCTCAAACTTCACACCAAGTATAACCTAAGAAATAAATAAGGCTCTCTGAGTGCTGCCATATCTGCACCAGGTGAAGGACAAAGCGCTTCTAAACATGGACTCACCCAAAAGACGACTTAAAAGAACAGGCCACCGTTTTTAAATACTGAGATATGGTCTTACCTTAGCTTAGATGAGTTGATGCGTAGCTGTCTGGACTGTATGCGTGCCCTCAGTCTCGTTAACAGAGCCCAGATGGTGTTAGCATTTAGCCCCTCCTCTTCTCATCTATGGATCCAAACGGAGGTGAAGTTAGAAGCAACCAAGCTCTGCCACGTTTTCCCTATATAAATATGGTTACATGAGCTTGTATACAATCCACGCAAAATTAAACATGTTCATTTTCTAAGCGGATAAAAAGGGGAACTATGCTACTATATTGCAAGGCGTAGTATATAGTTCCCCTTTTTATCCGCTTAGAAAATCATGTTTAATTTTGTGTAACTACACTTGGGTCGTGTAAAGGCTCATATATTTAAATAGGGAAAACATGGAAGAGCTTTGTTGCTTCTAACTTCACATCCATAGATGAGAAGAGGAGAGGCGGTATGCTAACGCCGTCTGTGCTCTGTTTATGTGACAGAGCGTACGCGTAAAGACCAGACAGGTACGCATCAACTCGTCTAAGGTAAGAATATATCTCAATATGCAGAAACGGTAGCCTATTCCTTTAAATATATGCCTCAAAGCTTAAAGACAAGAAATGAGGAGGAGCCCAAGTGGGATAAGTTTAGGCTACCTGTAACACAATTTGAGAAACACTTGGATAATGGGGCAGAACGTCCCCAAATCTGCAGCTCTTGTGGGTGTCCCGTTACCGTGAGTTTGCTGTAGTGAGACAAAGATGAGATCAGAGAAAGGAACAATGAACTGCAATGTTCATACTGGAAATTCACTTAATTCCAAGTGTTTTTAATTAATCCTTCCCATGGTGTAGATAAGTACAGTTCCATCATTGAAGCCTTCTGTTGAAATGCCTTTCAAGACTAAACTGAAAAATGGATCTCCGGTGTGTCCACAAGCTGTTTCATCTTACTATATGAAGAATGTTATATTGACCTTGTGAGGAGACTTTTATCTGTACTATAGCATCCACCTCTTTCAAAGTATTTCATTGAAGTTGACAGGTTGGCTCACATCTGTGTTAACTCACAAAAACTGGCCCTCGGAGCATAGTTAAGTAATTGGATAATAGTCTTTTCCACTCAGCATCTCCCGAGTTATTTTGCGGTCTGAGATGGTGTGTTGCAGAATGGGGGGAACTATAGGGAGTCTTTGTACAACTGGGTTTGTATGAAAATTTTATAGCTGCATTTTTAGCATATTTGGTAACATTTTTTGTAACATGTCATTATCAATTTTGAAGAAGAAGAACGGTGCGGCTGAGTTGAGGCAAAGTTATGCTCAAAAACATTGTAAACGAAGTGGGTTTTGAGCTTTGAGAAAGGATGTAGCTTCTGTCTTTGTTTTTCATCATCTTTGTAACTCCGTGTGTGTCACTCAGTTTTTGTAAAACTTGTAAATTATAACTAATGAGATATAGTAAATACAGATTTTTAGAGCCGTAGAAACATTTATTTTTCTCTTAGAACCAGCAGCTAAGCCCATGTGTATATTTAACTATTTTTATTTTAAATAGGAAAAATTGCCCTTTCTTCTCAAACAAGTTGCTGCATCTTTAAGATTTTGAATGAATAGAGACAAAGTAATTCATTTTTTTTATTTATATGTTCCCAGTTATGCATAATACAGTCACTTGATTTTGCGGTTTTATTTATTTAAAGAAAAATGATTTGATAAAGTTGAACATGCATAAACGAAAATCAAAACTGTTTTATGTGGTTGTTGTGAAGAGATTCTCTTTTGTACTTCATAGGACGGTTCACCATGTAAAATAAATGTTTTGGCCCTGTTTTTAAAAAAGTGTGTGTTTTCTACATTACTGGACTGGTACTAATTGGTCTCGTCTAATTTTAAGCCCAGATAGAACATAAACCTGACAGTCACATCAATGAACTGTTATTTCACAATTGTTGGGAATAATTAAAGGTGCACTATGCAACTTTTTAAATGGAAAAAAACCCTTGATATTTATGTACATTTGACCTTGTAGTGACTCAGTGGCATTATGGGTGCAGCATGGCACCTTTGCTTTCCCTCACGGTGGCGTCTATGATGCTCCAGAATCAATTGTTTCGGGGTTTCTGGACAGTTTCTGCTACGAACCCATAATAACAACTGATCCTGTAGTGTCATAAAGGCCACTGTGAGGGGAAGCAAAGATGTCATGCTGCACCCATAAAGCCACTGAGTCACTAAAAGGTAAAATATGCACAAATGTATGTATATATTGTTTTTCATAGTGCACCTTTAAGCAATCACTGGTGAGCTGCCAGTCTTATTTCGAGATGAAGTGGGCTTTGTATTGAAAATGTTGATCATGTATGTATTTGACCTTTTTCCCCCCACCTCATGTCTCTCTTTTTGACCTCATGGATGATGAACCACAAATTGACTCCAGCTCCGAGCGTCTCCCACAGTCCCACCTCCCCCTCTGCCTGTGGTTGGGATCGGTCCATCACACGGGAAACCACTTGGAAATCTTCCCACCTCGCAGTCTTCACATCTTTGGCTACAAGAATGTCCCCCCACTGTGATCGTAGCTCGAGATGCGGCTTCTGCTTCCTGTCCGCCTGCATCTGTTCCCCCCAGCACTGATTTCAAATAGATAGGCCTGGGAACTGACCGCTCCAGCTGACGCACTCAAAGATGAAGAAAGAGGAGTAAAAAAAACAACTCAAAATTATACTTTCCCTATATGTCAGTCTAAAATGGGTCTCATACTAGCAAAAATGACAAAAATACATTTTATTTCCATAAACATAAAACAGTGCAAATATTTCCCATTCAAGGTACAACTACAATCAACATCAGGAAAACAGATTACACAATATTTATATAATTCCTGGTTTGGCCATGTTGCCAGTTGGTGTATTGTACGTAAGCAACAAAATCCCAAAGATGTAACTTCCGACTTCCAACCCCCACTGTGCACAGGATCAGATTTTATTTATGGCTTAGTCCGCTCTTACACGAATTACTCCCTTTTATTATTTCACCAGACCTTGTTTGATGTCCTGTTTTCTTCATATTGTGAACACATTAATGAACTTAGATCACCATAATTCATCTCTATACTTCTACACCATATTTTAACTCAACAAATATTTTTGGCTTAACAATAAGCACTTCTTCCAATAAATGAACTATAACTAAGAGGTTATGGAAGCATTTTAGGACACTTGAGGAGTATTGTCTGTTTGGGTCTCATGAACCAGCCATGAATCATTAAACACTTTTCTCAAAATAGTAGAGGGCCTAGGGTGCAGCCTTGCGGGAACTTACATTTTGGCCTTACAGCTGAAAGATGAAACTGTAGTTTTGTCAAATAAGTGGGTTATAAAAAGGTGCCTATTGAAATATAAAAAATAGTAGTCCATATTAAACCCATGCCATTTTTCTGCACATTTCCTTCATTAAAACCGAGGGAAGCTTGCTACGACCAGTCCACATAGCTTCAGTGTCTCTGACCCACAGCGCAGGGCAACAGTCTATGTGCAGTTCACCTACACCTGGAGTGCGTGGCCTCCAGAGCTTTCTGATGTCTCCGTTTGTTGAATCTTTTGATGTAGCTGTTGCTCCGTAGAAGGCCGTCGCCAGGCTTGAGTTTACCCCCAACAAGGGCCAACAGGTCAGAAGGAAGATGACGTCTCCGGTGATAGATCTGTCCCATTATGATGTATCTGGTCCCTAGAGAAGAGTAAGAGAAAATGTGAGAAAGGTTTTTTTTCCCCTGGTGAAAAAGGGCAGCCCTCGACAAAATGATACCGAAAATATAGTTTGGAAATCCTACTATTCATGTAACATCAATTTCTTTATCTATCTGTGACTGGACTAAATGAGCAGTAACACTCAAAAAAGGCATTATACTGGGTTAATATACAGCACACTCACCAAGTTTGATATCTGGACATGGTTTGCTGCATTTGAAAGTGTCCACAACCAGAAGACGGACTTTGAAGAAGAAGCTGTCAGGAGTCACATAGAGACGACTCATTTTGTAGAAACCATCACTGGTCACCATCAGAGTAATCAGACGCACTCCTTTACGCAACACATCGATGTCGTGGACAATACCATTGATGGCTAAGATAGGGACAAACAATGTAAAGTTAATGAAAACCTGCGAGGATTAAACTGCAACACCAATTCAGAAATGCTGTGACACAGAGAAACGCAAATCAATACAAGAACGTGAGCTGCAAATCTTTAGGTTTTAAGGATTACAGTGTCCTTTATTGTCCCCGTAGAAAAATATGTCCTCTTCATTAGACTGAAGTCTGAGTTTGGGAGTACCTTGCCGGAGGACTAGTCTATTGTACATGTTTTGGAGGCAAATCTATGAAAACAATTTATTCAAACTCAGACAACTGACTTCTGTTATTTGTAGGTAAATTATGAAATACAGTGCTTTATTGTTCATTTTCATATTGTATTCATTATATTGCATTATCAAATCTTTTGTTATCTTAATTTTACTGTGATCCATCAGTCATCTTCCCATACGTACCAAACTCGCTGTAGCAGTAGTGTTCCCGCTCATCCTTCTCCTTCCTGCACTCGCTCAAACAGAAGGCGTCGTGCGTAAAGTCAGACTCTGTACAACACAAAGACAGACAAAGCGAGTAAAGACCCTCAGCTAGGCCTCAACATGGAGCCAGACTCTCATTATACTGTCATTTCTAGAGACAAGTTCGTCAATACAAAACCCGCGCATTCCATATCGGGGGGCTAATAGGCGCAGCTAAATAGGGGGCTGCTTAACGTCTTAAGTGCTTGTTTCAAATCTTCACTGCGTGGCTTTTAGCTGTGTTCACAGTGACTTTCACATCAGATAATATTAATTGCAATGGATTGATAGAGAGTAGAAGGAGGCAGTCTTTGAGTTAAATTCATGGTTCTCTTTTTGGGTGTAGTACAAAATTCTGGGAGCGCGTGTGCAGGCCCACACTACTCTCTGTGTGATTTTAGGCTATGTTTTGCTACCGGTATTTTGAGGGGCCCATGGCACAATGTACAGCGCGATGCTCCAGTTTAAAGTGATTAAGTTCTAGAAAATGTAGATTAAATCGTTTTTTAACCTTTTTCTGCCCGATCCCATCAGATCACGAAAGCTAAGCAGGGTAAGGTGTGGTTAGTATTGGATGGAAGACCTGCTGGGGAGTGTGTGAGTGAGTGGCTGGTGGTGCAAGTTTGTTATGAATGAATAATGTACAATATTGGATAGCGACTTTGAGCATCTGAAAAAGCGCTATATAAGACTAATCTATTACAAAGGCAAGATATTGATCAATCATGTGCCGTATGTTTTGTAACATCTTTTAAATTGAATGATACAACTTAAGCGTAAAGTAAGTCTCTAAACTGCGGTGAGGATGCCACTCATGGTACTTGGGCTTCTTCATGTGATACTCTGTGCCATCAACAAATTTAGACTGCCATTTAATTTATATTTAATCAAAGTTCAGTTTTCTTAAAGAAAAAAAAAGGTCTAGACATAATTTGTTCAATTTAGGCGTTGTGTAATAATGATTTGATCTTTATCTTGGCCTGGTGACACTTGGAAGGTAAACTACTTAATGAAGTTTGAGAATCACTGACATAGATAGAGAATATAACCTTAAAGGAATAATATAAATACCTCTTTTAAGTACATCAAAGTGATAGAGAAGGCTGGAGGAGCGGCGATTGTAAAGCACGGAGGGGCGGCTGCTGTTTCGGGTCATGATTCCTGACTGGTAAATACTGGACTTGCCGGGACGGTTCTCCTCCGGGTCCATCATTTTGCGATTTGGGGCGTCTCTGCGGGGGATGCTGGCTGGAGTTTGAAGCTGAGGAGGCGGTGGAGGTGGGGGTCTGGGTCTGGAATTTGGGTGCACGTCTGGCTCGCTAGGCTGGGGTGCACTAGTGCTTGAGAGAGGGTCCTGTTGGGTTTTTTGTGCCGTTTTGTTAGTGAACGATGCAGTAGATCCTGTCAGTGGGACTTTTGGAAGCAAACCTGCACCCTGTCTGGTCTTCTCACTGTTGTGCTCCATCAGGCGGTCTGTCTTTAAACCCTTCTTGCTCTTATTGTGGAGGTTATGTTGACGGGACAGGGGAACAAGGTCGCTATGTTTTGGCCACATGGCAGAAGGCAGTGGATGCAGAGTGAACTTCGACTCGCTGGACCTGCTGCTCTTCTCCAGAAGCTCATTTATGGGCAAGGACGGCTCTTTGACCAACTGTCTGCTCTGGTTGCTCTGAGCAGCTTCTGCAAAACTGGCTGCACCCTTTTCAACCACAGTGTACAGCTCTATAAAAACAGACAATACATTTTATTAGCTGGAGTACATTTAGGATTATTGCACATATGCAATAATACTAATGTTAAACAAAAATACTTTACTCTTGAAACTATGGTCTCCATCTACATTAGTCACACTCACTCATGCACCAGTGTCACAATTGAGCCAAGGTAGTTGCAGTGTCTTGCCCAAGGACATAACAACAGCAGGCACTTGTGGGAGATTCTGGATTCAAACCGCCAACCCTCTGGTTATAGGATGACCCTCTACCATCGGTGCCACTGTCGCCCCAATGCATTAGTAATCTTTAATAACTACACTCAGGCAAAACTTGTGGTAACTCTGTACCATGTGTAATTAGTATTTACCACAGTCCTTTTCTTTTGTAAATGTTCAAAATAGGACAACAATGATTAAAAGCGATGGCTTTGGTCTGTTGTAATTATAGGCTCTGAATACTATCCCACTTTTTCTCATGTTTTCACAGAAAGTTTTATATTTATATTTCTAATGTATTGTATAAGCCATGTCGAACACATACAAGTAAATTAATTTTAGTCTTCAATCAGACTAATTTGAAAAATAAACAACAATAAGAACTAAAATTAAAATATCTAGTAAAAGAGAACAGAAAACTATTGGAACCCATTGTAGGCTATAAGGCCAGTCTTCAAAACTTACCATTAATAGTATGTTCCTCAGAGTTATAACAAGGAAACGTCTGCAGAAGGAGAAAAATAATAATCCTTGCCATTCTGTTTGGTGCTGTGTAGCTTATCCACGTCTACTACAGATCCAAGACTCGTTGAATTTTATACCGCAGTCTGGAAGTGAGGGATGGAGAAGATGGAAGGGGTGGAGCCTCGTTGACACAGCTTTGGCATTCCATTCATTCATAAAGCCTGCTTTATAAAAAAAGGGGAAAAAAAAGAAAGATCAGATCCCTGGAGATCTGTCACATTGAGATATTATAGCCAAGGCTACTGCCTTTTGCAGGTGTTCGTTTTTTTGTTTTTGTTTTAATTATTTACTTTTTTATTTTTTGGGTTAATTATTTTTTTGGTGCGCATTAATCTTTGCTGCTCCCCAGTGGTCACTTAGAAGACTTGCATGCGTTCATTGTGGATTCCAGCTGTTTAGCGGGCAGATGTTTCGGTGAAAGGTTGTTGCTTATTTTAATATAAAGCAGAAAGACCTTTAAATTCTGTCTTTAAAATGTTTCTCTCTGTTATTCGACCTAAATCTTTATTTTAATTTTTTTAATTTATTTATTTTTAATCTCATCTTATCTTAAACTATGATACAGGCTGTAACATGCTCTTTTAATAAATAGCCACAGCGCCCTTTCTTGTTTTTAGGCCATCTTAAAACCATCTTGGGACCTCAGTAACTCAACCCATTAGAGTAGGCAATATGATGTCACAGCATGGTAACAGAAGCCAAATAAGTGACAATATTGAATTTTAATGTTGTGTTTAAAACTGACTTGGTATAAGCATTTATAGCCTATAGCATAAGCACATTTTCTCGGTTTCCAGTTTTTCATTAAATATTGACAAATAGCTATTAGCCATATAGCTCTAAACATTTGAAATGTTCATCTATTTAATTAACTGTAAAGCTATGACAAATGACGAATACACCTTTTAATGTATTAGGCTAATTCTGGGGATGTCTGCATTCTGAGTGAAGGTTATTTCTTAATACTCATTTTAATAACTTGAATTGCTCGGATACATGATTGACATTGTTCTCTATTGTTTGCGTTTCATAGTTGCCTCATTGATATGGACCGGCGCATTTTTTTCGGACAATTCTCTTGACCTTCTAAAAGAAAGTTAAATACGACCCAGATGGGACTCGAACCCACAATCCCCAGCTCCGGAGGCTGATGCCTTATCCATTAGGCCACTGGGTCATTACGTCGCCTTAACGGCGGAAATACGTCATAAATACCTTCATCCATGTCTAAAGCTTCTACTTGTTAAAGCTTTTACTTGTTAAAGACACAAGTTACACCCGCCGAAGGAGGGGCAACGCAACGCTTGATTTTAAGATTAAATCATTAAAGCATCGACGCAGTAAGAGCAGGTCCGAGCATTTAGAGATCCGACACCGAGCGCAGGATATAAGATATGTGCCACGAATACGCATGAACAGTGAACGCAACGTGCTTCTGTCATCTCGCGAGATTTGGCGATGGTAACCCCTGACAACGGTGGCGGTGGTTGGTGTATTTATATAAAAAAAGGAGGTGCTTGGAGATTTTTGACCAATCACGAAAACATCAAGATACGCCAGCAAAATATTCAGGAAAAATATACACGGCGGTTGTAAGGTAAGATCAGAGCACATGCTTTACATGGAAAGCTACATAATACGCTAGTCTTGGTGGTGAGGAAAGCCAGGTTTTCTTAGCTCAGTCATCGTGATCATAGTGTCAACTTATAACACGGTATAAGATGTCTTGACTCTTGTACCGTGGTTGTTACACATGCATGGTGAACAGACCAGTTTAGCAGCAGTCTTGCTCTTGTCATCATTTGTACTTTTATTTTCCCCTTACACGCAAAGTCGTGGTTTCGCGTTGATCTATAAAACACAATCATCATGGCCTGGCCTTGAGTAACAATTTCATCTATCAGGACCATGGATTCAGACCCTCTGTTCACGGGAGACAGTTGTGCTGCTCAACGGTCAGCAATGCAAGCTGGACCCAGCTGCGACACCCGAGCAAGACTCTGCCAGTTCAAAAACAAGGGAAAAGACGCAAATGCAAGTTTGTACCTTTTAGTAGTGAAACAAAGATCTTACGCCTTAAGGTTAACTGTTATCTGTCGTAAAACTAACTTGTTTTTATTCTGTCACTGTAGGAGCTAAGGCGCAGGAGAGCGGAAGTAAACGTGGAGCTGCGTAAAGCTAAAAAAGATGAACAGATCCAAAAGAAGAGAAATGTTGTTTCGCAGCATAACGAACAGGTGAAGTTGGTATAGACAACACATTTTAGTTAAAACATTGTAAGATTCTCCATGGGGTTAAGATCAGGACTCTGTGGTGGTCAATTCATGTGTGAAAATTATGTCTCATGCTCCTTGAACAACTCTTTCACATCCCTACAAATCCTGGCATTGTCATCTTGAAATGCGCCTGTGTCATCAGGGGAAACAAAATCCTTTGTTGGAATAACTTGGTCATTTAGTAAACTCAGTTAGACAGCTGACCAATTTAGGTGCATTATGTTGCTGAAACTAGACCGACCAATCTCAAACATTTTACCTGGTTAAAGGTTACATAATAACTAAAAGAATGCAACCCAATGCTAAGGTGTGCGGCCTTTATTCAAATTGTTTTGACACATTTTTCTATACATAAAGCTTCCTCAGTGGACAGTTGATGAGATTTTGGAAGGGGTAAACAGCCAAAGTTTAGTTCATCAGCTACAGGCAACACAAGCTGCCCGGTAAGGTCTTTTTTCTTTTATTTTTTTGTGAATCTGTAGAGCCATTGTTCCATCTTTTTGTTGAAAATCTATTAAGCCATTTCTTTTTCTTTCCACACAGAAAGCTTCTATCGAGAGAAATCCATCCTCCAATTGACAGCATAATTTCTGCTGGCCTTATACCCAAATTTGTTTGGTTTTTGATATTATCTGAATGTCCTCCAATTCAATTTGAGGCTGCATGGGCTCTGACAAACATTGCTTCTGGAAAGTCCGAACAGACAAGAGCTGTTGTGGAAGCAGGGGCTGTTTCAGCATTTATTAATCTGGTGTCGTCCCCTCACCCACACATCAGCGAACAGGCAATCTGGGCTTTGGGGAACATTGCAGGTAATTTACAATGTCAATTTGACTTTTCAGACAAAGCTGTTGATCTTTTTTATGTTTTTGCAATAGTGCAGTTGCCTTGCATGTTAGAAAAAACAGTTTGTTAAATCAGTTTCTGTTTTATGATCCTTTTAGTATGACATATCATCATTTTTTATGTTTATTAGGCGATGGACCTGACTTCAGAGACATGGTACTCAAACATGGAGGTCTTAAACCATTGGTGACATTGCTGGATGTACCTGATCTATGCGTCTATCCAGTAAGTATTATGCTAGAATAATGCATGTGAATACTGCACTCTACCAGAGTTAAATATACGTATGTATTTAAACTCAATACACGTCAATACCATCCCTCCAGTCTGATTACCTACGTAATCTCACTTGGACCATATCCAACCTGTGCCGAAATAAGAACCCTGCTCCTCCTTTGAAAGCAGTGGAGCAGATGCTTCCAGCTCTTTCCCGCCTCCTTCATCACAGCGACATACCAGTCCTTGCAGATACCTGTTGGGCTTTGTCCTATTTGACGGATGGCTCCAATGAGAGGATAGAGGTGGTGGTACAAGCTGGGCTGGTGCCTCTGTTGGTTCGCTTGTTATCATGTGGAGAAATTCCCATTGTGGTATGAAAAATGTTTTTGTTTTTAAAATAGTTTCATGCCATGGTGATACTGTATATCCTAACTTTTTTTCTTAACTGGCAAAATCTGCCGACAGACACCTGCATTGCGATCACTGGGCAACATTGTGACAGGCACAGATGAGCAGACGCAGTGTGTGCTGAATGCAGGTGCCTTGGCTATGTTCCCTCAGTTGCTCCGCCACACGAGGCCTAACCTCCAAAAAGAAGCAGCATGGACAGTTTCCAATATAACTGCTGGCAAGGAGAGCCAGATCCAGGAGGTTATAGATGCCGGGTTGATTCCCATCCTTGTTGAAATTCTCAGACATGTAAGAATGCCGTAAACAACGGTTTCTCTGTGGTACATGGTTATAGTATACAAGCAATATGTATATTTATATGTTTGTACAGGGAGATTACAAAACTCAAAAAGAGGCGCTGTGGGCTGTCACTAATTACACAAGTGGAGGAAACATTGAGCAACTGGCTTACCTTGTTCACTGTGAAGTGCTACCATCCTTGTTTCGACTTCTGTCTGCAAAAGACAGCAAAATCATCTTGATTATTTTGGATGCGATTGTGAATATTTTACAGGTACTGTACATTTTGAAAACATCTGACTTTGTTTGTAATGCTATATGTTCTGTACTAGGGGTGCCAAATCATTATGATACTGATTGATTCTTAAAATAATATTACTCAAGGTCAAGTCAAAAGTAGTTTCTTAAAACTTCACTTAAAAGTACTTTTTACTTGGTACCCTCCTCTGGTGAAGGGGATGCACTGAGAGCATTTAAATCAATTGCAATAAAAGTGTTAGTTTGTATATCTGTTTCATTACTTCTATACATTTCAGATGGCTGAGAAAACTGGAGAGATCGACAAACTCAGCCTAACATTCGAGGAGTATGGGGGGATTGAAAAGATTGAAGGACTACAAAGCCATGAGAATGAAGCAGTCTATAAAGCAGCCCTTAATATAATTGACCGCTTTTTCTCACTCGATGTAAGTATCCTAACCGACCGAGACGGTTTAAGGCACTCTTGAAGTGGGCATTCGATGTTTAGGGTGTAAGGGCTAAAGCTGCTCTTTTCAAATGCTGTCGTCTCTCTCTTTAAGAATGAAGATGACGAGTCGGTGACCTCTGAGGCCACAGCAGATGGATATGCCTTTCAGGCACCACAAAACAAAAGCACTTTTCAATTTTGATACATACACCGCGGCCTTTGCGACATCTTAAGAAGTGTGTCTGTTTTCTTGTTTTTTTACAATTTAACAATTCGTTGTTTGAACAAGTTAATTACCATTAAAATGTAATTGCACATTGCCTTTTTTTGTCGCTGTGACGTTCAATCAAAATGCATCTCACCACAAGAGGGCATCCTGCTATTCCTTTTCCCATTGGTTAAAAAGACATTAAGAAAAATGTCCACCATAAACTGTTTTTAATGAATAATGTCTTATTGAGGAATTAATCCCACTCCTATCTGTATGTTACAAGGTGTGATAAACTCACAATGGTTTTCATCAATACCTAAATCTGTTTACTAAGTAGAAGCACAGATACAGAGAGAATATTCTTCTTTACTATCAGATGAAAATGCTCAAGTAATGTTGCAGCACATTCTAATGTACTGTTTGTACGATATATATTCTTATTACACAGAACAGCCCGAATGTGTGAAACTTGTTTTCTGACTTTATTATTATTGTGGTGATTTTGTTCCGAGCGATATAGATTCTCCGACTGCATATCCACAAAGATTATTATTATAGTAATAGTAATAATAACAATAATAGCAGTAATAATAATAATGTTTAAACTATAAATAGGCTACTTTTACTTGTCATTAATTTGAAAGTGGTAGTGGAGTAGAAACTGCAGGACACAGGTTCAAAAACGTAGTGAAGGCAAAGTACAAATGTATGGTAGTATGTGTATTCATTATGTCAAGGAACACTTTGTTTCCAGGTTATTTCCGGGATGCTTTTACGCTGACAGGCCTGACCGGGTGTGCGCTTCATTTGTGGTACCTCCTCTATGTTTACAGCGCGCGACTGCTCACTTTTAACCTGGCTAACACCAGGCTGCTGTGTGCGCTCGAATTATTTCGAACTGCACAACAGCCTGGGGACCATGGCCGACATCTCCGGTGGATTTGGGAACCAATCACAGAGCGAGGAGGGACGGCAAGACGATGACGCGCTATTCGATATATGGAAGCTTGTAGTTTATTTACGGATAATAAAAAAAAAGTTTATTTACGGATCCAACGTGACAGCAGCAGACACGATGGTATTTTTTGATCAAGCTTTAGACCTTGTTCTAAATAGTTTATATTCAAAAGTTTACAGCGGGTACGTCATACGTCATCTCATACGATGATACGATTGGCCATGGCTACGTGCAGACGCAAGAGACTTTTTTTTTTTTTTTTTCGTATCGCCCAATAAACGGCTATGGACGCTCGTAAACCACACCTCTCCTACGGGAAAATGAATTGGTGGTCCCCAGACTAAATATCACTTGTGATTTTAGTCTGGTGTTAGCCAGGCTAGCTCACTTTAGTATCACGACCAACTTCAGTCTGAGCAGCAGCACAGAGTCACGGACGCAGCGAAGCCTACCCGGATGGAGGGCTAGACTGTTACAGCACTTGCTTTGACCGAACCCCTTCTTTCATCGCACATTTTAATCGGGATATTAATATTTGAACTATTTTTAAGGCGGCCCTCAAAGGATCGATATTTTCAGTGACGCGATTACATTTTGTTGCACACTTATAACCGTCCGCGTGATATGCTATGGTGTTTCTACGAGCTAACTTGAAGCTAACAGCGCCAGGGTTGTTTTGGGGGATACGTTCTTGATAAACCCCTTTGCGTATACATGAGTTAAATATTTTTTTTAGAAGTTTGTCAAGCTGGAATACAAAAGGGAATGTCTAACCAAGGAGTGAGGAGAAATGGCCCGGTAAAGCTGCGATTGACAGGTAAGAGCATTTAAATCCCCGATTCGCTAGTAGCAAGTTAGCTTGTTAGCCAGCCATGCTAACTAACGTTACTATTGCACTGCACAAACATGACTGATCTCCTCGTTAGGTCGATGCTCACTATTTGCTTCAGGTTGTGGCTGGAGTTGCTTGACTGAAAAGATGAGTGTGTCATCAAGCTTTACCACGAATTAGTTGAATTTGCAGGCAACGCTGTTAATCGTCGGTGGCTTTGTTTTATAATTAATTCACAGAGCCATCTTACTTTGGATTGGATTGGATTGGATTCCCATTGCATTCAGGCATCAAAATATATCCATAATGTTTCATGGTATGGTGCACTTATTTGGGAATTAAAGGCTCTATACCTGATTTTGTTTCTGGTGGTGGAACAATATTCATGTTTTCCTCTTATAGTTTATTGTGGGGAAAACACTGTGCATCTAATTTCTATCTAAAGGTTTTTTTTTTTTAGCATTTATGTGACAGTGACCCTGAAAAGTGACCCTGTCAGTTGTGAAAAGTCCCAATGAACTCGTGCATGTGAAGAATTGAGATGATACAAATGTATAAGTTCGAACTATAAATAAACATTTTAATTTAATGGCTTCTGCTTTCACCTTTTTTTTTTTTTTTTTAAAGCGAGAGATAGAAATGAGGTATAGGGCGTTTTGATGTCTTTTGGTCTGTTTCAGCTGGTATTGTGTGTTTCACGGAGGTGGAATTTGTTGAGTTGAAATGAACTTTATGTATTTATGTAGCAAATAAAGTCCTCCTCAGCCTTCCTTACTCCTGGCCTAACCTGAGTTTTGTTTTTCTCCCCTCTGCACATGGGGAATGGTTTTAAAGAAATGCTACAGTGGTGTTCAGGAGGAATCCCAGGAATGTAAAATCTCACAGAGGGTATGTGAGTGCTTCTAGTTCACAGACACAGCCTCATCCTTCTGTCCTTCGTCTCTGCAGAGCCATTAGGGTTCACACAGGGATCCACTGAGCGGTGCATTCATTACATATACAAAGATTACTTGAGTGAACTAAAAGTCTTGGTTTATGTATCTCAAAGCGCGTGTTTCGGGTTAACTACCAGCTGCTGCGCTGTGGTCTTCTAGTGGGGCAGATATTTGTTCTCTCCTTGATCTACTAAGCTCTTCTGCTAAAGTTCTGGTTCGTCTATTCAGGCATCTTCAAAGTCAAGGGAAGGTGATGTTTGTTGCATTTACCTTTGTGGCAAAAAATCTCATTAAATATGCTGCCACACAACATGTTTATGGAAGTAGAGTCGAGCAACTTTCTAATCATACGGCTTTGATTAGAAAGTTGTAAAACACTTTTTTCAGAAACTGCATTTTTTTCACTACAGAAAAGGCTATTAACTACTATATAGCTCAAGAATTCAATAATGAAATGTATTATTATATTATAACATTTTGCTTTAATTTTTTGGGGGTGTTGTGTTGTGTACTGGGGCTGGGACGATACACTTTTGTCATCGTAATGAAGTGCTGTGTAACTCTTACTGGAAAACAAGTGCATGATTAAATTGATTCCAAACACAAGTAATGATACTTGCTATTGCAGCAGAAGTATTGAGATTCAATAGGATACGACATTTTGTCCCAGACCTAGTGTTTACACTGGAGTGGCTTAGTCCCACTCCCTGGCAGTCCCTGCTCACTTTCTTTATGCCATAACTCAAATCCACTCACCTTGGCCTCAGACTTTGTTCCTTATCTGAACTGAGCTGTCACTGGCTTTGCAGCGGAGCCTTTCTATCCGATCCATTTCCTCCATTAGTGACCAGTTGGCACACAGCTGCAGCCGTGGGGACTGATGGGAAAATCATATCTGGATTCTTCCACTGCGACGCAAGGAGACCTCTTTACTGTCCCTTCATAGCAGCTCTGTGTTTGTGTATCATTGGTGTTGATTGTCTGGTTCTCACATTAAATACTGGAGGTTCATGCATCATAAATCCCTGCACATGTGCGTCACCCTTTATCAGGAAGCAGAATTAATCTGATCAAAGACCTGTACAAGCTAACGATGAATCTATCAATGACTTATCAATAAATCTTCTATTCAAGAGTTATCCATTTTTTCTAAATATTTGTGACTAAATCCAATCATAAGCCCTAATCTGGTTGGGTATCTTCAAGCTTTGCGCAAGGCCTCGTGTTGTGTTTAACATGGGCTTGATTTGTGAAACAAGTGCTTTGCCTAAAATTGCACCTGGCATTGGCAAGTGTCTGGAATAAACATTCAAAATGTTCAACTTCTGCGCATAGCTCTTTCATTCAGTTGTGTATATTTAAGGTGCTGAAAAGGCATAAATGTGAGATTAAGGTGCGTTTAATAGGGGTCTAAGCTCTGAAATGTGGAGCAGGTTTTATTGAGTGATTCATCGCTACACGACAGCTGACTCATACGTGACATGGTGTTGCTGTTTTATGTCCACAACTGTCTCAAGTGCCATTTTGGATCACACTAGTGCATAGTGCTCTAAATAGTGCATAGTGCCCTAAGTAGCATTTGAATTATATCTTAAGGCTAGCACATTCTTTGCAATTGTTTCAAAATTACAATGTGAATGGTTGCAATGATCAAATAACAAAGCTTCAGTTATTTAGGCAATGTAATGCCATTTGCAAGAAAAAACGGGTCTGTTTCTTTGAATAAAACCCAATCGATTTCTGTAGATCTAGGTTTAGATTTGACTAACATTTTCTGAAATGCAATCAATTATTGTAGTAGTTTTACAGTAGTGTTTACTCATTACTGAATTTGAATTGCCGAATTTGATAACCACTAAGATCCACAGGAAACATAATAGATGGAGCAGACCTGTCAGTACCTCCTGCAGATAAAGGGGTTGGGGAGAGGGGGGAGGGTTGGGCCATTGGGAGCGTTGGGCCGCAATGAGAACAAATGTGGACAAATACTGCCTTCTGGTGCGGGTTATGAAATCATTCAGAGGCCTCAAGGCTCATAAAACAGAAAAGAAATCGCTAATATCTGAACTATGAAGGTAAGCACCTTGCAAAGGTTATGCTAACACCAGCTTAAGTTGCGCTAATATCGGCAAAATTTCCTTTTAAAACAGCGCTATGATGTTGTGAAATATTCAATCAGTATGTATATCCTTTTCAATCATAACACTTCAATAAATGGCATTTGGTTGAACTTTTTACACATTTTGAGGTGACTATATTACTTAAAATAATTTCTTACCGTATCGCAATACGGATCAGCCCCTAAGTATCGTGATACATGTCAGATCGTCCCAGGCCGACTAAGTAATCATCTCAATCATTGACTTAATGCCATGCGTTCTTTAACTGGAGGTGAAAACATCTAAAATGGCGATAGGGGAGCGTTGGGTCAAATTTTGGGAGCATTGGGCCAAATAGAAGGCATTGATGTCTCAAGCCTTTCATCCTTGACACCTGGTATATATGACAGGGTGATATGGCCTCAAATCTTTATATCACGATATAAAAAAGAAATATCAGGATGGTCTATTTTGTTTGCAAACCCAGACAAGGATGAACTTATTAGAACTTATTCATCCAGAGACCGTTGTTCACATGCTGTTCCCCTTTGTCTGTAGGAGGTCAGTAAAGATCTCATCCTTGTATTACATTTCCTGTGGATCTTAGTGGTTATCAACTTAAATAAGTCAAGTTCATTAATGACGAACAAAACGGTTTATGAGTTTTTTATTTGTTTTTCTAAGTGACGGACCTGTTTCATGTTTCAGTTTTGTACATTTGACCAAATTAACAATAAAACATCTATAAGATATCTTCCTGTCATAGATACATTTTAGTATGTTAACCCTTCAGAATTGTGGCCCAGTGCTCCCCTTGGGTCATTGCAATAATTTAAATTTAATTTATTCCGTTTCTGTTGAATATTAAAGCGTCATGATTTAGAGGGCTCTACACATGGTTCTGGAGAGTGCATACTTGGTTTTGTGCCAAAATGTAGAAAGCTTTGGCAGTAAAGCTTAGAAATGTCTTATGTGGCCCAACCCTCCCCGCTCTCCCTATACCTAGCATGAGCAACAATCTGGATGAATAAATTCTATATCCTCTGCAGTTGGGCTGCACAATATTGAAGATGCAATATGATACGCGACAATATCAATATGATTGATTGGTTGATTTGCAAAATTGTGACGACCGTTTTATTGCAGACATGAAGAGTCTGTAGGTTTGTGTTTTGTCTAAACCCTCTTGTGTCAAATTCCAGCATTTCTATTCAATTTTACCTCAGCTTCCCTCTTCCTCGGATCAGACACTCCTTTTTTGACTGCCTTCTTATTTTTCTTTTGTCTGGATTTCACTCCCAGCTCAAGATAGTAATGATTGATGATGTGAAGCAGGAACAAAAATTAGATCAATCTGTGCATTTTTTGACTCTAGTAGTTTTGCACTTTTACTGGTTAAATTTACACCTGACATGTTTTCATGTTTTAGCAGATTTTATTATTTTCTTTGTTTAACCAGGGAAGTCCCACTGAGATTAAGAATCTCTTTCAGGGGAGTCCTGGCTTCAGAGGGGAACCTATTGTACATGTTTTAGTGGTAGGGGAAACCGGAGAACCCAGAGGAGACCTACGCAGACACGGTCGGGGAGAACATGCAAACTCCACACAGAAAGGCCTCGTCCAGGTGGGAATCGAATCCGGAACCTTCTAGCTGTGAAGCACGAGCGCCAACCGCTGCACCACCGTTTCTACATGTATCACGAAACCATGGAAAAGATAAACCAACTTTGATTTGATAGTATTAGAGGTCTTTGACAATGATTTGAATAATTAAAGAGCCTAAAGTAAAGTGCTGTTTTGGACGTTAGCATGTTACAAGTGTAGTTTTATATCATACTTCTGAATTTCAGAATGATTGTTACTGATCACAGCCACATTTTAAACTCTATGAAATCTGATAAATGAGGACACTGAATTAGATGCAGAAATAGATGTGGTGTGCTTGATGTTTTGTCCCAGTTTTTGGATGCCCCTCTGTCCCGCGGCGTCCTGCTGCTCTGTTTAGTCTGCAGCTCTTGTAAACAGTGAAGTCATGTGACCACTCACAATGATGTTCACCCCTGCAATGTTTCCATTTTGCCATTTCATCCTGACCCAGCTGTTTCAATCCAGCCACGACAGTGTGGATTTAACCACATTTATGGATAATAAACTGCTTCATGTGTTTTTGAGGATTTCTGAAATATTTTCTGCTGTGCACTACCCGAAAGACATAACAAGAGTGAGCTAAAACATAACTGTTGAAATTAAATAACTTTTTTTTAGGTTTTTAGGCTTGTGTTGATTGGGCAGTTGAGGGCGAAAGGGGGTGAAGAGCAGGGACAGATATTCAGTTAAGTGTAGGAGCGGAGACTTGAAACCAGGACGCTGAGGACAGAGCGATATTATATTTGATATTTCATTAAAACAATGGCTCAGATGGTAGAGCAGAGTCGTCTCATAGCCAAGAAGTTGGCGATTCGAATCCTGGCTCCCGCAGGTTCTGACTGTCGTCGTGTCCTTGGGCAAGACACTTCACGCACCGCCTGTATGAATGTGGTGTGTGAGTGGTTGGTGGTCTGAGGCGCTGATGGTGCAGATTAGTCGGTCTCCCCTGGGGCAGCTGTGGCTACAATGGCAGCTTACCACCATAGAGTAGAGAATGACTAATGACTACAATGTAGCACATAGTGTTGGTTATTATAAGTGTAAGTTGTTATTATCATTATCAACATCAACAAACAGTGAATTGTTGAGCCCTAGCTTTGCCAGGGGTCTCTCCGCTCCCTCATCTGACCCAAACTACTTGAGTTTGTGACTTTGTGTTGAGGTTTTGGCATCCCGGCTGCTGATTTATGAGGATGTAATTCCATAAAGTGGATGAAAAGGGAACACTGTGCTTTCCTCTTGGAGCGACGGCTCACTTTCTCCTGAGCTCATGTTTCATGGAGCGGGGAACCCCCAGGATTCCAGCGCTTCATATTATACTGTCACCTTTTTATTCTATACTGCAAAAGATTTTCCTAATGTCTTTAACACTTGCAAAATCTCACCCATCTTCTGTTGTAATTATTTTTAATGAAGTTGCCTTGATAATAATAAATGTATTTCCTTTATCATATTCAACAAGACAAGTTAGAAGATGTGATGATATAAAAAAAAATCAAACCTTAATTCTGTTTCTGACTATCAGTAACTATCAGTCAGGTGAGTTTTTCGTGTAGGTGTTATCTGTTCTTTGTATTATGTTTGGAGTAGTTGGTGGCATCATCGTTGAGAGCAGGAAATCGGAAAGACTGAACACTGTAGTATTGCATAACAGAGTCTTGGCTGCAATAGAGGTGGGCTTCAGTTTGCACAATAACACGTTACGTTTCCAGGAGATTGCGGAGGATTTCCCTGCTTAATATTCATAAATCCTGCCTGACTTTTTGTTGAGCTGCCAAGTAGCTTTAAGATATTGTTGGTCACTTATCAGAGGTTCTGAACTGGGTTGTCAATATTTTGTTGTTTGCCAAGGATAATGCGCTGCCTACATATTTGCAGCTGATCGTGACCATTCGTTTTGCTATTTCGATTCGATTGAGATTAAATGTGCTTTCTCGTCCCAAATATGTTCTCCTTAAATAGATTACTTGCTGTAACGCTCCATTTCATCCCTGTGTCCTGAGCTTTCCCCCACACAATTTTTCTGTCTTTATTACTTGTGCAGGAAGTCCCTCATCCCTCTGTCCTGTCTCTCTCTTCCTTCCTTCAATGCTCAGGCCCGGATCTGGCCCAGACTGACGACAGACAGCACTGGCTCCACTTGATGAGCTGTTTTCTCCTCATCTCTCCTCAGATTGTGAGCAGTGTGCAATCACATTTCCTCAAGCTACGATGCAAGATTGTGAGAGTCAAGCCGTGTGATTACAAGAAAATAATTGAAACTTCTGCAGACGTTGTAAATCCCTCTGTTGTTGTTTTTACCTGCTGAATTGGCTTCGAAATGATTGTTTATGCAGTATTTTCATTTTTTGAGAGTGAAAAACAGCCAGTGTTGTTGGGATTACTCTATAAAAGTAAGTTCTTAGATTACTTTAAAAAGTAATCTCATTACAAGTTACTTTAGTTTTCAAAAAATATCAAGCTGGTTGTTTTTCTATTTCTCACATTTTATGAGTATTAAGACGTCTTCAAACACTAAAAACATGTACAATAGGCCAGGGTGAATGCATGGTGGTGGGACCGTTGGTGCAGATTCATTTTAGCCGCTTGTATCCGTGACCTTGTCTTTTCAGTCATTACCCAAATCTCATGGCCATAGGTGAGGGTGGGAACGTAGATCGATCGGTAAATCGAGAGCTTTGCCCCCGACTCAGCTCCCTCTTCACCACGACAGACCGATACAGCGACCGCATCACTGCTGACGCCCCGATCCGTCTGTCGATCTCACGCTCCATCCGTCCCTCACTCGTGAAAAGACCCCGAGATACTTGAACCCCTCCACTTGAGGCAAGGATTTACGTATGTAAAAACAAAAATACAAAATCACTATCAAGGCTAAGTTAAAATGGAACTAAATCCTGAATAAAACTGAACTTTTGAACATTTTTAAGTTCTATGCATTTTGGCTGAAGAGCTCAGTGATATTACGTTCTATTATGGGGCTAGAATGAGATTTAAACAGGTTAGGTCCTCATCCAAATTCATTCTTTGATTACCCACTGCAGTAATAGCATTTTCTCTTGTCGAGCTGCTCATTAGGAGCGTGTTTTGTACTGATGGCAACAGTATAGTCCAAAATGTTACACAGTGTGCCTTTTAAAGGAATAGGCCACTGAGTATGTAAAAACGGTGGCCTGTTCCTTTTAAGTTAGTGATCTACTGTGCTGCCCTGGCCTAGCAGCGACCGACATCCACATCTTGAGCTGGGTTTGGTCAGGACTCAAGATTATTTAGCTGGAGGATGTGCAATGTGCATGCTTTTTAGGTTGATAAGGAGAACCTAAAGTACTTGGATAACACCCACCCCGACACAGGGAGAACCATTGAAGTACAGTATATACACATGGAAACTTCACACAGAAAGGCCCACACAGTTTAGGGGTCAAACATGAGATGAATCCGGCTTATCAAAAGTAAGGAAGTATTGGACTACCGGTAGTTTTTCCAGAAATGTAAAGGAATAGCAGTGAACACAGGACACTGAATCGAATGGATGAATAAAGGTTTTCAAACCCAACAAACTAGTAGTGCCTGAGTCGCAGCATTTTCATGGGGCAATATAATCTGAGTCCATATTAACTGAACGTCGATTTGGATTATTTTTGTATTGAGCGCCCCGTCCCGTTTGATTTGATACACAGTTCCCCCTGCGCTTCTGTTGCCGCTGTCAGATCGTTCAGCGCGCTGGCTCTGAGTGGGTCTGCTGCAGCACTTTTACTGAGATCCTCTGACCCTGACACACCAGTTTCCCCTGTGCTTTAGTCTGCAGTGTGGGAGAGACGAGCGGGGGACATCGGCGATTAAAGGTTTTATTGGTGATGAGGATCAAGTAGTCAGACACAGCCGGTGTGCGGTGTCATCCCACACTACTGGAACACAGACTGGAACATAGCTTTGTAAGGTGGTGTAGTGCATCTCTGTCTAAATGAGCCTAACGTCTCTGTACATTGACCCTTAGATTTAAGTACATTGTTGTCAGCTATAGCCACTGGCCTTTGAAATGAATGACATAATTGACATCCTGAGCATTCACAAAGCTTGGGAAAGGCTTGGTGAGACCGCTTGGAAGTAATTGCTTTGCAGAGGAGAAAGTAGAGTTGCAAAATTGATCTAATTGAATTGCAAGCTGAATGGTCTAAATTAGCCAAGTGCAAAGGATGCATTTATTCAGGCAATTTAATTTGCAACTTAATATCCAGTCTTTAGACCACACAAACGTGTTCTGAAACGCCTGTGATTCTTCTCTAGTTTTAGCGTTTCATATTTTAGTGTTCTCTCAAATATTAAAGCCCTGAGACATGTGTCAAATTTGCATAGTGAACTGAATGTTCTGCAGCCCTCAGAATTGGTGAACATTTTGTTGTACATTGTAGCAAATTTACCTGCTGCGTGAAACTGAATTGTCACGTACACAGGCTTGAAAACTTGCCAGGCGTGAGGGAAGAGGAAGTGTGTTAAACTGTTAAACAATGCTGTGAAATAGACTGCATGGGTCCCAGAAAGAGCCATAACAAGGCTAAAGGTGCGGATATGGGCCTTCCCCATTGAAAGGTAGAGTATTCGCTGAACATTGTGTGTGTCCAAAGATGTGAGGCAGACATTACTGATTACAATTCTAATGTTTTATTTACAATTACAAAAAAGGAGGAGGAGGTTATTATACAATCAGAAAGCAGAATGAGCCCCATGCTTTGGGTTGCCAGACCCTGCGGCTCAAACCAGTTTGTAGTGCTAGTGCAGGTCTTCACCAATGAAAACTCAGTGGCTTAATTCAGAAGATACTGAGCTAGAGGTGGTCCACAAACCAGTGTTTGTATACATGAGGCCACAAGGGTTTACTTTCTGATTAGAGTATGTGTTATAAATCGGTGTATGCTGCATGTAACAGCCTTTAAATCCCAAAACAGCTCCTCATGACACATGGTTCACAATGAAAAATACATTGTGGGACTGGTTGCTATTATATTAAAGGGATATTTCAGAATTTTTGACATAGGGCCTCATTTCCTAGTTATCCAGAGTGTTGTTGATTTATTGTGTATGTATATATGTTTTTAATTCATGCAGTCCTTATATTTGAAGCGTTTAGTGGTGCTAGGCTAGTGCTAAGCTAGCGCATGTCTATGGTAACTAGTAGCCTGCATTAAAAACAGTCTGACCCAAGCACAGTGCACCTTTAACACCAGACTACTGATATTAATGTCTGTGTCGACTGAATAATTGTTTAAATATAATCATTTTGCATTATGTTTTAGCAGCATCAGCTTCCTGGTTGTAAGCTACACAGCGGCGGAGTGATCTGCTAGGTTACCGGATCTACAGTTTGTTTACCTGCGGGAAAAGAGTTTTTAATGCAGGCTGCTAGTTACCATAGACATGCCCTAGCTCTAGCCTAGCACCACTAAACTCAACACTCTGGATAACTAGGAAATGAGGCCCTATGTCAAAAACCCTGAAATATAACTTTAACCTGTTTATTGAGGATTTGGAGGAGGCACTAACACCTAAGGACAGTACCTAAGTCTATTGGATTGTACAAAGCCTAAAATGGTATAATTTTCTGGTCCGCTTTCACACTTCCTACATTATCTGCATGCAAGTGTAGGTGGGCTTGTCTACTTAACTTACAGATGGCTTCAAGAAATGTTTATGCAGCAAAAATAAGAGCCTTTAAAACAATTCATAGACATACATGGCTTGAAGCTACAAATAAAGAGTCCCAATGTAACTAGTCAGGAATCGAGTATATTGCATTTTTATATCAAAGTGTATCCAAGACTCGCAAGATTAAAGTTACAACTCAACACTAGAACTGAATATTATTTGCTTCTAAAACCCATTGTTACTGTATTGCTCACCGTTTTTTTGAGGGAGCTCGGTGGAAACAAAGGCCGCGCAAACGTTGACTTGCAGACTCCCTTGAGAAAACACACGCGCGCCCCCTTCCCCCTCTGTCTGCCTGTTTGTGACCTCTGACCTTTGCCCCGAACTAATCCCAACCTTCAGTCTGACCTTGTGTTCGCACAGACAGAGACCGAGCTGCCGCTGCCTTTGTGTCTCATGGTTATTGTAATGAATACTAAAGCAGACGACTAATGTGATGCAATGCAATTAGGAACCACTGTGCGAGTCTGACAACTGACGATCCCTTTATACTATTTGGTCCGTTTTATTTCATTTGGAAAGTTTGATCGAAAGATTCATAGCTTATTCTCCTCAGCTGATCTCGCGTGCTAATGTGTAAATCCCTCTATCATTGCCATGGGATTAGGAGTCCGTTTGTCTGGCCGAAGGTTAAGTCAGTGATAGTTGGACAGTGGCCCAGCTCTTCTGTGGTAAAGTCTAGAGCTGGGCACTGTTAAATGAAACCACTATGGTGTTGAGAAAGAAGTCTAGGTACTACGGTTATTGAAAATTATATATATATAGATTTATCTTTAGATACCCCATGTGGGCCTGTTGGGTCCAGTTGCTTGGTTGTATCAGCTCAAATTAATGATACAATTTTAAGAGAAATGGTCTTTTATGGAATGAATTAACATATTGTTCAGTTCTATATTCTTTAGTTCTGTAATTGGCTGCGTGGCGGTGCAGCGTTTTAGCACTCGTGCATCCCAGAAAGAGGTAGGGCTGGGCGATTTTGGGGAAAAAAGAATGGCGATTATTTTCCCCATGTTGATCGATCTCTGTTTTCGTTAATTTTTCTTAATGATAAAAACAATAAATGTGGCCTTTCCTGGACTAGCAAGTTAAACAGATGCTGCGGCCGGACTGAAAACTGCGGCTAACTCTGTCGGAAAGCAGTAAAGGCGGCTCCACACGCCTCACAGTGCAACATCCCCATGTAACTTCACCTGCCCCGCACCACACAAAATACTGCAAAGGAGCCGCTAAAAAGTGGACTGTCTGAAGAATGTCAGAAGCAGACAGCAAGAGTTAGCGCATGGTTTGTGTGTAGAGCCTCACAGGGGAACGACTTCACAGAGTTCAACGCTAACAACTTACTATGTACATAAAGAAATACTAGTAAACGACAAGTGTAAAAGACAGACAAATTTACAATTCACTGTTCGAAGCTAATCCACGGCCGCAGCCTCTCAAATAATCCACATGGTCCAAATACTGCGATAGATAGTTTTACTCTTCAAAGGTAAACCTTAAATTCACTAGGTCCTCTCCTCTTGCGTCCGCGTGTGCTTCCTGTTTGTTTGGGACGAATGATTCCCTGGGCTTCACCTAAGAGGCGCTGCAGCATCACGGTGCTCAGAAGTCGAGACCGACTTTATTAAAAGCGCGATTATATTAAATTCGATTAATTGCCCAGCCTTAGAAAGAAAGTTTGTTTTTGATGCCTTTCTGTTTGGACTTTGCATGTTCTTCCTGTGTCTGCATAGGTGTCCCCTACCACTAAAAACACGTACAATAGGACAGGGTGAATGATGGGTGTGTATCTGTAACGTAAACCAAGTATCGTTAAAGTACTGGTACCATTTTTTTGTTTTAATGGTACTCGGCCCTAGTAAAGACAGTTTTTTCTTCTTTTCAACACTTGTTCACTTAAACTCTCATACATTTGCATCATGTCAATATGAATATCATGATATCATCGATTGTCTGAAGAAAACATCTCTATTGTGATGAGCTGCTATACAATATCAATATCATGCCACCGTTTAAAGCCTGTACTAAAGGCGTTCATGTCAATTTTGGAGTTTTAAGTCAATGTGCAGACAGTTCTCCAGCCATCAAAGGAGGTGATGGACTATCCAAAAGCTGTTCCTGACGTATAATGCTCTGTGTCTGGCAGCAGCCGTCTAGACTGCAGCGATGACAGTGCGGAAGGCTTTTTGCTGTGCTAGCTTTGGCTGAGACAGTGGAGCCATGTACAGGTTAATCCGTTAATCTTGATTTGCATAGTTTGCTAACTAGAAGAACGCCCGTTGTTGGTTCACAGTAATAGAATCAAGTAACTTTTGGTCTGCACAAAAACATGAAAAGAAAACCTCTCTTTCTGATTCACGGATTTTGTAAATAGTGGTTGCGTTGATGTACCCAAGGCTTGTTCAGTTGTGAATCCAAATGATGTTTTTTCTGTCAGGGACATATGAGCAAACCTGTGCTATTGCCGACATCAGAAAAGAGGCGATGACCTGTACCTCAGATGGTCAGGGCTCTCACTGGTTATTTTCATCAAATTTTAAACATTCAGTGGTGGAGTGAGTGATATTGACAAAAAATGGCTTTCTTATTCATGGGGATTGGGTGTGTGTTTTGCACACTGTCTGAAATGCAATATATAGTACAATAAACTATAATGTACTTGACAATACACTCAATGTTTTCATATCCTCTAAAACAGGGGTAGGCACGTTTGTGTCATGGAGGGCCGATTTTCATCATTTCCAAAACGCCAAGGGCCGAAACTCACAATTGTAGCCCAAAGTAAAGCACCTTTTTTCTACAAATATAAGTTTGCACATAATATATGACCTAATGCGGTGTTTTCCTGGGAAATGTGAAAATATTTACAGTATTTTTCACATTTTAGAGTCCTTTTGGTCTCTGATTTATGAATAAATGTTACTTAAAAAATTCTCTTGTGCTTTGTGACCAGTAGTTCTCAACTGGTTCAACTTATGATAAAAGACCATGTTACTATGATACTATCGTGCTACAGATTTCTTTCGTTGTAAAAATCTAGCAGAAACAATAATTATAAACAGTTTTCTTTCTTTTCTTTTTTAAACATTACTCACTTCTCTGTCCTGACCCACCAGTTGAGAACCTCTGGCAAAGATGATATACAAAAATATTAATTTCTCATGTGTGTTCTCTTACAGTGCTGTGTGCTAAGAACCTGGCAAAGAAAGACTTCTTCCGTGAGTAAAACCTATTTTTATGTGTTACTATTCACGTCCCACTCCATCACACATACTTGAGAAAAGGCTTTGTCTGCGGTGACAGGTTGTCGCAGCTTTGAAGCTTTACCAAAAACAAAGTCCCACAGGGCGGCCCAAAAGGTTGTCTTTACATTTTATTTTTTAAAGCCATTGTGTTTTAGTTTAAGCTTATTCCTCTTCTTAAAAAAAGACCTGATTACCTTGTGTCTGTAAACAAAATGTGTTGCTGGTTAAGGGGTCTGTAAAAACGCTGAATAGGAGATTGTCTGTGAGGTGCTGGCCTGACATTAGCCCTGCACTCGGCTGCTCCGCAAACGTAAATATTATGCAGAAAGTATGAGGGCGGCCCAACAGGTTTGTCCGCGTGTAGTATCAGCGCCCAAAGGTAAACACAGACGCACATTCACAAAAAACAGACACGGTGTTGACTTTGCTTTGTAAGTGATCACTCAGATACTTTTGTCCAGCTCTGGCTGATTGACCACTGAGCTGTTGTTCTTGCGTTACTTGTTTTGGAGCCGCCCTCGGACACAAAGCACACAACAACAACAACCAGTATGACTCTTCATCTATTGCTGGGTTTCAGGTGACGTCACAGCGTTTCAATGGCCTATAATATTTATACGGGTGGAGGCCAGGGGAAATTATTTTGTTTTTGAGGAGATTGTTGGCTTTTCGTACAGAGAGACCGTGGACCAGTCAGTGATATTAATGAACGTTTTTTGTAATTCATACATTTCCTTTTTAGATACTACATGTGAAAGTGTATTGCAGTTAACTGGCTCCTGCATCATCACATTCTAGAACCTGAAAACAACCAATGCAGATTTGAGACTGTCAAATTCTCAACTTGTTTTTTGCATTGTGTTGTTTTGTGCCATGATTTTGCTTAATTATTAAATATCTCCATAAACGATGATAACGTTTGTTTGTGGCTACAGAACAGTTTATGAGGGTAATGCTGTTTCCCCATCAGCTTAATATGATTAAAGTTACATTGTATTTTAATTAAAAATCTTTATTGTCATTTTAATAATTGTTGTTATTGCAATGTTAGGTGACAATATCCATATCAAATCAAAGCCACAACCTTTCACAAAATCAACAAGGTCCATCTGAGATTTACACATTTTATTGCAAAAACATGGTGACTTAAAACTGTTCAAAAGTATTGCTTTAGTCATGATATTCTTTATTTAGTTCCATTTTACCCTTGTCTTGGTCCTAATTAAAGGGATATTTCAGGATTTTTGACATAGGGCTTCATTTCCTAGTTATCCAGAGTGTTGTGGATCTTTTTTCTTTATTTTTTTTTAAATTCATGCAGTCCTTATATTTGAAGAGTTTAGTGGTGCTAGGCTAGTGCATGTCTATGGTAACTCGTAGCCTGCATTAAAAACGGTCTGACCCAAGCACAGTGCACCAGGAGAAAATCGCTCATCACACCAGACCATCGACATAAATGTCTGTGTTGACTGAATAATTTTTTTTATATATCCATTTTGCATTTAAAAGAACTTATATTTGAGCAGCATCAGCTTCCTGGTTTTAAGCTACGGAGTGATCTGCTATGTTACCGGATCTACAGTTGTTTGTTTACCTGCGGCTGGCATTACTACACGTGGAATTCACAAAGGAGCTTTCTACAAATCAGATATGGCAACGTTTGGAGGACGACCCGATGATTTTGAAGAGGTTTTTAATGCAGGCTACTGTTACCATTGACATGCACTAGCCTAGCACTAGCCTAGCAACACTAAACTCTTCAAATATAAGGACTGCATGAATTAAAATATATATATATATCTCCAGAAATCAACAACACTCCGGATAACATTGGAAATGAGGTCAAAAATCCTGAAATATCCCTTTACGTTACTTTTGTGACAATTGTTATGCTTTTGCAAAATTTCGCCATAATATCGTTATTACAATATTAGAAACAAATGGTAATTATTTTCTCAAATGTGAACGCTTGTGTGCTGCAGGGTTGCCAGATCCTTTTGCCAAAGTGGTGGTGGACGGCTCAGGACAATGCCACTCAACAGATACTGTGAAGAACACGCTAGACCCAAAGTGGAACCAGCACTACGACCTGTAAGTATATCAGATCATGTCGGGCTGCCATTTTGTGCAATTGTTTTCTCATTAGGGCTGTGCAGTGAATGGTCGGTCAGTGTCTGTAATTTGTTTTAGTAAAATCTCGAAGTTTGAGTGTTTCCATGGAGCAGATATGACAAGTGTTTCAGGAATGTTACTCGGACGTCTGCTCCACTGCAACTCCCTTTACATAGATTATATATGTTTTATGTATCGGTTGCCTTGGAGGAAGTCTTTTCTCTTCGTTTTCATACAAAGATATTTATAAATGTTGCCCTCAAGCTACGAGCATATGGCAGTCCCTCTTGTGTGTCCATTCGATGAACATTGTTGAAGGTTGGTGTGTTGTAAAAGCTTTTTGCTGTGGTTGTGCTGTGTGCTGGCAGACCATAGCACGCCGTGATGACCCTACAGGACCCAAAGGAGCCTCTGGCAAAGATATAGTGCAAATTTGTAAAGGACAGGGACACAAAATACCATTGGCTATGAGTAGAATTCAAGTTCATAAAAAAAAAAGCATAATAGGGTCCAGCTGTGGCCTGCATATTTCACATTTTTGCGTTCACGTCATTTCGTCTGGCCTTTTTGTGGGTGCGTGTTTTATTTTAATGCACACACCTGTTTCTTTGCCGTCAACAATACAGGAAAAACCCTTTCCCATTCTTTGACATAATCGCCCCCCCCCCCTCCTTTTGGTTGCACACCTCTCGAAGGAGCGGGTTCTTCGGGCAGCGACCCCCAGCCTCTTCCGCTGGTTCAGGAAATGACTAGCGTGCCACAGAAAGCAGATAGGAGTCTGGACTTAGCAGCTCCACCACACCCCCAGCTCTCTAGCCTCTATCCTGAGACAAGGGATCTGCTATGTCACCGATACCACCGCCATGAGGCACGCTGCCCTATTTGTCCCAACTACAGGCGCGCTGGTAACCGTCCTGAAGCCACAGCTGTTTGTGAATAGAAATGTGTGTTCTGCACAGACAATGAGAGCAACTAACTATTTATTTATGCAGTTGTGTGTGCAAGGGTCATGAACTTTGAAAGTGACTTCTGGTTATGGCTAGAACGTATTTGAATTTAGTAGCACATCATCTTTTTTTTTCTTTGGTTGTGGATAAGTTTGTTTTGCTCTGCTTTGTTTTTATTTTGTTTTCGTATAACTTCCTCCCAAATATACATTTTGCACAAATGCTTTCGAGTGCTTCTTACCCAAATCAGAAATGTTTTGCATGAGAGTCCAAAGCCTTAATCAAAACTGTGTGTCTCCTCAGTCTCGAGTAATAGTGGTTTCAACACTTCCCTGCTTCATTCCTGTCTGCAGAAAAAGGTGCTTTTATTTCCAAATGTGGAAGTGGAGAAATGAGAATGGCAGTCGATGTAGCCGTGGGTTTTGCGGGAAGCCATGGAGCATATTTTGCTATCAGCTCCATAAATCAGATCCAGATACTTCATGTACGGGTCCGAGAATTTACTCAAACTGAATGTTATAGAAAAATATTGAATTACAGTATTGTAATTTGTTTGTAGCATTTGTCAATGTGAACTTTCAAGCATTAATATCAATTGTGTCTAATTCATTCATTTTCAAAATATTTAATTCCAATTACATAAGAATGCAGTTGTAAGGTCGACGTCGGCAGCACATTCAATCAGATTTTTTAACAAGTCTCTGTTAATTGCTTAGATTTCAAACCGCAAATGTTTAAGATATTTTCTCAGGAATCCTCTTAATTGTTGTATAAAGTGTGCTCTGTGTTTGCAGTCGTGTTGAAGGGAAGCCCCTCTGCCCTCAGTGAGAGGCGTTTGCCCGTTGCCCATAGGGCTGTAATTATGTGCGTCTGTGGATGTGTTTCTCAGAAAGCAGTGGAGCGCTTTGCGGGGACTTCCTCTGTTTTAACCACGACTAGACGAACCTCAGTTCTGCTACATCTGCTCACAGACAATGTCCACATACACAACACTTCGTTAAAATTCAGCTAATCAACCTCATCGCACAGTCTCAAAGCCTGGGTGCAAACACTGTCTGCACTGTTCTAACTTCTGTCAAAGGAACTTGCTCAATGGGTTTAACCTCTTTAAATGCAGAAACGCTGGATTGTTACTTTTCACATAATGAAAATAGCACTTTTACTACTTAATTAATTTCTCTTTCAGATACATTGGAAAGGCAGACTCCATCACCATCAGTGTTTGGAACCACAAAAAGATCCATAAAAAGCAGGGTGCAGGTTTCCTGGGCTGTGTTCGGCTCTTGTCCAATGCCATCAACAGACTCAAAGACACTGGCTGTAAGTATCTGAGCTCATGTGGTTCTTATTAGTCAAAGTTGAGCTCAAAGGGAAACCTGCTCATATTAATGTCAACAATTTACACTATTTCTATCTCCTATGCTCTGTGTGTGAATGCCTTTTCTGGTTTTGTGCACCATTGTCACTGTCTGTCTCACACCCACAATCCTCCAAAATCACAGAACTATTACAGGCACAATTTGAAAGCTACTTGGAAATATATAAAAAGCATTAAAAAAAATATACCTTTGAATAATCAATAATGTCCTACAGTAGGAGTAAAATAAAACACTTTCTGGATGAGAAGAACTCCTTTTTAACTGTTTTCCTTGAGCAGCTTTAGAAAAATCTGCTTTCCCTGTAATGTTTCCTGTTCACATGGCTCTCGGCTGTGCATTTTGAGCCCTTAGCGCTTGTTAGCAGCGTTTCCCTGTTGGCAGTGCCCGCGGGTTTATACTGACACATGGTATACACTTAACCCGAAACCATACTGTCCAATTAACATTCTTTCCATCTATTATGCGCCTTTTCTTCAATCCATCTCCCTGACCTTCTTAAATACATGCTGCAGAACCACCTCATTCTGTCAGTTTTTCCTCCTTATCCAGCATTTCGGTTTTCCATTCATCCGTTCAATGAGTTATGCCCACAAGCACTTACAAATTTCTCTTAATCTAGTTTTATTTTTTATTAAATCAAAGCTGCGTAGTTGGATCCATTGAGCTCAACTTTAGCTCATTTGACTCAAACAAGCTTTTTCATCCTCGGGCCAACTGTCGAGCTACGTGCTTCCCATAGGAGTTCAAAATAGGTTTAGGTGACCTTTAAGTTAACTTCTAAATAGCGTTTGGCTCGCATTTGTTTTCCGACCACAGCGGCACCAGTGTTGCCTAAAACAAACCCTGACAGCGGCGGCAGGCCGGGTGCCCACTGGACTGCCCCGCTGTGCCAGAAAGACACGCCCCTTTCGATTCACCCGCAGTCTCTAGAAGCAGATGCCGTACCAGCCACTTATCGTTGCAGAAATTATGCTTTTTTATGACCGCAGGAAGTGGACAGGAGGACATGGTCTATCACAGGACACCGGGCGTTTACATTATGCCTTTGTCGTCGTCCTGAGCAGCTCTCAGCTTGTGGTACACAAAGAAAGCAAACTCATTTTTTTTTTTCATTTTCTTTTTTACTGGAAAGGCTTTGGTTCCTCGAAGGGACATTTGCCTTTTTCATCCAACACAAACTGGCAGGAAGCTTGCATACACTCCCTCAAACAAGCCCAAGGGAGCTGCATATGCGCGATTGTTTTGTTTACTAGAAGTCAGTCTGGCTGAGCGCAACTTCCTGTCGCAACAGACACAACCCTCTGTCCCTTGCCCCACTCCTGAACCCAAATGCACCGCAAAGTTTCAAAATGACTCGTCTGTTTGTCTCCGTCTGCCTCCCTTTGAACTCCGCTGGTGATTTGTCGCTCAAGTTTGTTCATGGGACGATGCATTCACATGTGTGGCTTGTTAATCGTGCCTTATAAGGACCTCCCGAATGATACCTTACAGTCTGTGTTTGGTATCTGCTTACTCTTTCTGCTCTGCATAACTGAAACCATTCTTGTTTAGTCTAGACAGGTATCCGGAGCATATGCAAACACATGCACACTGACATCTGGGTGACAGCAACACAGTTATTTATGTTTGCCCCGACCATAAATGCATACATACCCCGCTGTAATACCCATAAGACATGACAAATCCAAATCGGACTTAGGCCTGAAGAACTGGGGCACTTCTTTATCTCCTTGTCTCGCTCATCTTTCTGTCTGCATAGTTCTCTTCCTGCTGTCTGGCCTGTGCTTCATTCTATCTTTGATTTTGCTTTCTGCACACTTTTGAAAAGCTGAGTTCATTAAATAAAAGGGTCTTTTCAAAGTTTCTCCACATGCACACAGACAAGTCGTTGTCAGTTGTTAACATTGCCAGTCAGCTGCGCGTTTCGTGCACATCCCTTTTTGAAACGGTGTTTATAGAAAGACTGCAGTGTGTATCTGTGTCTCGTTCAGGCTCGTCTTCGGTTGCGCTTGTCTTTCCAAAGCAGGCAGGAAATTTAACATCTATTTACATAAATGTGTTTCAGAGCTAGATAGATTAGATAAGTATTTGCAAACTCAATCGGACTGAATTATGCGGTTATGTGTGGCTTGTAAGTGGAGTATTTTGTAAACGTGTTCTATCCCCTACAAAATAAATGATCCGTTGCATATGTTTGCTACACATTTATACAATTTACATAATTTATATTTTTTTTTATCTTGCAGATCAGAGGCTTGACCTGAATAAGCTCAGTCCAAATGACAATGACACTGTCCGAGGACAAATAGTAGGTAAGAAAACCAAACCAACGACCACAACGTATCGTGAATATATAATGTTCATCCTTTTTATGTAATTATGAAATAATTCTCTGTGCAGTAAGTCTCCAGTCCAGAGATCGCATCGGGACAGGAGGGCCAGTGGTAGATTGTAGTCGTCTGTTTGACAATGACTTGCCTGATGGGTAACTACATTTATATTTTTCATTCATGATCTTTCTTTTATATTATACATTATCGTATGTAAACACTGGTGGGCAACTATTAACTAAATATTCTTCAAGCACCTTAACGCAGACTACAGTAATTATATTGGATGCATCCTCAGAAGGGGAAAAAATATGACTCCACATTACTACATTAATATTACTCCACACAACGACGAACAGTCTTGTGGCCTATTAATCTTGCGAGGTCTTGGCCCATCCCTATAAACTACTATGGTGTAACCTATGTCTGTTCCCCTCTGCACAGCTGGGAAGAGCGAAGGACGGCCTCTGGACGCATTCAGTACCTGAATCACATCACGCGAACGACACAATGGGAGAGGCCAACCAGGTACAGGATTTGCTTTTATCCAACATCTGCACATTTCAAACTGAACTACCTGGCTTTCATTTTAAGCCCCTCCGCCCTTCAAATATGAACACATTAAGCACCCACACAGGTCACTCAAAGTCACAGTGAGCCAGTCAGGCAGTCGGGCCGTCCCGTTTAGCTTGGCTGCCAGTGCTGTACGAACAACTGTCGCCTTCCTGCTCAGACTGTATCAGAGTGAGAGTAAGTAAACAAATGGCAACAGTCTACAACCACTTGCTGCCGCCACCTCTCGTGCCCCTCCGAAGCAAAGCAGGAAAGGGAACTGGAGGAAAGGTTGATCCTTGTGGAGGGAAGCATGGAAGTTAAGGGCAGGGGATATGTCTGAGAATTAATGGGGTCTGCTTTGGATCAGTAGGTCTAGTACTCTGGGTTTTAAATGGTGCTTCATATGTAACACTCAATAGCTATTTCTCCTGATAAATATGCTGCACGCCCACACAATCCATTGTTACTTATGTGTCTCAACTCAATTCTGCCTCTTCTTTCAGGCCGGCATCGGAGTACTCCAGCCCGTCGGGTCGTCCTCTCAGCTGCGTGGTGGATGAGAACACTCCTGTGATGACCCCTATCAACGGGGCAGAGGCGAGTGTTCCGCCCGGGGAGCACCGAATACAGGAGAGGCGTGTCCGATCGCAGCGCCACCGAAACTACATGAGCCGGACTCATCTGCACACACCGCCTGACCTGCCCGAAGGCTACGGTGAGGAAACTGCGCTCACTGCAACGGTGCTGCTTAGACGGAAAAACATCCTCCTGCTGTGTTTAAGTTACCAGAGTGATCACATTTTCAGAGGCTAAAATTAGACTGTTTGTAGTATTTTGGACTCAAAGGAGCGGAATGGTTGTTACTGTGTCTGAGAGAAAAAAGAGAGCAGTTTTTCCTAATTGTCTTCAGTACTTAGGCTTCATGCTGCCTGAGGTTTATGCGATAACATTTTCAGTGTTAGAGCAGAAATTTCCTGGACCTGAAACCATTAAACATTGGTCTGTAGCGAAGGCTCTGCGTTGCCTCCATCCAATCATCCATCTTTCTCTCGCCGGGTCGCGGGGGCATTAGTCTAAGTTGCCCAGATTACACTGCCCCTGCCAGCTGCGTTGAACAGGAAAAGGTCTGGTCTAAACGTTTTCTTGATCCACTTCCAAATTTAAATGTTTTCTTGGCTCGATAGTGAGCTAGGCTTTGAAAAAGTAATCAAAGCTACATTTTTTTTTTTTTTTTTTAGTAAAGCAAGAGCCAACAAACCAAGTACTCCACTTTGTCATGTTTGGTAATGATGGGCCACAACAGCCATAATAACAACAGGGGTACATTTATATGCACAAAATGTTTACCGTATTTTCCGGACTATAAGTCGCATTTTTCATAGTTTTTGGCTGGGGCTGCGACTTATACTCAGGTGTGACTTCTATATCAAAATGTATAATTTCACCTGTTTGTTATTTTCAAACTGACAGCCACTAGAGGGCGCTCTAGGCTTGTGTACCAGTATCTGCTGCTCCTGTACCACTGAACATTTAAAAAATGATAACCGAGAAGCAGAAAAAAAGTTTGGAGTTGACAAGAAACTTGTGAGGGACTGGGGAAAAGCAGAGGTCACTCTTACTGTAGTGAAGAAAACAATAACAGCTAATCGAGGGCTAAAAGCTAGAGCCACAGCTAGAGGAACGAGTTCGCAAATGAGAGCTTGAACAACGTGATGCTGGGAGAGGCTCGTAAACGGTGCAGTTACGCCTCCATGCCCAGTTAGTTGCTGAGGCTGGTGCGACTTATACTCCGGAGCGACTTACATGTTTTTTACTTCATTATGCTTTTTTGACTGGTGCGGCTTATACTCCAGAGCGACTTATTGTCTGGAAAGTACAATAACTGTTCACCATTAGGCTCTCTAAAAACCCTTAAAGCTTTTAAAATAAATGCTTTTTTACACCTAGTTTTGAATGCCGCTGGAGTTGACTGTGCCCCTGTCCTGCTGTGCGAGTTTGGACAAAGTGAGTCACTGATGCCCAACGGTTTGTGGTCTTTCTTCCTGAGTCGAACCCTCTGAACCGCAGCTGGGCGTGGCATTAAAGCATGTGAGAATAAGAAAAGAGGAGCTAGAGAGTGAGAGAGCGAGTGAGGGAAAGGACAGACGGACTGGAAATAAGCCACTAGGGTGTCGGGTCGGGGCACAGTAACGGATTAGTGGCCAGTCGAGCAGAGCGCGGATGAGAGCAGCCGGTCGTGGAGCAAAGTGGACTCGCTTTTTCTAACGCACTTCACATCCTTTGTTTGCTCTAGTGCTGCATAAAATGTATCATTATCGTTTGTTGTTTTTTTAAAGGGGTACCGCAGGAAGATTACCTGGCCCATGGGTACAGCTAATGGAGATCCTAATAAATGAACAAATAAGCAATGGTTTGCAGTGTTGTATAACTTAAAAAACCTAAACGAAAATGTGCAGTGAGAAACATTTATAAAATATCTGTACTTTTCCGTTTCATTGCTCTAGGTCCTGTGTGGAAACTGGAGAGGAACTAATTGATTACATTGGCTCGTGTTGAGAAACTCTTAGGTCAACACAGTATTGCTACAGTCCGTCTGTCACATCAATTAGACACAGATCTTTCCCTTTTTTCCCCCCAGTGTACACAAACTCAATGGATTAACTTATTTTTGTCCCGTTTTTGTTGTAGAGCAAAGAACAACTCAACAAGGTCAAGTCTACTTTCTCCACACTCAGACCGGAGTGAGCACGTGGCATGACCCTCGAGTGCCCAGGTAATGCCACAGCGTTTTACTATGAAATAGCTCAGTATGAATTTGATACAAAACGCCACAGTGCATGCGGAATATCAAAACTTTCAGTCAACTGGATTACATCAAATTTAATGAGTTAATTAGCTTCTATGAATTGTTTTAAAAGTATTGCCATCAGTGAAAACAGCAGGCTTAGTTTGGGGTCAGCCAAACAAATGACCCGTTCACTCTGAATGGATTTGTATGTAAATGTTTAGACAGATGAATCACCAAACGCGGCAGACCACTCTGTGTTCAATCATATTGTTTCAGTAAGTCTCCACAGTCCTCAATAAGCTTCAGATTATGAGCAGTGTGTTACCTTTTAGCCTGCCTTTTGGGGTTGAGATTAAGAAAGAAAAAAAGTTATTCTGGAGGTTTTGCTTAGCCCTTAAGATTCTTTTCACATTTGTATTGCATATACACAACTTTGCGCCGTTTGAATAGATTGAAATTGTTAAAGTTGTGTGTTTCTTCCTTCAGGGACCTAAGCAATGTGAACTGTGAAGAGCTGGGCCCGCTGCCTCCGGGCTGGGAGATCAGAAACACTGCCACAGGACGGGTCTACTTTGTGGACCACAACAATCGAACAACACAGTTCACCGACCCGCGACTGTCCGCCAACCTGCATCTTGTGCTGAAGTAAGTCCTGGAAATCAAGATATTCAGAGCAAGATAATACTGTCAGCAATGCCGGGAGAGGAATTCCTCTGACATGTATTGAGAATGCAATTCGATTAGCGTTTCTGTGCACAATATAAACATGTTCTAGAGCAATGACGTGTGAAGAAGTCAGAAATATGAACTGCTAAACTAATGCAAGAATCACATTCATTTCAGTTCCGATAAATATATTTATTTACCTTCCTTTTTGAGGTGATTGCTATTAAATGTGCAGCTCTAGTTTGAAATTACTGAAATGTCTAGTACTGTAACAGGAGTTCAGTCTTTTGTTTTGTTGCCTTTTTAAATGGACTCTTCTTAATCCCTCTGTGTGTGCTTCATCATGACTGTTTTTGTCCAGCCCCATCTTGTTTTCTCTGCTCTAAACTTGTACTTTTTTCCATTTTTCTGCTTTACTCCATCAGCCCGAGTCCAAATGGATCCCGTGTGGCCATGGACAGCCAAAACACTAACCTCAGGTAACCCTCGCACACAGACGCATGTTCACACCTCAGACGCAGACTTGTGCACATGCTGGGTCGACATGTCGTCGTGCGCACGAATGTTAAGCATTGAATCCAGCTACAGCACGATCTCATGACAAGTGAAAATGCTGAGTGTGTTGCTTGTACGTTGGGGGGGGGGAAGCCCAAGCGCTGTGAATGTTATTGGAGGTGGAGTAGCTGTCTGTCGCTGTCAGAGGAGCTGCCACTCTCTCTCTGCTGCTGTGTTTGCAGTACTTTAACGTGCAGCTTTTACAGGGTTTTAAAGATAATGAAGCTCCTTGAGGACAGGATATTTTGACGAAGGATGTGGTACTTCTTAAATAATTGCAGCGATTTTGTGAAGTATTCAATTTACAATTTTGATTCAACAGCAATTATATTTGCACTCAATCACCTTTAATTACTGTATTGGCTTCCCTGATGGGTTTTGTCGTTGCGTGTGTGAGTCTGCATTTTAGTGCTGTAGACTGGTGGAGCAGCACCTGCCTTTGCCTTTACCTCAGACTGAGCAAGACGTTGTCAGACTCAGACATGGCCACATAACTGTGGTCTGCCGCTCCGTCTCTCACTTTCTTTGCTGCTGAGTTTACACATGACATCAGTGTTTGAGAAGAGTATTCCTGGTGGGTGCTAAGTTCGGGTTTAGAGACCATCAGCTGGTATTTTCCCCTCTAAAGAAAGTGCACGAGAAAGTGAACATAACTCTCTAAACCGTAAGCTAAATAATAGATTTAATTACGATTCAATTCTTATTGCCATACTTGAGGGCACAGTCTTTGTTTTAATGCATATCTAGAAAGAAAAGGTTATTGGTCTCTTTTAACAACCAGTTTTATGTCCCATCTCGGTTCGAGCACATCTGCTTTAAGCACAAAGCGGGATCCCAACTTAGCTCTTGCAAAGATACATTTTGCACAAGCTTTTTTTTGTGACTATCCTCAAACGCAGCCTTTTTTTCAGTCAGACAGTCTCATCTGTGCTGACTGTCTGCCGGCGGTTTCCTGCACTTCCTGCTCTGTGGGAGCAGGTAGAGGCAGCACATGTGGGAGCTGGCAAGTGTTCGGGGCTGATATATTTGTACGTGCTGATGTGGAGTCGCGCTAGTGTGTCTCACAATGGAGGGAAACTGTCCCAACATATAATTTAAACGACTTCACAAAGACACCTGTTAAGTCCCTGCACTGCAAATATACAGTGGCCTCGGAAAGTTTTCATACCTCTATTTATTGTGGCCTGATACTTAAAACGGAAATATCCTTTTATTGGTTAAAATTATACTGATTTCTTCCATTAATACTGTAAAATCCAAACCCTATACAACTGCTGCAGGACCCACTCCTCTGTGCATAGTTGAACATAAAAGTTCAGGCCTGTTGGTAAATTACAATCTTCTTTGATACAGAAAGGAACTGTCTTTATATAAGCCTCAGTATGAATCTTTGTAAATAATAAACTAGAAATAATTGGATCGTAGTAATAATAAATAGTGGTGAATACTGAACTCACTATTGACAAAGATTGGCATTACCTGAAAAAGTACAAAAATAGCAACAAAAACAAGGATGAAATCCCAATTAAAGAGCGACAAAAACAAGGTTGAAAACCCAATTAAAGAGCGACAAAAACAAGGATGAAAACCCAATTAAGAGCAACAAAAACGTGCCGGAAAAGCAACAATAACACAATTAATAAAGCGACAATGACATGACTAAAAAGTGACAAAAACACACAAAAAATGATAAAAAGAAACAATAACGTGTCCAAAAAGCACTAAAAGGAAGCTTTGTGGGGACCGTGCTTTTTCTGTTGCTGCCCTGAAGCTGTGGATCTCGTTGCCTACAGAGATTAGACAGGCTCAGTCTCTGCCTATGTTTAAATCCATCTTGAAAACGCACCTTTTCTCGCAGACTTCACTGAGTGAGATGTGTTTCAGTTTGCACTACTGAATTGGTCTTTGTCTTTTATTGTTAGCTGTAGTTTGATGTATTTACCACATTCTTGCGTCATTTGTTTAGACTGTTTATTAATCTATCTATCTTGTTTTAAGATGTGTGTACGGCACTTTGGACAACTGTAAAGAATTTTAAAAAGAGTTACGACAAGTTTTGTAGGTCTTGGCTTTCAAATGAGGCGCCACACTGGCCTATAGGCTGTAATCTCCAGGTCGAGAAGCTTTCAGAACTGGAGAAAATGCGCTTGTTTTTAGGCGGGTGGTGAGAGGTTCAGACATTTTAGGCTTCAAATGTAAGCCAACCAACCTGTTCTGTATTTTAAATTGCCTGTGACCTGTATTGGGACCCTCACTCCCCACAGCCTGGTTCTTAAAACTGTGTAACGAACCTCCACTGACCTGGTGTACGTGTTGGACCAACAGCAGAGGCGATAATAAAACGTGGTCTGACAAAACGAGAGCAGACAGAGTAAGACCGAGCCCAAACGCCTTTGAGTCTGAGACGAGACCGAGATGAGAGGAGGAAAAAAAAAAACGGTCTCGAGGCCCTAGACCTTTTCTTCTTTTTGCCCGGTAAATTGTGTGTGTGTGTGTGTGTGTGTGTGTGTGTGTGTGTGTGTGTGGGGTCGTTGGGTTTTTCACTTTTTCACAGAGACACATTACCTCTGTGTGCGGTTGGCAGCGCTGGTGGTGTTTGGCCGATCCTTGCAGTGTCCGCGGCTGTAGGGAGCGGGGCAGCAGCTGATCCTCACAGCAGATGGATACATAAAGGCGCCTTTGATTCTCCGGGCGAGACACGGGGGGCATAGGGGGTGCCCTGTGCGGGTTTAACACCACTACACCTACTCAGCACTCATTACGGCCCACCTGTGTAAGCCGACCTGCACTGACTGCACTCGGCGTTTCGTGCTCAGAGGCTCCGTGTTTGATTAGGGTTCATGTGCGGGTGATCCCAGTGCTGGCAAATCTTCATAGCTTCAGTCCTTCACACTTTTCCCTTCATTAAACAATAATAATGAAAAAAGAAGCTGAATTACACACCTTTGCTGAAGTTGTCAAAAGAATTGCAGCCGTTTTTGTGTGCTGCGATTGTGTCTCTATATTCGCCATGATCTTTTTGCAGAGCGCTGGTTTGCGTGGAAACCAGAGACGGTGAACTATGTCGAAAGCATATTTTTAATTACATTGTGCCCTCGGAAGAAGAGAAAAAAAAGTCTGCTGAAATTGTGCTTTATTATATGGTGCTTAAGCTTTCCAGCCAAAAGCAACTCATTCCATTTTGTTTTAAAGCCATCCCTTCTCCCCTCCTCCTTCCTAACGTGGTTTTGCCGCCGTCTTACCCTTCCTCTGACTTGCAAGGAGCCTCAGCAGCTGCCAATAAAATAAATAGCAGCTGACTTGATTATACAGGGATAGACTGGTGAAACACAGCACCCGTTTAGTTTGGAAAGTGTAAATAGATGAGGGATTTTTGTTTTGTTTTTTTGTACGAGAAGTGGAGTAAGTGAGTGGCTGTGTGTAGGTGCGGACCCTTCTCTTTTCACGGCAATGGTAGGCGGCCGGTGGCCCTTTTGTTTGATTAGGAGCAGCCTGGATGCTGAACTCCCAGCTGTGGACAGTGGCTTGTTGTAAGGACAGCTCTGCTAACTCAGCATCTGCACTCGGGAGAATGAGGTCCGCTGTCCGGTTGAAGGCAAGGATGGATTATGTTTTTACGAGGCCCACCCAGGCGTCCCACCACCAATACCACTCTGGGCTAAAGCACGCCATACCTTTTTTTTAAGCCCTTACTGAGTGTACTCTACCTAAAGTAGAACAAGAACAACAGGTCACTCAAGTGCAGTGTCACACATTTCTGGTTTAAGCTATGGCTGCGGAAGTGGTCTGGTGGGTTAGTCTTAATCTATCTTTAAATGTAGATTATGGATTTTCGAATAAGCTTCTTTATGTGCCAACAATATCTGCCCCTTTCCACAGTGTTTACCAAGTCTGGTCAGACGTCCAACTGTCCACATTGCTGCACCGCGGTGACTCATGACTTGATTCATTGTTTATGCACGAGACGAGAGTGAAAGGCAGAAGTAAAAAATGTTGGTTACTTTTTTTAGTTAGTTAATTTGGGCAGGAATTCCCCACTGGTGGACATTTACTGTCTTTGTGTAGTCGCCTCTCATTATGAATCAATGCACTCTTGTGTTTGACCTGTCAGGATGCTCTCCTTTCAAAACATGTCCCCTGATGTTTCCGGGTTTGTTTGTTTTTTGCAGTCACCAGAATCAATCAACGAAAGAGCAGGGTGTTCCTGGAGCCCCTCCACAGCCTCTGTCCCCAGCCCAGTTACCTGAGGAGGCAGAGTGTCTGACGGTGCCCAAATACAAGAGGGACCTGGTCCAGAAGCTGAAGATCCTGCGCCAGGAACTGTCCCAACAGCAGCCACAGGCTGGACACTGTCGCATCGAGGTCTGCCGTGAGGAGATCTTTGAGGTAAATGATTGCACCGTTTGGTTAATCACATGTAGAGAAAGTTCACACACAGCTTTATCTTTTTATGTTGTGGGTATTTGTTGTACGACACAAATATAAACAACAAGCAGAACTTGATGATGAGCTTGTCCTTCTGTGCTCGTTTGTTAACATTTCCTGTAACTATTGTTTTCTCAAAATATCTTCTATATCTCTGAAGAAAACAAAGCTGAATGCTCTTCAGAGCTGAATGTTTTTTGCTGGCACGTCTCCTTTGCTTTTACAATGTGCACCAGAAAAGGGCCTTAGGCTGGACCAGTCCTCAGAATCCCTTTATGATTTCAGAAGAAAAGCAGAGCAGAGAGGCTTTCTCTCCACTTGTGTCTGAAGCTCTCTCAATCATTTGTTCGACCAAGACATTCTTTGTGGATGATTTCAGCCGCTCCAGAGATGGAGGGGGCTGAGGGAAGGAGCTAGAGCTGCAGTGGCAAGTATACAGGGCCAGACATAACTTCATAACTACAAGTTGAGCAATGAAAAATATGACTTCATCTGGCTTTGAGGTGGCAGCTGCGGAGGGAAAGTGAAGTGTGAAAAGCAGCTCTGCAGATCTACTCAAGCTTTAACACAAATGGCACACTTTAGTCGTGGCTTTACTTTGGCAGGTTGTGCAAATGCACTCACTAAAATAAGGTCCCTTTTAAGGAGCCACTCTGGACACACATGACAATGTTTTGCATTTTTGAGTCTGCTGCGTTTTAGCTTTGGTCTCAGAGGTTAGAGACATATTTATGTGAAAAACTTCTAATAACTACAAGTGAAAACTTATGACTCAAACGTTGTATAATTGACCATCTGCTCGAGAAATTTGTGTCTATTGTTTTTTAACCCTTTCTGTGATAACCTGCAGGAGTCGTATCGACAAGTGATGAAGATGCGGCCAAAAGATCTTTGGAAAAGACTCATGATCAAGTTCAGAGGAGAGGAGGGGCTGGACTACGGTGGAGTAGCGAGGTGCTGCTGGATTTAAGATTGTACATGTTTAATGTGTTGAATGTGAACCATATTTACCTCTTGGTGTCTGTGTCCAGAGAATGGCTGTATCTTCTGTCCCATGAGATGTTGAACCCCTACTACGGCTTGTTCCAGTACTCCAGAGACGACATTTACACGCTACAAATAAACCCAGATTCTGCCGTCAACCCGGTAGAAATTCACCTAATACATGAAGATTTCTGTGGAAAGTTCAGATGTCTTGACTCTGATGATGTGTTTTGGTTTACAGGAGCATTTGTCTTATTTCCACTTCGTGGGGCGCATCATGGGCATGGCGGTGTTCCACGGCCACTACATTGATGGAGGCTTCACGCTGCCCTTTTACAAACAGCTGCTGGGAAAACCCATCACCCTTGACGACATGGAGTCCGTGGACCCGGACCTCCACAACAGTCTTGTCTGGATTCTGTAAGACCGTTAATTTAATTGCTTTATTTGTACTTTCGCTCCAATGAGATGAGGTTTACTCTGGGACTGGGAGTGTTAATATGTTCCGTTCAGTGGCTCCCTCTGCTGCCCCATAAAGTAAAGAGCAGGCTTGGTGCATCATTGACATGAGCTCAAAGCTAGTATTTTTTTTATTGCAAGGCATTTTAGCCTGAATAAGGTTTGGATGCATTTCCTGAATTTCTGAACTGTGTATTTCCCTCCTCAGTGACAACGACATCACCGGTGTCCTGGATCACACTTTCTGTGTCGAACATAACGCTTATGGAGAAATCATCCAGCATGAGCTCAAGCCCAACGGGAAGAGTGTCCCCGTGACAGAGGACACGAAGAAGGAATATGTCAGGTCAGATCACTGCATGGGACTCTGTGATAAGTCATTATTTTACAAGAGACATTCAGTGCCGACTTACCTCTGTCTTCGGTTGTGTAGGTTGTATGTGAACTGGCGTTTCCTGCACGGGATCGAGGCCCAGTTTTTAGCTCTGCAGAAAGGATTCAATGAGGTCATCCCACAGCATCTTCTTAAATCCTTTGATGAGAAGGAGCTCGAGGTATTTGTGCTGGACGCTGCTGACTCTAATCCAATGCGTAATGACTTCACCTCTTGTCTGCTCTTTCTCAGTTGATTGTGTGCGGCCTGGGTAAGATTGACATCTCTGACTGGAAGTCCAACACTCGTCTGAAGCATTGCACCCCGGACAGCAACATCGTCAAGTGGTTTTGGAAAGCGGTGGAGTCGTTTGACGAGGAGAGGAGAGCCCGCCTGCTGCAGTTTGTTACAGGCTCATCCCGGGTGCCACTGCAGGGTTTCAAGGCTTTGCAAGGTACTTCAATAACTCATGTAGAGGTGCTGGTTATGCAAGCACCGTGTGTTGTTAAAAATAGATAACAATGTGTTTGAATAGGTGCTGCTGGGCCCAGACTTTTTACCATCCACCAGATCGATGCCAACACAAACAACCTTCCCAAAGCCCATACCTGGTAAGCACAAGAGACAGCACAAAATCTCGTGTAGTTTTATTTTTAGGTCTGTGGCTGATTCACTGACAAAGAACAAGTTGAAATATTGAAAAGGTTTTGCTCATGTTTTTTTTTTCCTGCCTCGTCTCCTGCAGCTTTAATCGGATCGACATTCCACCTTACGAGAGCTACGACAAGCTCTACGACAAGCTGCTGACGGCCATCGAGGAGACGTGTGGCTTCGCTGTGGAGTGAGAGCATTATTTGAACTGAAGGACAGACTTAAAGACTTTTTTTCCCGTCACTGAACACAGCCTCGTCACTCCGGACCAGAATGCAGTCTTCCTCCACTCAGTCACTGCGCTCCATGTTCTTCCATTACATTCAGATCAGCTGCTACAATACGGACTCACCGTCTTTACATGTTTTGTTGCTCATAAGGTGCAGTACCTTCTTTGGTAAATGTTAAAACAGAGAAGCTGCTGAGAGCTTGTAGTAGATTAGTAGTAATTGTTTTTTGAAAAAGCCCTCTATGACAATGCCTCTTTCATTATCTACAATTTACAGTGATTTAAAGGAGACATATCATGCAGAATCAACATGTTTGAGCTTTTAACCGTGCTACCACCACGTTCTCTCATCAAAAACATGCTGTACCTGAAGTATTATTTCACTTTACTGTAACAGTTTGCTAATCCCCACCATGTCTGTGGACGGCAGGAAAACAATAGATTCGAAGCACAATGTAGAAAGAGACTAAAAGTACTTTATTGACATGGAACACAGCAACGCGTTTCGGCTGGGGTCTTCATCAGGGCAGTGAACAAACACCGGCTGTCACCATTCAAAAAAGACTGGATAAGTCATGTGACAAAACAATTATGGTTCTACATATTTACATGCTATATACACACATAACAATTCAAAACATCGAATCCATTTCTATTTTCAATCTATTTCACTTCCTGTTCACTTTGGTCGTTTCTCCTACTGAAGCGCTCTGGTCTGTTTCCTTGATTTTGTTGCATCACAGATTAAACTCAAAAAACTCTGCACCACATTGTTAAAGCTCATAATCAATCACTGTACCCGTTTCCTCTCAAAGTGTGTTCATTACGGCACTATTGATTTGCTAGCATGACGTGTCATTCCCACTGTGGCCTGTAGATGGCGCTCCAGGCCAGTTTGAAATCCTGACCAGTCCTTTTCTTACACATTTCTTACACATTTCATCAAAATCTTAAAACGTAAAGATCATTTCAAGCCTGAATTATGCATGATATGTTCCCTTTAAGTCTGTCTTTTTTGCTATACTACTGAGTAACTCCCCAAACAGCCACGTCTTGCCCTAAGTAGCTATTTAATAACATAATCATTCTACCTCACTACATGGATTACCGAAGGGTTTTGTTTCCAACTCAATGTAAGGACAGCCAGTTTGATAACATTTGTAACGTCCAGCTCTTTCTGACGGTTTGGTTTCAGCAGCAGTAATTGACTTCAGACTATGCCAAGAAGAGATAAAAGTGTCAGTAGCCTTTGGTTCAGCGTTTTGTTTTTGGACATTTAGAATACCTGTGGCCATGCGTCGCTGTAAACATCCAAAAATATGTCATTATTTGTCTCCCTGACCTCAGCACAAACGCTCTTTTCAATGCTGCAGTCGACGAACCTCACAAACGCGATATTTGACACTTTATTCGAAGCCAAGCGAATGCCCTGCTTATTCATCTTTCTCTTATGCATGATTTGACCATTTTTATTCACTTTAGCAGGAGGACATTGCTGGCACTACCTTGTACACGCATGTTTGGTCTTCCTTTGCTCCCACTTTACCTTCAGCAGACACATGTAAAAAAAAAAAAAGAAAAAAAAGGTGCAACTGCCCAAGCACCAAACCCTTTTAAACAATTATTTTCATACCACACTTAAATATGTCCCTGTTAAGTCACTTTAGAGCACTTTACAAGATGAGCGATGAGTGCTTTCCCTTTTCCATTAAGATCAAATGTATCATTGTCATTTACAACTACATAAGTAATATACAGAATTATACACGTGTAATATTGAGTATATATGTACAAAACATAGCTATTTTGTATATTGTGGCTTGATCTTTCTATTTGTTTTAAATGCAAGCATGTTTGGTGTCGGCCAGAGACCTCTTTGCATTCTCAGGTGAAGTTGTCTTTTCTTTTTTTTGGATTGTCAATGTGCAAGGCGAAGTATGTGAAGAGAGCTACAATTCCTCGTATGGCAGTATGAAAGGGCACCCTGATTATTCTGTTGTCACTAAAATCACCTTTCCACAGACTATTTCAACGGACTTACAATGAGCCTACTTTGTAAACGGCGCAAACTCCTAAAGCAGGGGGGGGGGATGGCATTGCCGGGATGGAGCGGGACTGTGACGAGGTAAAGTGTGCCTAAACCCGGACTCGGACTGCTTCTGCGCTTCAGCACCAACAAGCCCACGCAACCTGGAGTTGTGCTTGTGTCACAGTGAGAGATGAACAGAAACTCTTTTAACGGCGACGTTTATTGACCTAATTAATGTTCTGAAATGTGATTCTTTTTTTTTTTTACGCACATGTTGAACTGTTGTTTACTGACAACCATGTGGTTTTTTTTGTAATTCACCGAAAAGAAAAAAAAAGCAACGGTTTAAACTTTTGTCCTAAGTGTGTGTGATGCTGTGTTGTTCCTGTCAATCAGCAAAACGCATTTGTTTGCAACCTCATTTTGACGACAGACTCTTCCTTCTCTCAACCAAATATTCAATACATGGGCTTCTTGACCATGTCTCGGTCAAAATATGCACACCACCTGCTTCTGCCTTTGCTCAGTTCCTTTTGGGTACAGTGCTTCCAGACCAAGGGATAAAACCGGTTCAAGTGGAGTCATTGTTGGTCTCCTGGTATGAAACATGTAAAATTAAAACACTATTTGTGGATTGGTTTGAAAGAAATGTGCTCGTCACCTCTGCTCTCATCTACAAAGCTTTTATTTTCCTGTTAAAATGCTTTTGTGCATCTCTGAATGATGCTGACAAAGCAACCACAAAAATCATGTCTTAGTTTTAAGTAAATCCATTTTATTTCTATCCGGTTTTGTATTTATTTGTACCATTTATGTGACTATAGTTTTTCACATTGGTTGCTCTGAGCTTGTAACTGACACCTGTACATAGGACAAGTAAAGACGCTGAATAAAACACTTGTACCCCTGCAGAAAGCTGAGCAATAAACCATGCTGTTTGGAGCACACAGCATTATGTTTTATACAATCCACGTGTATCGCTGTCTTTTGTTCTGCTGTAGGAAGAAGTCTGCATGGTGGCTCAGCAGTTAGTGCTTGTGTTTTAAAGAGACTAGATACAAGATGTCATTTTTATGCTCACTACGACCACCTCAGCACAGCACATCCTTGTAAAGCACAATACAAGTTTCAGTGTCAACATTGACAGTGGAATGGAAAGCAAATATAACTTGTCTATGGGCGTCATAAAGTGATCTGCTGCTTATTGTGTCTAATGTGTTTGGTTTTGCCTAACTGATAGTTTAGTATAGATTTTATCCACCATGTTATTGACCTGAGCCAGATCCCAGCACAAAGGTTCAGTAGCTTAAAAGGTATTTAAGTATACCACGCCAGTGAAAATTATGCATCGTCAAAAATGGTGCTGAAATTTCTAAAATGTAAAAAGTTTTCTGTGCAATATTTGTCAATGGCTTTTCAACCTACAACATTAAGTCGCACCAACTACAGTAACTCAAAATAAGCGCAATTTACTGACCCCTTGTGGCAAAGCTCAAACAGCAGCAGGTGTGTAGAGAATGCTCTAATAGTGTTTTTCAACCACTGTGCCGTGGCACACTAGTGTGCCGTGAGATATTGTCTGGTGTGCCTTGGGAAATTATCCAATCACACTTTGATGAGAACATTTTGTGCTGGTGGTGTGCCTCGTGATTATTTCAATGAAAAAAATGTGCCTTGGCTCAACAAAGGTTGAAAAACACTGCTCTAATATACCTCAATCTTTTACACAGGAGTGTAATAAACCATTTGCCAAGTGCAGACATTTATTTATGAGCTGATCTAATGTGCTCATCATAATGCACATTAGTCATATACATTTATCACATTGCACTGAATTTTGGTCCAAAACTCTCGGGTCTAAGATTAAAAAATCACAGTCAATTAAAAATATTGTCATTGTCTCCGCTGATTAGAAAGCACAACACATTAGTTCAAAATCAAAACATGTTAATGTTAAAAAATAAATAATTCAAGTGGATTATTCATGGTCATAGTTCAGGCATCAAAGGAAGACATGTTGAAAGTCACTCATACTTTGCATCGCTGGTCCCATTTGGCAAAGGAAGAACATTCTCTATGTTTTTTGCTATTTGTTGCTACACAATGAGAGCACAGCCATTTTAGCTGGAACATTAAAATATATAAAATACAAAACTGTAGTCCACAAGAGTTCAGGAGATAGCAGCTCAAGATGAAATAATTATTTCTTTAGTTTATTTTAATAGGCCCAGGCTAATATATTATTTTGGACAACAGGTATGCACTGCATTAGCTGTGAGGTTCCTTTGTACATTTTATTTCTTGTGCAAATGCGCCCGAGGCGGCAGAGCGGTGGTGTCCTAACGCTGTACCTCTGATGCTGAACAGTGTCTGCTCTGCAGCACTGCATTTCTCTCTACAAATCCAGCGTTAGTTTATGGAGCAGACGCCTCAGGACAGATAACTGGTGTTGTAGCTAAAGGAGGCCAGGTGAACGCGGTTACGCAGTCTCTGGACGTCCAGCTCTTGGAAATGCTCGTCCTCGTCGTTCTCTATGATGATCTTCTGCAGCTCCTGGATTTCCCGCTCCATTCGACCGCGCAGCTCTCGCTTCATCTTCAGCAAAGCCTGGAACAAAAAGCAGAATATATTCATGTCCCACCATGAACATGTAAACGCTGCATAAAGATTTGGAATTGTAATCGTACAATTGTAAACAGGGATATAAGTTTGTCAGATATTTTTCAACCAAAAACAAAAATATGTTTAAAATTTAAAAAGATGTCTTTAGGGACTAATTTACCTTTTCTTGGGCTTTTTTCCGAACCTGGATCTCTTGTCTCTCTTGTGCAAGTTTTTCAGCCAGTAGACAAAACTAAAGAAAACAAAGCACACTTTATTCTAGACACAACTCAACGTAAATCCAGCTCAGCCTAAAGCCAGCTGTCCAACCTGGTCTTTGTAGTAGTTCTCCATAGATTTGATGTGGTCTCCTTGTCGTCTCTGATGCTCCAGTCGCTGCTCTCGGGCGTAAGTTCTCTGTTCTCTCAAACGATCTTTCTGGATCGACAAACCCTCTTCAAACAGCTGCCGAAACATCTGGACAGAGACGAACACACGCGCAATATTAAGGTTTTAATGTAGACATATTACGTATATATATATTATGTATATGTAAAACCTTATTTTGGATGCCTCGGCGTCGATACTTTACATTTTATAATTAATAATAATAAAAGATTAAAATTATGTTTGTGAGATTTAAATAGTAATGAAATACAGGCTCTAGAGCTGGGGAAGAATTTGACTGGGGCTCCCCCTGCTGGCAGTTGTAGGAATAACTACTCAAGAGGTTCTTTACCCTCTCCTCTTTGGTGCGGGCCCTCATCAGCCGTGCCCGGTGCTGGACGTGGTAGTCGTTGTGGTATTTCTTGGCTCGTGCGATCTGCTGCCGCTGCTCTCGGAGTTTGCTCTGAGTGGACTTCTGCTGCTGGATTCTCTCCTTAAAATCCCTCTGAATAATTAAACAATGTTGGTAAATACATTTGCCTCTTCGACTTCTACGCCGTGAGTCAACATGTGTTTTTTACCAATCGTTTGCCGTGTTCTTGTTCTTTGCGGTTTATCTGCACCAAAAGTTTGTGCTGCCTCTGAGCCTCCTCCAACTACAGGTCAGAGATGTACAATAATAAATGTTCAACAGTTCTGAAGCGAGTCAGTGTGAGGTCTCTGTACCTGATGAGAAAGGTTGTCGCGCCGCTGGCTCCTGGTGGACGTCATGGAGTGAAGTCTGTCCACCTGCTGCATCTGCTCCTCCCACATTTGACCCAACTCTCGGGGCGTGATGTGAAGATGAGGCAACTCCTCAATGAGCACCGGCAGCAGGTCGTTCTCCTTCACTTTCACTGGACAAACATCAGTACGTATTTAGCACCCCCACTCATACGTATTTTATTATGATGTAGTGTAGGTTTACCACTTGTTTTATTACCACATAATAATGCGGGGGTATATAATTGTTTCATTTGTGGAGTGTTCATTTGTTCTTTGTATTTGCATTGGGTCTGAATACTTTTAAAGGAAGGAAAAGACTTTGTATAGCGCCTTTCACATGATCACAAAGAAGCCTGGGTACTGTTAAACGATACCAGTCTGGTATCCAGAAAAAAGTTTAGATACTACTGGTAAAAAAAAAAGCAGGTAGCAGAAAAAAATATTATACTGTATCTTTAAAGACCAAGTTTTGACGCCTGTTGGTTCAGGGTCAGCGTCAAAGGAAGTGACTTGGTCGTTTCACCTCAAATGATACAAATTTAAAAAGGAATCGTGTTTTATGGAATATATGAACATTAATGCTCTGTTTTGGGGTCTAGAGACATATTTTAGTAGTAGTAGTAGTATCAGAAAAAGTTCAGGTATCCAAGGTAAGAATCGTTTAAAGGAATAGGCCACCGTTTTTACATACTGAGATATGTTCTTACCTTAGCTTTGACGAGTTCTTTAGGACCTGTCTGGTCTTCACCCGTGCCTTCAGTCACGTAAACACAGCGCAGACGGCGTTAGCATTTAGCCTCTCCCCCTCTCCACTATAGCTCCAAAACTGGTCAAGATAGAAGCTACCAAGCTCTTCCACGCTTTCCCTATTTAAATATGGTTACGTGAAATGTTAACCTACAAAGTATAATTACACAAAATTAAACAATGTGGATTTTCTAAGCGGATAAAAGGGGGAACTATAATGTAAGGCGTAATAATACCAGGAGTAGTTCAAAATCCGCGCAGTAATCTTCACTTTACTGTGCGGATGCCAAACTACTCCTGGTAATATTACGCCTTACATTATAGTTCCCCCTTTTATCCGCTTAGAAAATCCACATTGTTTAATTTTGTATAATTATACTTTACGTAGTGTAACACTTCACGTAACCATATTTAAATAGGGAAAACGTGGAAGAGCTTGGTAGCTTCTATCTTGACCTGTTTTGGAGCTATAGAGGAGAAAGGGAGAGGCTAAATGCTAACGCCGTCTGCGCTGTGTTTACGTGACTGAAGGCACGGGTGAAGATCAGACAGGTCCTAAAGAACTCGTCAAAGCTAAGGTAAGAACATATCTCAGTATGTAAAAACGGTGGCCTATTCCTTTAAGTATTGAAAAAATTGAACGGTACCCAAATCTGATCTCAAAGCACTTTAAATGGGACAGTTTACATTCACTCCATACTGCGGCCTCTCCGACCACTCACTCACACAGGCACATACACTCTAATGTGGGGAAATCCGGACCCACCGTGCTGCCGTTTTTGTTCAGCTTTTTTCATGTCTCTAAACATTATAAAATTGTGTCAATTTGTTATGGATATGCAGAGTTAGGCCAATAAATACACTTTAGATCTACATAATAAATGGCATAAAGAAAAGATGTAAATACAGTAATTTCTGGTCCTACTGCCCAAGATTTAAAACATGATTCAAAGTTGCCAGGAGTGATTATGCAGGTCTTAACTTATCTGAACTTACACGCTTGATCTTTCCTGGGCGTATCTCGCATCCTTCGCCCTGAAGCGGGAGCCGTTTTACGTTGTGATCTGTGCTGGAACTTTGGTTTTGTTGGAGATTGTTGGTGTGTCTTCGATGCATCCTTCAGGATCGTCTCTCTGTACTCCCGCTCCTTCAAAGACACAATTCAAGAGACTCGTCATGGTGCTCTTTTAAACGATCATGAGTGTAGGGTTATTTCCACATATAAAAGGTACTATTGTTAATGTTTTTGAGGCCGGTTTTCTTGCTCCGAGCACTAAATGAAACAACGCCATTGTAGCGCGGTGCTCTCTGTAAACTTTAGAGTTTGGTTCAGTTCAATTCTACAAATGTAAAGCACATGCAAATACAAACTACGTTACTCTCAAACCCTTGGAGTTAAAAAGAATCCAAAAAAACAATTGTCACGAGGTTGTCAGCGTCTGTGAGCTGATAGTGTTTCATCTAAAATACTTACAGTGAAAACCATATGTTTACATACACTTAATAGGGACTATATGGAGTTTAAAAATGTTAAAATGTTAAAACGCCCTACGTTTTCCAACAATGTCCTAATGTGTAGAATGAGCCCAGACATGTTCACCATAACTCCCTCTAAAATCCTGCACTGTCACTCAAAAAGGTGTTAATTCGGGTCTGAAGTAGCCTGATAAACCACACCCACCTTCTTTCTGCACGAAAGAAGGTGGGTGTGGCCACACAGCGTAAACAAGTTGCTGATTGGCGGCTAAATCCTAGCCGAACCAATCACGACCGTCACAGAGAAATGACAAGGCTACGTCACTCGCTGCACCACTATGTTGTTAGTTCAATTAACACTAACCTTAGCCAAAACTAATCATGGATGAAGTAGTCGAGGATTTTGCCTCGCGTTCTCCGCGCGAGTTTATATTCACTTTATATTTTTTTAAATTGGACTACGGCTGTCGTCACGTCCGCTAATTGCTAATTGGTTTATTTCACTGACAATCTGTGCACGTTAGGCCCGTCCGTTCAAACTGCTCCAATTGCTCCGTGAACAGACTAATTCCCTGGGTGGAATGGACAGGGAAGAGTATGGCAGAGCCAGGCAAGGTCTGAAGTGCCGTCATGCACGAGCTTTATGGCCTATGGGTTGATATTCACATTTCCAACCACAGCACGTTCATCTCGGGGACACAGAACCCACAACCACAGAACAGTTCTATTTAATCCCTCATGATTCATAGAACCGTAGTTATACGTAACTTTCGTTTTAACCAATGAACGTGGCACCTTCAAGTGTCGTGAAATTGCACCCAAGGCTGAACCAGACTCCAAGGTCATGACATCATCATCATCTGGGATTTCCCAAATTGTTTAAAGGTAAACTTCTGACTTTGTAGAAAGTAGCAAAAACATTTCTAAAAATCTCTCATTCTTCTGGCATTTTGCAAATAGAAATAATTTTCAACCTAAAAAAAAAAGCACATTTGTAAACATCTGGTTCCTACTGAAACATATACATTGTTTTACTTGAATCAGGATCATATACAAAGTTAAATAAAGTGAATCTGATCCTGGAAATATAGGAATACTGCACCAATTGAAAGGCAGATGTTTTGTAGCCGCTGTGCCCTGTAGTTCTAAGTAAATTAACAGTGTTTAGGAAGGCAGAACATTATATTACACATCGCAGTTGTGAATTAGTAAGTACTCACAGCTTCCAGGGCTCGGAGGCGTGCCCTGTCCAGCTGCACCCTCTCTTTATCTTCATACCTTTCTAATTCTTCTTGATACATCTTGTCCAGCAGGTACTGAGAAAGAATGACAATGACTTAATTATACTCACAGACAGGGCACAATCATTCCTGCCTTCTTCTTCATACCTGACATAGCTTCCTCTGAGACAGTTTGTGAGGCGGCTTCCCTCGTTTCGTTTCATTTGGGACCACGACGTTGCTCTGTCTTCCATCATTAGCAAAAAACGAGTCTGCAACAGTGTCCCCTGGAAGCGTGCGGCGGTGCGGTGGAGAAGGGGACGGGGAGCGGGTCGTCTCTGGGTCATCTGAAACTAAAACAAGTGACAAACTGTTTCACATAAATCATTATCATGTATAAGCAATGTCATTCAAGTAGATTATCAATGTATATTATAAATTGTTCAGTTGTTAATAGCTGGGGCACATGATGATGATTCTGAGTTATGGGCATTTGTATGAAATTAAACAAATGCACAAACAGCTTATAACTGTACCTGGGTGTCGCTGGGACGTCCTGTGACGGTCTCTGTGGGGCGAATGGTGGTCCTTTTCTCTTACATCACTCGTCTCCCCAGGCTCACTAAGAACTCGCTTCAGCATCTACGGGGAAAGAACATAGTTAACTTAAAATACTCACAAACCTTCTGTGAAAACTCATCCTCGATGCACAGACCTGATCGAGTTCTTCAAGGCGATGGGAAAGATTTTCGGAAAGGTTATGCAGCTCCTCCTCAGTTTTCTTGTTTCTTTGCCTACGATGGGACAAGGGATCTTCCTCTCTGCGCCTTACGAAGAACAAACATCACATTAACTTCAGGCAATTCATTTATTTTGAAAAACAGAATTCCAAATGGTCTCACTTTGACCCGTCTCTGAGACTGGTGTGTCTATTCTGATGTGTTCGTCGATCGTAGGCGGCGTCCTCTTCCTCCTCGGTGTCTGAGGGGGAAGAGTCAGAGGCTGCCGTCTCATCCTGCAAAGTTAGAAAGAGCACATCTGGCTGCGTGCGGAATAAAACCTTCCTTGGGCACCCATTTGTGACCTGAGAGTACAAGGTACATTTAGAAAATTGCAAAAGAAATCAGACTTTTGTGTTAAAGGAAATGCCACCTCAAGTGTTTCTTTGCCCAAGTCTGTGTCAGTTCTTTGATGGCGCAATGAAGACTTTTCACTTAATGCTGGAAAACAATCACAGGTGTTGAAAAATACACTGAGCAGGATAATCGTAATGTAGCTGACCAAGTTTTTATTCAAAATGGCAGAAGGTCAAGTATTTACCAGGTGATTGGCATCGAGAAGAAGTTTTCGATCCACTGTCAGGTAAAGTCTTGGGAATCTGCGAACAAACAACAAATTAAATAAGTGCATTTTACGTATTACAGAATTACTAAAGCATTGGCAAAAAACACAACCATATTCAGGTGCAAGGCTACCGGTACATTCTTTTCAACACCGATACCTGAACGATACTTTGTCAGATACCTAGACTAAAATATGTGTTGTCTAGAACCACAAAACAGAACAATAATGTGTGGAAGATCTGCAAATTTACAATTCATTTCCACTGTTTGTGAAAAATGGAGAATAATTTGGGAAAATTGGGAGAAAATTGTGGCAAAAATAGGAAATGAATTGGGTAAAAAAGTGGGGGGGAAATTTGGGAAAACAAGAAAAAAATTGGGGCAAGAATATGAAAAAAATATAGTATTATTAAAACCAAGTCCCTTCTTTTAATGCTGTCTATATCTATATCTCTCTATATATAAAAATTCTGTACCTGCTTTCAATACTAATATTTTTTCGATACCGGTAGTGCCTAAACTATTTTTTCCGATACCGTACTGGTATCATTTAACGGTACCCAGCCCTAATCAGGTGTGCAGAAATCTTCAGGGAAGCACATTTGGACCAAAAACAACGTGACTCTTTTGCATATACAAATATCACCTCACATGTATGTCCGTGCCTGTAATCTGCTTGTTTGAAACTACTTTAACAATCCTTCGCTTAAGCACAAGTGTGTGGGGTAGGCTGACGGATGATGAGACAGGTCACAGACAGGCAAGTGAGGCGCAATTTGTGGGGGAAAAAAGACAGACTGCTAGGAGCTGGATTATTTGTATTCATAGTTTTTATCATCCGTTTGTGTTGTGAAGCACTTTGGGCAGCCGTGGTTGTTGTAAATGTGCTATAGAAATAAACTTGACCTTGACCTTGAGGAGCTGTTTGCATCTAAAATTAAACGCCTTTCCTTTCATCGCTAACATGAAGGTAACAAACTAAATCAGGGTGATTTCTTTTAATAGCGATCTGCCAAAGTTGAGATATGAAAAACCAGCTGTAGCACCTGTGCTGTGGCCTGGTCGGCTTCCTCCTCTGTGCTTGCCCTGTGGAGTCCAGTCGACTTCAGGCCACCGTCAGCGGGGTGAGGCGTGTTGCTCTGGATTGGAGGCTGGAGAGGAATAGCTGAGGGAATCGCTTCAGACTGAGGAGCATCAGGGGGACACGGCAAGTCTCCTGAGATTTGGACGCCATTTTAAAGAAAAGTCAAAAATTAAAAACACAAAATAAGACTGAGGAGCTGCAGTATGCCACACTACTTTACCTTCTTGTGTAGATGGATCTGTGTGTGCTGAGGCTCCGTGTCCAATGGCCTCATTATTTATAGTCACATCTTGCACATTTGAGGAATGAGGAGGGTGATTACTGCGCTGGACGCCAGACCTAAATCACGAAAGAGAGACATGATATTTTGTGTGAAGCCTAAGATTGGTTAGATAAAGAAACAACTGTCTTAATTCAGATCTGTCGAGGTACAGTGTATGGTGTTGTTTGGACTTTTTACAGTTGTAGTGTTGACTTAGGAATAAACCCTACTCTGCACTGGAGGACACAGAGGCTCCCTCCAGCTCGGGCTCCTTCTCCTCACTCTGGATGTCCTCATTTACACTGTTGTTTGGCTCTGAAAATAGAAGTGAAAAGTCACAAACTCCATTTATCTTCAACTCATGACCTTTTATTGCCGCTTCCATGACACATTAGACAAACACTTCATTATATTGCTGCCTGTGTGGTTATGTAGTCGTGCCAACAGCTGCAAAAATTCCCTAATGTTGAATTGTTGGGATTATGAAAGCTGGTATTAGTTGGAAACACAGCAACAGTGAAAAATAATGCTTTAAGTTTTTAAAGAGCTAATGAAAGCCCTCTTTAGCAAATAGGCCGCGTTTTCCTTGTTGTCTTTTAAAGTCTGAACTCTCCCTTTTGTATAAGCCTCCAACTGGTTTAGCGCCTTTTGTGTTTAGTTAGCTAACCACGTCAGAGCTCTGTGTCCAGATCAGAAGACAAACAAAAACGTGTAGCCTACATTTTATACTGTACTTTTAAGAGAGCGGATATAATGTGAAACTCACTTTGTGCATCAGTCATAACATAAAACACAACTCTCACCACTGTTCTGTGACTCTTCACTTATCTCCTCATTCAGATACTCCAGCAGACCATCAAATATTTCCAAAAGATTTTTGATGGATTCTTTGTGGCCTCTGACAACATTTTCACCTGTAAACATAAATCCACGGCCCAATTTCAGAAACATAACCTTTAGCCGCAGTAAAAAAAAAAAACAGCAACATGGCAAATGTTTCTGTACCTGTAATGTGTGAGAGGCTGATTTGTAAATAATCCAAAGACAAAGAGTCGATCACAGACTGGACGTTATGAGCATCATCCTCTTGAGATCGAGGGCTTGAGATATAGTCTGTGAAGCACATTTTAATAAAGTGATGTCATGTATAGAGTTAGGGAATGAGATGTCATGGGATTAGCAGCAATTATAAACTAATGGAGATGTTTAAAGGTAGAATACTGGAGTTATTGTTCACATTAAAACACTCCACAGTGAGTATCTCAGCAGCTAACGGAGTTGTTACACTGCCTTTCTGTTTTTATCGAACATGGTAACTGGATTTTCCCAAACTCTATGCTGTGAATTATGGCTTTTTAACAAATCAGGGGTAAATCTGCAGTAGACATTAAACACATGCTAAGCACATTTAGTAAAAGTTAATTTTAGGTAACTTAAGTGCCACACTGCTCTCCTGATACATCAAACATTAATCCTCGTCTTACCTGGAACCTTGTCTCCCAAGATGCTCTCATACAGAGCAATAAAAACATTTGCATCGCAGTCTGTCAGTGTGCTCAGTTTCAGATTCAGGTGACTTTTACTGAGAAGCTCATTTGCGACATCAACCCAGTCTGTAAAAGTAAAATTGCACATGTCTTAAATTAGTATAACATTATATATGAATCAAAAATAATAACATCGTGAGTGAAGTGAGCAAAGATAAATAGTTTGCAGAGAACATGCTGGACAGCGCCAATGATGACTGAGAGATTTGTTACCTCGTTATCTACAAGGAGGAGGAACTGCTCACTTACTACAGGCACAACTATTTTGACTGCAGATCTAAACAAGATCACAACAACTCCACATACTAAGCTAACGCCTCTCTAAGACGTGTATGGACAGTGGTTTCGTATTGAATAGCTTTCTAAATAATAACTGCACAGTAAACACGTCTGTGGTCTGTAGAGTAGCGATGCTAATGTAGCAGTGCGGCGCTAGTTACGTGTCGTTAGCTTTCCCCTTCCCACCGTCGGCTCTTACCTCTCTCAGCCTCCTGGGTTCCCATCAAACTGCTCAAACTGTGGCAAAGGAATAATAAAACTAAAATATTAGTTGTAGAACTAACTTGAAGCTTGATCAAAACAGCTTCATGTCCCTGGTTTGATGGGGTTTTTTTTTTCTGTTTACACGAAACAGGAACTTGTCTGTTCTCGTTTGAAACAGAAGTGTCATCTGATTGGCTGCCGTCGTTCATTGTTTCCGGAAGTGATTTTTTTATATGTTTATACTGCCCTCTGTTGGTCATTACTAATAATGCGTTTGGAAGGGAAGGGTGTGTGTTTCTGGAGGTAAAAAAAAAAAAACTACTGGGGATTTTTAAGGTGCACAAAATCCCAGTTTATTTGAAGCCAGACCTTGTGGCAAAATTAAGACATCTTGGTCATACCGCCTTTGCTATGCCCAATCCCGTCAGATCTTGGAAGCTAAGCAGGGAAGGGCCTGGTCGGTACTTGGATGGGAGACCGTTTGGTAACACCAGGAAGCCTGGGGTGAATGTGGTGTGTGAGTGAGTGGTTGGTGGTGGTCGGAGGGGCCGATGGCGCAGACTGGTTGCCTCGCTTCCGTCAGTTTACCCCAGGGCAGCTGTGGCTACAACAGTAGCTTATCACCACCGAGTATGGAGTGAATGAATAATGACGACAATGTAGCGCTTTGAGAAACTTGTTAATACAGGCTTGTAAAGCGCATTACAAGTGTAAGGCATCATCATCATCATCATCTATCTATCTATCTATCTATCTATCTATCTATCTATCTATCTATCTATCTATCTATCTATCTATCTATCTATCTACCTATCTATCTATCTATCTATCTATCTATCTATCTATCTATCTATCTATCTATCTATCGATCTATCGATCTATCGATCTATCGATCTATCGATCTATCGATCTATCTATCTATCTATCAAGTGGACCTATCTATTATATTGCAATAAATAGTTATTAGCTGTCAGAACAAGACAATCCATTGATCCCACTGAATATACCTATATACTCTTAATACTCAATATGCACATTTTTATTACAGACAAATGTTTTTCGACCTTGGGTGATGCAGCCTACTTTCATACTACGTAACATTGGTTGATATGATACAAAACATAATACAACAATAGCCGTTTACAGAGTCATTGTCTTTTCACAAATCCAGTAGTTGTCATCTTCACATTTTAAGTCGTTCCACGTGTTCTGTACTTCAAAAACCCTCACTTCAACACAGTTCTCCCTCTCGCCCATGTTGGGTTCATTAGGAGCCCAGTAGCTGAAAATGTCGGAGAAAAACAAATAAGTGCCACTAAAGAAAACTCAACAAATGCCGTACATTTCTCTTTACAAAGCAGTGTTTTTCATTGCCAGATTTGTTTCAGTGCCATAAAAATGTAAAGTCACTTGTTCTTAATTACATTCACACAACTTTAAATAGATAAAGAGAAATATATACTGATTCAAAACCTTGTTGTCAGTGGGGTCCCATCTACCCAAATCCAATCTCCTTGTGAAATGCTCCTGAGTCCGATCCACATGAAACGATGAAACTTCCTAGTGAATTCCTTTAATTAAGGAAAAAAAATCATGTTAATTTGTGTTTCTCACCCATTGTGCAACCCCTTAATGAGTTTTATTGTACTTTTTAGCATCACTCGAGAGGATGCTAATGTTTATGTGTAAGTGAAGTCTGTAAAAATGCAGGAGGAGAAACAGTTTTCAGCCAGACGAGATACGTTATAACGTAATGCAGGGGTTTTATGCTTTGTCCACGCACGTTCGAATAGCCTCCACAGTGTCATGTTTTAAGTTTGTGCAGCACTTTGGAAACTGTTATGACTTAAACAGCCTGAAAAATCAAAACTGAAAGCACTTAACTTTACAGCACAGTAATAGCACAGTAAATCTATTCATTATGTGTGGTCATACCGCCTTTGCTCTGCCCAATCCCGACAGACCAGGAAGCTAAGCAGGAAAGGGCCTGGTCGGTACCCGGATGGATGGGAGACCGTTTGGGAACCAGGAAGCCTAGCGAATGCTGTGAGCGAGTGAGTGGTTGGTGGTGATCAGAGGGGCCGATGGCGCAGACTGGTTGCCTCGCTTCCGTCAGTCAGCTGTGGCTACAATAATAGCTTGCCACCACCAAGTATGGAGTGAACGAAAAATGCGACGTAAAGCGTCTTTGAATGTCCAGAAAAGCGCTATATAAAACCAATGCATTATTATTATTATTATTATTATTATTATTATTATTATTATTGTTATTATTATCATTATTATTATTATTATTATTATTATTATTATTATTATTATTATTATTATTATTATTATTATTATTATTATTATTATTATTATTATTATTATTATTATTATTATACTTTTCTTGAAGTGAATTTCTCCATTGTGAGAAAAGTCTTATCTTAATGGCATGGTATAATGGAAACAGCATGGTACCTTTAAGTGCAATAACACTGTAATTATGGTAAATTAAATGTTGATATGACACAATCTAACCCCCCATGTCATTACTGTACTGTAGAATAAAAATGAACTGTTACTTCAAATTTATCAACGTATTCAAGACCGTTGCCAATTGGTGATAATATTAGGAGCTGTTTCTTTGGAAGCTGTTACCTGCTCGTCTCTGCTGTTGATCACCATGAGGTCTGCCCCCCTCTGCTGACAGTACACTTGACTGTCCTGCCAGTTTCTCTTCTCTGTCGAAACGTAGTAGAGGCTTGTGTTGAAATACACCCAGCCATCTTGGAAATACTTATCTAAACAACAAACAACAAATTCAGAAGGCAAGATTTGACACAGTAGGAATTGACCTAGTACCTAGTACTTACCAAAGTTGTTTTGTTTCTGAACCGTGAAGTTTTTGCAAATCCCATCCAGCTCTGAGGGTTCTGCATCAGAGTTGTCTGACGGAGCACAACAGCATTACTTTAGTTTAATTTAGAAAGATAAATTGGCAGAAAATTGAACATTACATTTTTTGCCATCTGTCAAAATAACATCCACCAAAATGTTTTACTCAGTATTGAAATATCCGCTAAAACAACAAATTATATATAAAAAATGTTTTAAACTTACAAAGAAAAATGCGCAGTGAAACATTGAGGGTAGCTTGAAGCATGCAAAGGAGTCCAAAACTCAGAAGAACCAACCTCGGCAGCTTCTTATCTGCTAAGAACAACACATGCATTTTAGTTAAACAGAATAACATGGAAGCATTTCCAAGTATACACAAAAGTTTATGTCTGCAGCTTAAGAGCTAAAGAAAATAGTCTTCACTCCATAGAAGAAAAATCTCAAATTCCCTCTCCAAAAAACTGTTTACAAGTACCTATTAGTTTGAAAATAAAATGGTAATATGTGCTTCAAAAGTTGTTGGTGTCTAAATTCATGAACAACTAAGATAAAGGCACAAATGGGACTAAACATTGGTGTTTTTTTAGGGTTTTGTCACAAAAACAGGTCCAATTTAGGTTTAAAAATATTATTTCTCTGAACTTTGTGGTCAGGGCCCCTGAAATCACTGCAGGTTCTGCATTGGGTGAATTTAAATGCACAAGAAAAGAAAAATTCTTACTTGTGCCTCTTATTGGCCAAATAAAACAATGCCTTTTTGTCTCACCATCAGCAGAGCCTGAAGGAATGGACTGCACCGGGGGTACGTTGACGTATTCCATGTGGGTGTTTCTGAGAGCCCGCGCCATGTTAAAACCACAGACTGTTTTTGGTTTGGTAGCCTTTCTATGAATGTCCTGGTCGAGCAACTCAACTTCTTTATTATAGGTTTCGAAAGTGACTTTGTGGTCATAGGCTCAGGAAGTGGGAGGCTGTGGGGGCAGTTTCTTGTGACAACAAAACATTGCCTAAAAACTTTCTATATTAGGATATTATATATTCCTCAGATCCCCTCCTGGAGCCGCCACCTTGACGTGGTGGAGGGGTTTGGGCACCCGAATGATCCTGGGCACTCTGTTGTCGGGGGCTTCGTGCCCCTGGTGGGGTCTCCCATGGCAAACAGGTCCAAGGTGACGGGTCAGACAAAGAGCGGTTCGGAAGCCCCTTATAAGAGACCAACGGGCCCGGTTAATCGTGAGGCCGTCCTTCTGTGGACCCACCACCTGCAGGAGGAGCCATAAGGGGCTGGTGCAATGTGATTTGGGCAGCTCCAACAGCTGCCCCCACGACCCGGAAACGGAAAAGTGGAAGAAGATGGATGGATGGATGGATGGATGGATGGATGGATTGATGGATGGATGGATGGATGGATGGATGGATGGATGGATGGATGGATGGATGGATTGATGTCTTGTCAGGGCTCACTGGGGGAAAGATAGAAAATGACTATAGTCTATAAGTGCTTTTTTTTTTTTTTTTACAGTTTTTTTGCTCATTTCTTGAAATGGAAATTACATTTTTAAAACTCTAAGATCATTTGGCGAAACAGTCTTACAGTTCAGCACTATTGCTCACCTGCAAAAGCTCATATCTCTCCCAAAACAGTTCACTCATGCTTCAAAGCTAAATTTCCTTTTCATTTAAACAGTCAATGCCCCCAAAATGGCAAAGATCCTTCTCAATTGCTTTGGCTCATTTCTTAAACAGACGGGACGTTCTCAACACTCTTGGTGCTTTTGCCAAAATAACGTGGATGGTTCAGCACAACACCATGGTTTTGACAATTGAACAGACTATTGTGCATGTGATGATTTATACAATGAAATGACGCTGACACGTTTTGGAGCGAACAACCATTAGACTGAGAATCAACAATCACTTTAGATCAACAAGATCTATTCACTTGGAATTTTTTTCTAATTGTCGGCTACATGTGTTTAATCATCTGCAACAATGTACTGAGACATTGAGACATGGACTTAGACATTTGCAATTTGATGAAATCAATGAGAAATTCAATTCTGTTGTGAACAATTGCCAAGTGGTTTGGAGATTTGTCCATGTTGTTTTGAGAATGTAATTTCTGTTTCAAGAAATGAGCCAAACTAAGGGAGAAAAACTGTAATAAAAAAAGTTGGCTAATTCTGACATCCCAAAGTTCATGGTGTGTCATAGTGTGTTTGCTACACAAAAAGAAGAAATGTTTTTTTTTTTTTAGACAGCTCTGACCGCACTTCCCTTTCATTCTGTCTTAACACAACGCTGGAACTGTGGAAACTTCCTCTTTTTTACGTCTTAAAGACGTCTTAACAAAGTCCCATATTTCTTCAAAGCTCCAATGACGCAATGTTTTTTTTAAAGCTAGTGTTGAATTATGCTTTTATATTTATTTATTATTTTGAGCTATATTATAATAGTAAATATAGTATGAGGAAAATGTACTCTTGATTCACACACTCTTTTTTCATCATAGTCAGTATACACTCTCATTTTGGCCAATGGTTCCAAAGTGATAAAATATGAGGATCTTTGCCAAAGCAATCAAGGTGAAGTTACATTGTAATGTAAAGGTGTAATGTGTAATAACCCATCCTTCAATTCCATTTGGCCAAGCTGTCAGCACCAGTAGGCAAAAAGAAAGAAAGAAAGAAAGAAAGAAAGAAAGAAAGAAAGAAAGAAAGAAAGAAAGAAAGAAAGAAAGAAAGAAAGAAAGAAAGAAAGAAAGAAAGAAAGAAAGAAAGAAAAAGATAAAGAAAGAAAGCCTTCAGGCATGTTTTTGTGGGAAACCAGTGGAAAAGCACCCACACCATTCAAACGGCACACAGGAAGACCCTCATGGTCCAGGAATCAAACTCAGGACCTTCTTGCTGTGAGGTGAGAGCACTAACCCCTAAGCCACCATGCTACCAATTAAGGATTCAAAACAAAATATTCCTATCTTATGAATTCTAGGTTCTATTCTAGGTTTTGAAAGGTGAAAAGTCCTCAAAATGGGCAAGAGTCAAGTGCCTGAAATCCTTCTATAGTTTTTTGCAGCGTCGCTTCAGCTCAGCTTTTCTGACAAACTCACTACGTGGTTTTTCTATGATGTGATTTTTCGCAGTTTGGCTTTTATTTAAGGTGGTTTCCCCTCTTCAGGTCGGTGGGGAGTCCTTACCTCAAGTGGAGGAGTTCAAGTATCTCGGGGTCTTGTTCACGAGTGAGGGACGGATGGAGCGTGAGATCGACAGACGGATCGGTGCGGCGTCAGCAGTGATGCGGTCGCTGTATCGGTCTGTCGTGGTGAAGAGGGAGCTGAGTCGGGGGCAAAGCTCTCGATTTACCGATCGATCTATGTTCCCACCCTCACCTATGGTCATGAGATTTGGGTCATGACCGAAAGGACAAGATCGCGAATACAAGCAGCCGAAATGAGTTTCCTTCGCAGGGTGGCTGGGCGCACCCTCCGAGATCGGGTGAGGAGCTCAGATACCCGGGAAGAGCTCGGAGTAGAGTCGCTGCTCCTTCACGTCGAAAGGAGCCAGCTGGGGTGGCTCGGGCATCTGTTTCGGATGCCTCCTGGTCGCCTCCCGCGGGAGGTGTTCCAGGCATGTCCTAGTGGGACAAGGCCTCGTGGAAGGCCCAGGACACGGTGGTGGGACTATGTCTCCGAGCTGGCCTGGTGTCGCCTCGGGGTCCCCCCAGAACAGCTGGAGGAGGTGTGCGTGGATCGGGAAGTTTGGGCCTCTCTGCTGAGACTGCTGCCCCCGCGACCCGGCCCCGGATAAAGCGGAAGAAAATGGATGGATGGATGGGCTTTTATTGCAAAGCATTCAGCCACATTCATCCCTAATGGGGGCATAGGACGGAGTACATGTTGGAGAGACAGTTGGCAAATTTGAAGCGTTAGGGAAAATGCCTTGTGTATGTGCTGCATCTCTAACTTTCATTGTGCTTCAAGGGAAATTATTCCTGATTGAATTTGATCCATCCTTTACCGGTATTGCCTCTGGAACAACCACAGACGCAATGCATGGGGATCCATCTCTTGAGCCAGGGTCTTGGTATGGTGCCATGCCTCACATAATTCAGTGGAGGGGCGGGGTCAAGTAGACTTTAAAGGTTCTTTTTCTGTCTTGCCTCCCTTACCATGTTTTCATTTCTGTGGCTACACAACGAAAGGGGGAACTGCACAATATATCTACAATAGAAGTGTAGAGGAACAACGGCAGCCACAATGGAGATGCCTTGTTATGTTAATTATCCACGGAGACCAAAGCCCGTCCACGAGTCACCTCAAACAGGTATGACAAGAGACTTTGCAATAGTTTGGGGGATGCAAAAACAATCAGTCATTTTTCAACTGGTCACTTGTAGATAAATCTATTCATTCCGACTAATAGATTATTTAATTTATAAATTCATTGCGTATCTTCCTGAGACAGTTCCTCCCTCTTCTATTTAAGTTACAGAAAGAAAATGGTGTCAAATTCTTCTTTTGAGCTTTGGGATTCTGTGTCTCGTCCAAGCCACCCTCAACATCACTCTTCGATTGACTGGTGAGTTGGCCAAACCGCTTTACTGCAGTTGGGCTGAAATAATGTCCTTTTAATTTCAATTTGACTTTTTTGTTCCCACTTTAGCTAAGTCTGAGTGCAGCACCACTGTACATGAGAGTCCGACCTCCCCTCCCTTTGAACAGGAGACACAACGATGCAGCAGACAACAACAGAGAGTCAAAGCTTTGGAAGCAGAAAGAAATCGTCTGGAAAACAACAACAGGGAGCTCAATAGCCAGATTAATGAGATCAATAACAGAAACACTCAGCTCACAAACCAAAACCAAGAATTGAAAAAACAGAGAAATGGGGCCAATGACCAAATCAAAGAGCTCAATAACCAAATCAGGGGGCTCAACACCCAGATTAATGAACTTAATAACCAAAAGAATGAGCTCAGAAACAAAAACAGTGGGCTCACTAACCAAATAAATGGTCTTAATAACCAATTACGTGAGCTCAATGACCAAATCCATATGGTCACAGCGCCGCGGGAGACGGTCACCGGTGAGAAACAAATAAGGACATAAGAAAGTATTTAAATGGGCCTATTTATAGTATTTTTTAGTGTTTGTTGCACCTGTGGCCCCTTCCCAGTCATATGTAATGATATTTTTACCATTTAACTTTAACTCAAATAATATCTCTAAAGCCTAATACAAGGCATCAGGGACCTTCAGGGTGCCTCTTCCTTCCCCCTCTCGGGTGGCCCACTCCATAAGTCCCTTCAAGGAGGCTTATAGAAAGTGCTGTCCTTGAAATGTTTGGTTTAACTCAGCACGTGAGTGAGACAACTCACAACAAAGGCCACACTCTAGATCTAGTTATTACAAAAGGTGTTAATATATCAAATGTGAATGTTGTTGATGTTGCTTTATCTGGTCATTTTTGTGTATTCTTTGACCTGTGTGTTACACCCAAACCAGTAGTTGGGCCTAAAGTTATTCAAAGAAGACACATAAAAGGACACAGTTTATGGAAATGATCAGATTTGAAAATGCCCCATGTTCCAATGTTGATGATCTGTTGGACTCTTACACATCAAGGGTCTTAAATGTTTTGGATACTATTGCTCCTGTCAAGGTTAAAATGGTTAACAATAGGCAAAAGGCACCTTGGAGAAGTGAAGATTCGGTCAGGGCACACAAAAGGGAGTGCAGAAAAGCTGTCAGTTTCATGCAGCTAAAATCTGGAACAGTCTTCATGAGGATGTGAGACGGGCCCCAACTCTGGCAATGTTCAAGTCCAGGCTGAAAACAGTTCTTTTTGCCCATGCACATGACTGAAAGTATTTTCTCTGCACTCTCGCCTTTTACTGTAATTGATTAATTTTATGTAGATGTTTTTATTGATTTTATTTGTGTCCTTGTAATTTTATGCAACTGTGAAGCACTTTGAATTGCCTTGTGTATGAATTGTGCTCTACAAATAAACTTGCCTTGCCTTATATATATATATATATATATATATATATATATATGTTTTTTTTCTTTCTTTTTAAGGGACATGATTTTTATTTTTTATATTTGTTAATAAATGATAGAAACTACGATAACACTTAATAAAAACTACACCTTATTTAGCCTTAATAAATGATGAGTTAACACTCAATTCATCATGAATAATTCATTAGGTCTGTGTGACTAACACTTAACAACTAGCCTACTTAACAATGAATAAGTCAAGTATGTGTAGAACTATTCTTTTTGAGTTAGGCATTAACTGTAGTACTTTAGTAGTTATTGTGTTTTCGTAACACTTAACTATTGAATTATTCATGATGAATGAAGTGTTAATGCATCATTTATTTATTATTATTTAATAGTTTGCTTTAATTAGTTTAGTTTAATCTTTAAAGGGACAATGAGACATTAAGCTCATAGAGGCAGAGATGGATCTAATGGCTGTTTATAAATGTATCGCCACCAACTTCATTGTTCAGTTCAGGTGTTTAGAAGCAGACTTCCTTTTTTCAGCTGAACTACCCTTTTTACTGTCATTGAAAACACATTTCTAAAAGACTAACACAGCTCAGCTAGAACAGGATGTCAGTACAGGTGTGCATGGAGCCTGAGGCCTTCAAAAACAACGATAAAATGGAAAGTGTAGTGGACATTTATGTGAGTTCAGAAAGTCTCCAAGTGCATGAAACTCCCTGGGTGGAGGGCATTTCCACCATCACACCTGGATCTGTGGACAAGCGACAATCAGGTAGGCACCCATTCATGAAACAGTTTACTTACATTAGGAACTAACGGAGCTTATCTTAAGGGCAGGATGTTGTTCACCAAAATCACAAGAGAAGACACTGTCTCCGACTCGACTCAGTGTGTTTGGGATTGCTGTGTAGTTTTCTTCTGATTGGAATAATCTGTCTGGCAATCAAATGTAAGTTCACATTGAAATTAGACTGAGATTAAAGCTTGTCACAAAAATATTTCTTTAACAGTTCACGAGGACAAAAGTCAGTGGGAATCTGAGAGAGCGTTAATGCTGGCAGAACATGCTATTTTATTAGGCAACCTGTCATTATCGGTGTCCAATGGAAGTCTGCTGGGCAACGGCCTTGCACCATGTGGTGAGTGACCCAAATGACTCGTCATAGCTTATGGCCTATATTGAAATTTGGTATTTTATTATTTACAGTTGGTGAAAAGAGCCCTCTACAAATCTGGACATAGCAGAACTAAACTAAATTGAATAGTCTGCCTTTATTTTCTGTATAGTTTGTTTATTTGATGTAGTTTATTAAAATAAACAATGGTAAACTCTCAAATCCATTCATCTTTCAGTCAGTCTTTTCAACAGCACCTTGTAATTTACTGTTTTACAAGGTAAGCCTTGAAATTACTTGAAATTGTCTTGAAATTGTGCCAAAGTATGTAGCAGACTAGCAGCCCCTTTTAACATTTAAAAGTAAAACTTTACTATAAAAAGAACTATGGATAGATTATCCCCTAATTATAGTTTGTCTAGTTGTGTTTAATTTTGACAAGTATAAAACCTAGAGTTACAGTAAGAGATATCTGTAAGTTTTCACCTGTCAAAAATACAGTTACGTAACTGCATGTTACTATGTAACACACTTTTGTATATAATGTACAAAAGTGAGTTTTGTCCATGTCTCTCAGATATTATGTAAGATGTAAGAGACATGGACCTGTGGTCATCTGTTGCCTTAAAGGCACACCGCATAGAATTTTATTTATAAATAAAATTGAAATACTAGCATTTTTTTATGATAGATCATTTCATCATTGGAAAAATACCTCATAAATGTACAAACAAACATGTGTGTTTGTTGTGAGTGACTCAGCTCTCCTAAGACATGACTGTAACTTTACCAGGAGTGGGCACGTCTCCAGCTCGTCTCCATGAAGATGTGACTAAAATCAGTACAATTTGAGATTAAAATAGGTTAGGTCCTCATCCAAATCCATTATTTGATTATTCCCTGCAGTAATAGTATTTTTCTGTGTCGAGCTGGTCAAAAGGAGCATGTTTTGCACTAATGGCAACAGTATGGCCCAAAATGTTACGCAGTGTCCCTTTAAACAGCTGCAACATCTAGGCTAGCCTACATAAAACCCTTTTCAAGATATCTTAAATAAAGTTGAGTTTTGGCAATCTCTGATTACAATTATGTCTAATCGAAATTTTGTTGTACATATTTAGAACTAGATTTATTACTAGTAGGCTAATGCAGGAGGTATTCAGGTTACATCACTTCTCTAGTAGGTAGTAGTAGTAGTAGTAGGAGCTGCTGTAGGCTGCACCAGGTCACATCACATCATCACATCCCTGATCAAATGTAAAAAGTGCTCCTGGTAATTTCAGGTCGGGCACACACGCGCTCTGGTCTGCCCAGACTCCCCACGGCCCAGTTGTGGGCCGCAGCCGAGTTGGGGACTCCTGGTCTGTGGTACTACGTCACATCCGTCTTTTCAGATGGACTTGTCTACCGGCATTTTATATTTGTAACTTGTGAGAGCGTTTGCACACATTGTTTGTCCTGTCCGCTCGGTTTATTTCACCAGCGCCACTGTGATCTGCAGCGCCAGCATGCCCGGATTTTCAGACAGAGAGCGCGGCAGAGACCGAGGGTAAGAGGCCTCCTGTTCGTGCGAACCCCGCTGTCATTGGCAAACCATTGATATTGACGATGTTGCTTTATACCTGTTGGACCTTTCCCCTGAAATAGATGAATAAGATTTATTTGCAAATATGTCCGACTTTAACGTGCTCTATTCCGTTTGCGCTTTCCTCTTAAATGAAAGCAAAATGGCAGCTCGCTGAGTTCGGCATCCTTTACTGATAATGACGCATCACCGATTTGTGTCATTATGAAGACTTCAATATTTATCCTACCACTGGGATGTATTTGCAAATGTAATCTGTCTATATATTTTCATAAGGGCTCATTTCCCCTCTAACAGTATTAGTACTATGACACCAACACCTGTGTACTTGAGAAATGCATTGAAGAAAACAAAATGTTTGCTCTGTTTTGGTTGTGAGAATGTGTTATCGTTACACATATTAGGTTTGGTGGAGGTCCTCCTCGTTTTAGTGGCGGTGCAGGTGGGAACAGGGGGGGACCCGCTATGGGAAAATTTGGCAACCCTGGGGAGAGACTGCGAAAGAAGCACTGGAACCTGGATGAGCTGCCCAAGTTTCAGAAGAACTTCTACCAAGAGCATCCAGATGTCACTCATCGACCATTGGTAAGAACTGTAGTTTCCTTTTATCAAAGCTTTATGTGACCATTCTGAGGTTGTGTCTGCTTACAGCAAGACGTTGAGCAATACAGAAGAAGCAAAGAAGTCACGGTCAAAGGCAGAGAGTGCCCTAAACCGATTATGAAATTCAATGAAGCTGCTTATCCAAGTGAGTCAAAAATATTTAATAGAATATGCAGAGAAAATTGCATATTTATAAGCAGCCTAGATTGCTTGTATGCAATGTTGGAGGAATACTTTGAAATTGTATTAAGTTACTGAATACTGAATGCTTGCTTTAAAATGTATTTTGTAACGTATTTCGTTACTTTGTCTAATCAGAGTACTGTATTCTGAATACTTTGCATGCCTGTAGAATATTTTCACATTGATTGTCATTATATTTATGTATAAATATCAATCAATCAATCAATCAATCAAACTTTCTTTATAAAGCGCTTTTCATACCAATAGGTATCACAAAGTGCTTTACAGATTACAACCTCCCATATATATATTTTATATATTAGGATTAAATAAATAGATTAGTCAGTTAAAAGCTAAGCTAAAAAGGTGGGTCTTGAGCCTGCTCTTAAAAACATGAACGTTCTCTGCAGCCCTGAGCTCCTCCTGAGATACTCTTTTTGGGAAGACCGGAAAGCAGGGCATTACAGTGGTTGATACGACTGGTGATAAAAGCATGCATTAGCGTCTCCATGTTGGCCCGAGAGAGAATGGGGCGGACTCTAGCTATGTTCTTCAGATGGTAAAAAACTATCTTTGTGATATTCCTAATGTGTGGAATAAACGCCAGCTCAGAGTCAAAAATCACACCCAGGTTCTTCACCTGTGAGGAAGGATTAATAGACAGTGACTGTAGTTTGGGTAAAAGTTTCTCTCTCTGGGCCTCAGGGCCGATGATTAACATTTCAGTTTTGTCCTGGTTAAGCTGGAGAAAGTTTTCTGCCATCCAGGATTTGATCTAAAATGCAGTTAAAAGTGCATCTATTGGCCTGGTGTCATCTGGAGACATGGAGATGTATAACTGTGTATCATCAGCAAATGTGAAAGTTGACTCCATGTCTCCTGATGACATCACCAAGAGGGAGCATATACAGATTAAAAAGCACTGGGCCTAAAATTGAACCCTGGGGCACACCACATGTAATTGCATGGACCTTAGAGGAGCAGGTATCCACACTTACCATGAACGTCCTGTCTGTGAGGTAAGATGTAAACCATTTCTGTACAGCACCAGAGAGGCCAATGTATTTTAAACGAGTTAAAAGAATAATGTGGTCGACTGTATCAAAGGCAGCGCTCAGATCCAGTAGAACCAACACTGTGACCTTCTGTGAGTCATAATCTGATCTAAAGTCATTTAAAATCTTTAAGAGGGTGTGGTTAACCCTAAAGCCATCTTTTTCTAAGATTTTGCTTAAAAATGGTAAGTTAGATACTGGTCTGAAATTGTTAAAATCTTTACAGTCCAAATTGCTCTTCTTCAACAGGGGCCTCACCACCGCCCCTTTAAACGCAGCAGGGAAGACCCCCGTCTGAAGAGAGCAATTCATCATGTTTAGAAGCTCGTCTCTAAAAGATCCATAAAATGTTTTAAAAAACAGGGTTGGGACCGGGTCTAAAAGACATGTGGTGGGCCTCACCTAGGAGAAAACTTTATCAAGCATCTCAACATTAACCATTTCCTCTGGAACAAATAGACAATCAGATATATTTAGAACCGTGTTACTTTGGGTAGATAAAATATTACATCTGATAGTGTCTATCTTTCCTCTGAAGTGGTCTGCAAACGCCTCACAGAGAGCACCTGTGGGGTTAAGCACAGTTGTTGAGCACAGAATATTTGATCATTTATCGTTATTTTGCTTTTCCTCCATCTCCTCTCGGCCTTCCTGCAATATCTGAGGTTTAGGGTTAATCTTTTTAAGTTTGAATGGTGCAACTGTATCGAGGGCAATGAGTAGTTTACTGTTAAAATTGTCAACAATAAAATCACAGTTAGCAGGTGAAGTCACTGGAGGAATTTGTTTGTAAAGCATCAATAAATTTTGCAGCCACTTCAGGGGTGAAGTTACGTTTCCTCACAGTTTTTGCTGAGGACTTTCGCTGTATCAAACCGGTGACATTAAAAAACACACAGTAATGTTCAGAGACAGCCAAGTCTTTCTTTGAATAGTTTCAAGTCTCTTGTGATGTCAGTCCAGTCCAGATCATCGGCGTGTGAATGTTTTAACTAATGTTGTGTATGTTTTTAAATGTATGGAAACCAAGTGTTGCTGCCCATCTTGGCCAGGTCTCTCTTGTAAAAGAGATCTAAGATCTCAATGGGACTAACCTGGTTAAATAAAGGCTAAATTTTATTTTTATTTTTTTAAAGTCGACGACAGAGGACACAGTAGTGGACAGGCCATACGTGATGACCAGGTCCAGACTGTGTCCTTTCTCGTGAGTTGCGTGACGTGTTGTGTGAAGTCCATAAAATTAAGAACATTCAGAAACTCGGTTGAAATGGGGTCTGAGAGGTTGTCTAGAGGTTGTCTGTGGCGTAGAATTACAAAAATGAAGACTACGATTGTTGGAACACATGTTATAAACTCACTTACCATAATTAGGAACTCAAAAACTCTCTTGGCAGATGGAGCAGTAGATACAGCATCATGTGACACATGTGCAGTGTTTGTATGAACTGTGGCATATGGCGTTTATTTTAGGAGGAAAACAGGTCAACATTGAAAGTTCTTTCTTGATAATGTTGTGCAATACAGAGCTACAGTATCTGTATTATAAATACTTTATCAGAATACAGTTCCTCAAAACGAGTATTCTAATTATATGTATTTAGTTTATCCCCAACACTGCTTGAATGTCAGCATTAATGTCACTGTCAGCATTTAAGATAAGAGCAAAAAATAAATTATGTGTATTTATAAATTCACAGGCTATGTCATGGACATTATTGTCAAACAAAACTGGATCGAACCAACTCCAATTCAGTCCCAAGGGTGGCCCGTTGCTCTCAGTGGCAAGGACATGGTTGGGATTGCTCAAACAGGATCAGGAAAAACCCTTGCAGTGAGTATTTTTTTAATCTCAAAATGTATTTTTTGTTTTTATGTGACAAATATTCTTTTTCATATCTGAGAATGTTGAGGGCAGCACAACATAGTCAGATTTATTGATTGATGATATGAAGGCATAACCGTCACTGTTAAAACGCAGACCTTTGAAAGTCCTGCGCTCCATTTTAAGTTTAATTATGGTGTTTGTCCTTCCCCCAGTATCTTCTTCCAGCAATTGTGCACATCCAACATCAACCATTTCTGGAGCATGGTGATGGGCCAATAGTAAGTTAACTATTATTACTTTATTATTAAGTATCAACACAAGTATGATGTTCACTCATCTATTTTATTTGATTTAAATGAAAAATCAATTGGATGAGGTTTGCTATGTGTAGCTATATCCACATTATTTTATAGACCTCGTAAATGTGTTTAAACCAGTTTATTGTGCTCTCTTCCTTAGTGCTTAGTGCTGGCTCCAACTCGTGAGCTCGCTCAGCAGGTGCAGCAGGTGGCTGCAGAATATGGTCAACCATCCCGTCTCAAGAGTACATGTATTTATGGAGGAGCACCAAAAGGTCCCCAAATTAGAGACCTTGAAAGAGGTGTGTCTTTAAGGATGAAGAGCAGAGAAAAAAATACTGAGTAACCAGTACTAATAATATTTTTCATTTCTTATTAGGTGTTGAGATTTGTATTGCTACACCAGGTCGGCTTATCGACTTTTTGGAGTGTGGCAAAACTAATCTTCGCCGTTGTACCTATTTGGTGCTTGATGAAGCTGACCGTATGCTGGACATGGGATTTGAGCCTCAAATTCGCAAGATAGTCGAGCAGATCAGAGTCAGTACATGATGCTACTTCAATCTCAGTGGCATAAAGCTTAGTGTAAACAATGTTACATTTTAAAAATTCTCTGTATTTTCTTTTGTAGCCAGACCGACAGACATTGATGTGGAGTGCCACATGGCCAAAAGAGGTTCGACAGCTTGCTGAGGATTTCCTAAAAGACTATGTTCAGATCAATATAGGGGCCTTGCAGCTCAGTGCAAATCACAACATACTCCAAATAGTAGACGTCTGCATTGACTTGGAGAAGGAAGATAAGTGGGTTAAAGTTTTCTTGAATCAGAGGGACAAAAATATATATTTACAACTTTGTTTTTTGTCAGACTGATTCGTTTACTTGAGGAGATCATGAGTGAAAAGGAGAATAAGACCATTATTTTTGTGGAAACCAAACGACGATGTGATGAACTCACCAGGAGGATGAGGAGAGATGGGTGAGAATACTTTAGGACTCCTGTTCCTTTTGTTTGTAGTGCAATACTTAATTCACTGTCTGGTCTGTATTTATCAAAGTTGGCCTGCAATGGGGATTCATGGAGACAAAAGTCAGCAAGAAAGGGACTGGGTCCTAAATGGTAATGCTTATCAGTTTTTATGCCTTTTCCATCTGACTGGCTATCCTTTTACCGGTTTTAATTTTAAAGAGTCACCTGCCTGCGCCTCTGACTGGTCATACTTTTAAACTTGAAGCTCCCATTGCTCTTTCTTAAAGGAGACGACCATTTGGATATTACTGCACACGATGCACACCCCACACCCCTACAATGCCATGTCTTTCAAGTAAATACAGTCATTTTGCCTTTTCAGAGTTTCGATTTGGGAAAGCTCCAATCCTCATTGCTACAGATGTGGCGTCCCGAGGCTTAGGTCAGTAAACATACCAGTAGTAAGTTTTTTATCAGATCACTCTTATATTTAAAGAAAGTGTTTTGCTTTCTTTAACTTATCTGTGCATTTTCTGAGTTTTTCTCACCTTAAGGTGGAGTCTTTGTGGCAGGCGCTAGGCATGACAGTCCCAGGCCTCGAGAGGGAAAAGGATGACATATTGGAAGTGCTCAACTGGCTTGCCACCCAGTGGGCCTAGAGAAGTGAAAGCTCTTGTGTGCCATTGGTCTTCAAAAGGCTGTGTGGCTAAGCCTTTGTCTCTGATATGTTGATGAAATATACGCACATCTGTTCTCCGTCCATGGATTTCACCCTACAAATGCCATCCAGCTGTTTCCAACTCAAACCTAAAAGACAGATATGCTTGATGCCATTACTTTTGCCTTGCATGCTGTTGTATTAGAGAGTGCGACTCTGCGAGAAACAGTTTGAGTTTTGGAACAAGTATTTACCTATTGGAGCCCGGTTAAGCTTTTAGTTTTTCTTTTTAAAATATCAGAGTGCTGGATTTATAAAATGGAGAGAGCAGTCTGAAAATTACAGACCTGGCACATGTGTGTTTGGGGATGGTGGGAGCAGCTAGACAGAGGAGAAAGAGTAAAACGACTAAAACCAAAGTTGGTCCCTCGCCTGTGTTTTGCAGTCATGTCGAGACCTGCCAGTGAGAGACATTTTCTCAAGTGAATACCGGCTTCTTGGAAAATCTTGCCTTGATGAGATTGATTGGGGCAGGATTGGTGTTTTTGTTCACTCCGAACTTGCTTGGGCATTAAATGGCTCCTGTCAAAATAGTTCTTGGTCTATTTGGTCTTGGCAAGACATGCAGTGTGGCCTTTATAGTAAAGCTTTCTTTGGAGGTGTACTGGGAAAATCGGACCTGGAAAAAAAAAGGTACGACACAAATATCCCATATTGGCACATGTGGAGACCCCAGTGCAAAATGAGGCCCAACTGCACAGAAGCTCCTGGATGTCACTTGACAATTTGTGGGGGATTTCGCTGCATTGGGAAAGGACTAGTGAATGCATACTCCGTAATGGTAAGACCTGAATCTATATTTTCTCCCTTTGTAAGTAAAGAGGGAGTGGATGTCTTTTTATTTTCTCATATGATAAGCAATTGGAGTGTGCATCGTTTCTCTCTTCCCACAGTAGTATTCCCATGGAGTAAATATGCTATCATGTTTTTAACTTGTTTCTTCTACAGGTTGAGGGTCATTGCCTGCTCTAGTACTGACAGTTGCTAACTTTTTTCCTTTGATCTGGCTGTTGTGGTGTGCCAAATCCTGTGTGGCGGCCTTGTTATGTTTTGCCACACTGCAACACTTTCACAGATGTGGAGGATGTGAAATTTGTCATCAATTATGACTACCCTAACTCCTCTGAGGATTATATCCATCGCATTGGACGCACAGCCCGCAGTCAAAAAACGGGCACTGCTTACACCTTCTTCACCCCCAACAACATGAAACAAGCCTGTGACCTCATCTCTGTGCTCCGTGAAGCCAACCAGGCCATTAACCCCAAACTCATTCAGATGGCAGAAGAAAGAGGAGGTACATGCCAGCATTAGAAACTACTGACTGTTGAATGTGTTTTGAGCGTTAGAAGTGACTTGCTACTTTGTGCTCTGCAGGTCGAGGGAGAGGGGGTAGAGGTGGCTACAAGGATGACCGCCGGGATAGGTATTCTGGGGGCGGGAGAAATAACTATGGTGGGAGTACTTACAGAGATGGTGATAGGGGGTTTGGTAATGGGCCAAAGAGTGCCTTTGGTGGTAGCAAGGCTCAAAACGGTGGAAACTTTGGGGGAAATGGTGGTAACTCTGGTAGTTATGGCAACAACAATTACAGTAATAGTAATGGACACAGTAATTTTGGTCCACTACCAAACCAGCCTGGTCCATTTGTTAACCAAAACTTCCAGGGGCCTCCGCAGTTCGGATCCATGCAGAGGCCTGTTCAGAACGGCATGAACAACCCACCATTCCCTTTCCCCGCTCAGACACCATCTCATGTGCCTCAGCCTCCACCACCAATGGCGCCCTACCCCATGCCACCATCCTTTCCACACTAAGTATACACACACAACACAATATGGAACCAGTATGATTATTATTCTTGTCTTGTAGTATGGTATTATCCTTTGTGTTGTTAAATTGCTTACAACAGGGCTGATTTTATTTTTTCAGTAAAACAATGTTTGAGTCATTGTCTTTTACGCATCTATAATGATGCCCTTTTGTGTTGCATTCCTTGATTATTTATTTCACTAGGCAGTTTGTGCTATGTTCAATTGTGTTGATGCAAGAAGCCCTTTTGAATAAACAATAAATAATGGTATCATGCGCTCTTTGTCTTTTGTCATCTGCTTGTAACAGGAAGCACATTTTCCCTTTTCAAAAATGTTTCCAGGGTGTACAGTACCAAATGCTCAAATCTAATCTTTCAAAAAATGATGTTGAACTCTTTTCCAAAGAAATGTAAGTGTATATTACTATTACAATTTACTGAAAGAAATCTTGTACAAATCATGGCAAGGCATAGCATACATTTACAGGAAAAATTGGCATAAAATTTAAATAATACATTATTGAGGCCTTATTCATATTTAATATATTCAAGCTTTATTCATATTTAATGCATCTGCTGGAAATAATGAGTTCATGAACAGTAAATACAGGACCGTTTTACCCATTTAAAGGAATGAATGAAGAAAATGCCAGTCGAAATAATAATAATAATATTGATTATGGAATGTATGTGCAACATTTCAATTAAAAAATAAATAAAAATAAGCTCATCCCGGATGTGCTCATTGTACTTCCGGTTTACTATGTTTGGACGGGCACGCTTTACTGCACCGATGTTGACATACAGCGTGAAGACTGCGCTGTCAAAGCATTGTAAGATTCTCAAAACTTCAAATAAGTGTTTAGCTGTGTTTCTGCACCAGGCTAGAGAACGATGCAACAAATCGGGAAACGGAGACGGCGCTGAGGTCGGGACAGCGCTGAAGCTCTTTGCGGACAGGGGCTACATTATACTTGAACACGCGGACGAAGAGGTGCCGATGCGCGGCGAGAGCTGTCACTACGCTCCGCTGGGGGCCGAACTGCAGCGAAATCTGTTGGAGAAGTGGTGGGACTCTGTGGTGAACTCAAGGGCGCACGTTTTTGGGGTGAATACTCAGAGTTGCACCCAGGACAGAGGCACTGGGGCAGATCTTGACCACGCTAAAAATATAGATCCCAAAAAGATGCGACAAATCCTAGAGCAAAACGATCTGAGTAGAGAGCAGCTGATTCAACAGGTAAATGCGCTGCTGCAGAGGTCGCTATCGCTCAAGACAGACTTTCTCCAAGGTTGGTTCTCCATTGTAGTCTGAGGTGCATAAAATCCGAACCTATAATTTGACTAGTTTGCTTTCCGCCCCACATTGTTTTGATGTCATCAGGTGCGCTGGAACAGTTTGTGCCATCTTCAGAGCTGGTGAACAGGAGACTGCCTTTTGGCCTGGCTGAAACTGGTCTGTGTTTCCAAGTGCCCTCTAATGGCTCTGGTTGGTGAGGGTTTCAATGAATGTATTCTGCCAGTCAATATAGACATAATTTTACCCTCTTTGTTATTATCAATATAACCAGACAAGCAGGGTACACGTCAAATACAGAGACGTATAATGAGTATTTTGTTTTTTACAGGCCTGCTGCTATCACACAGGCGTCTCTAGTGTGGTTCTGCTCTCCTCGTACTTCCGCCCAGTGGTTGGATTACTGGACACGACAACGGCTACAGTGGTGGAAAAAGGTGTGTTTTCTCTTCTCATTTTGTTGCTTTGCGTGGTTCAATCGGATTAAAAAATGTAATGCCTGCCTGCTAATGCTTTGTGGAGTAGCCTACAGAATCCATCAAAGTTATAGCACTTTATAATAACACTTGTCAGACCAAAGTGCTTTACATAAAAAACACAGAGAAAAAACATTCACAATATAATGACATAAAATATAGAAACACCAGCACACAAAACGACAACAGAAGCTTCTCTTCTCATCTTTTTCAGTTTGCACTGTCTCCATCAGACTTCAGCAGCAGTGAGATCCCAGAAAAAGACCTGGATCCGCCAGCATCACGTGGTGTCAAAATATGTTATAACTTCCCATGGGGTCCTGAGCCACTGGAAATACTGTGGAGCAGAGGGGATGCGGAACTACTGCAAGCACACAATGGAGTCCGCTCAAAACTGCAGGTGTTTTTATATTACTTTCATACTGTTCCCAAAAGCGACTTACTTATTATTCTGAGAGCATTTCAATTAATTTTAGTTATAAACACGCAAAGACTCTTTCCAAAGAGGCAATAACAAAACTCGGACAGCACAGTAGATTGCCAAATTATTGTTATATTGCAATAAGCCAGGTCCAGTTGACTGAAGAACAGTTCTATCCACCAGGCTATCAGGAAGCTGAACTCTCAACCTTCCACATCCTCCCTGTGCTTCCGTCAGTTATGGAATACAGGAATTTGTACTCGTATTGTTCAGCCCTAAACAGAACAGATGTGCTTATGAATGAATTTGAATGAATGAGCATGTTTCAAATTTCTACCTCTTCATCCTTGTGTAGTGTCGAGACGGGCGCAAGTCAGTGCCTCATGTTGTCACGGTAACTGCAAACATGGACCGAGCTGCCATGGCTTTTCTGTTCAACTCACTTCAACATCAGAAAAGAGAGGACAGGAAGCGGAAACTGCATCAGAGGAAGGTCATGAGAACTGAAATATGAAGTTGGAACTTTCAAGAGCAATTTTTTTATTTATTTCTTTTTTGACAATTGTAGGTGCTTAAGTTGCATCCAGTTTTGACGCCAATAAAAGTAGCCTTGGACATTGGTCGGGGATCCACAATGGAACTGCGTCAGGTATGTTGGTATTTGTCCTCTTCATTTGACCCGTCCTCTTCAACCAATGCCTCAGGGCAGCCTGTCAGGAGAAGTGGGTGACCATGGTGCAGCTCACAGGAACCAATATCTTGGTTATGAGTTCATAGCCAGAGAATAAGCCCTGCGCATATTTTGGGTGGATGTGGGAAACCAGAGTTCTCGGAGGGGTCTTTCACACTAATGTCCCGCCTGGTAGTGATGAGTAGATGATCCCTCAAAGTGTGTGTCACACACTTTCAAAATGTTGTCACACTATCAGACAGTATTGGTAGGCTTCATTGTATAGGCACCACCTGGTGGTGAAAAGGAATTGCAGCAATGAGCTTGAAAAAAGCTAACTCAACTTTGACTAAGCTAGTTTATTCTTGTTCAGAAATGGAAACCAAATCGTCAGGATTGAGCTGTGACCATGGCCGTATCTACCATTGAGGTCACCGAGGTCCGGACCTCGGTAAAAAATTTTTTTTTAAATTTCTTTTATTTTTTTTACACATTGAATCCTGCGCAAATGAGCTGAACCTAAATGTGTCCACTCTAAAACCGAACCTCATGAGCTGCTTTGGACCCGAGTGCGTAAAACTTGGCCAAGGCGCGGCTGTGCATCAGCCTCACAACAACAGCAGCGCCTTCAGCACGAACCGCGTCAAAGCTTGATCGAGATGCACCTTATTTACTCTCTGTCATAAAGAGAGAGGAGTCAGTGCGCCTCAGACTGACGGTAACTTCATTTCTAACAGGAGTTTTCCCCTCATTCTGATCTGAGGAGCGAGAGGAGAAGGAGAAGCGTCTGTGCCTCATCATTGCCTCCTCTGCTACTGACTTTGTTTCTGTCTCATGCAAAGATTGTATGTCCTGCGTATAAATGATCTTCGCTTTAATGAGAGCTGAAACCAGCGCATTTACCTTTGTAGCGACCAGTGGTTTGACAGTGAGGGCGAGGCAGAGGGGGCGTGGCCAGAACGCAGTGTCCAAACCAGAGTCTGATGTTCAGAATGAGCCAAAGCAAAACACTCAGCTTTACCCATTCACACCCACAGCCTCGTTGTCAAAACAATTAAAAACGGACATTTTCATTTTCATTTTTTTAGGACAATTCTTATTATTAATTAATTATATTATTAAAAATGTTTGGAAAACCTGCTTCACAGTAATAATGGATGAAATAGATATTAAATTGATATTATATTTTGTGATTCATCATGCCAAAGTAGGGGGTACGTGACTCGTCACCTAAAACTTCAGAGGGTGCACGGCTGCACCCACTGCCCTTGGGCAGACTGATGGAAGTGAGGCCAGTCTGCACCATCTGCATGTCCGACCACCATCCACTCACTCACCACATTCACTCAGGCCTCCTGGTCCCAAACGGTGCAACAAAAAGCAGTTTTTGAAAACAGCTTAAGGATGAGACAAAAGTGTTTTTGATAACTTAAAATACAGGAAATTACATCTGAATCTTTAAAAAATTCCTGGGGGAGGACCCGCCGGTTGAACGAATTATCCGGACCTCACTGTTTTTTACATCCTGGCTACGGCCCTGGCTGTGACGACCAGCTTATTAAGTCACTGACTAAGATTTCATAAAGGATACTGCTTGTGACAACAATTGGACACCAGACACATTTTTGTTTACCATTGGATGTCAAGTCAAACAACTAAACCATCATAGACCATCATCTGACTCGAACTCACTTACTATATAAACAGACATGTGTCTTTCCAAATCAAGTCCAATCCACTTAATTTAGCACAGGTGGACTAAGTCAAGTTGCAGAAACGTCTAAAGGGCGATCAGTGGAAAAATGATGCACCAGAGCTCAGTTTTGTGTGTCATAGCGAACGGTGTGTACTTTGCAAAAACATTCTGAATAAACATTTTCACTTTATCATTATGGGGTATTGTGTGTAGATTGATGAGGGAAAAGAAAACTATATGTAACGTAACAACACGTTTGAAAAGTGTAGGTGTAACAGTAAAATTATTGTATTCCACTTGATACTGGTGTTAATCGTGGGGCAGCGCCCTCTAGTGGCGGCAAACTCTATAAATAGTGGGGGCGACGTGAGCCCGGCACCATTCTGTCAATGCGCAGCCGAGGTAAGGTCACGTTTGTTGGGGTGTCTGTTTAAGTTGTATTTCTACATTTAATTATCATTTGTATGAATGTCGTATGATAGTAGAATTATTAAGGACATGTTTTAGTTATATAATTTCTACATTTTTATTTGATTATTTGTTAAACCACCACTAACGGTTTATAACGTGTACCCCCCCCCCACTAGCTGCTATGAGTGTTGGTGTTCCAGGTTCAAGGCTGACCAGCCGTTTTTGTCTGTTGCACAGGTACATTTATTTATTTGTACATTTATTGTATTTATTTTACCATTCTGTCAATGCGCAGCCGAGCTGCTATGAGTGTTGGTGTTCCAGGTTCAAGGCTGACCAGCCGTTTTTGTCTGTTGCACAGATAAAGAACCCTTGTAAAACAACCCCGTCTCCTGACCGTTACTAACTAACACAACGCAGAGTCATCCACGTTACACTGGTGCCGTGACCGTTTTCTGTGACAACATCGAGCGGAGGTTAGCCTGTGGACACCGCGACGCAAAAGCCGCCCGGCAGTTACATCCAGGATCCAGCGGGACTTGCCAGCGCCAACTGCCCGCCCCCTACGCATCAACTCGGGGCCGCTCGGGCTGCTCGCTTCGGCCAACGTCTGGATCGTGCGTCAACTGGAGCGCGCGCCCTCGGAGCTACGCAGTACGCACCCGCCCTCCACGCATCAACCCGTGGCCGCTCGCGCTATCGCTTCGACCAACGTCTGGGCAGCGCGTCAACTGGAGCCAACTGGAGCGCGCGCCCACGGAGCTACGCAGTACGCACGGACTCGTTGCAGCTCAGAGGAGGTGTCAGTGATCTGCATCGGTCCTTGATGCTCTCAGGTTTTACCATTGATGAGGTTAAATGGTATTTGCGCTAATACTGAATGAGTTTATTTTACATGTGGCTGATGCGTTTTGGTTGCTATTTGCTTTGATGCAATTGTCCTTCTCCCCTACAATTCTGAGTGTGATTTGGGACAATTTTGACAGCTATTTTAGTTTCACCTCAAGTTTTGTTTTGTGAAGTTTTATATTGAATCATGGAGAGTACTCCTGTTGGAAGAGGGAGGGGCCTTCCAGTCTTCACCTCTAAGCCTTTAGCTAGTATAGGCAGAGGTGCTCTTTTATTTTATCCAGAAGCATCCACACCAAAGCTGAGCTATGGTTTAAAACAACCTGGTAATGTTTCTTCTGTGAACCCAAACTGTAATGTGCGCCCTGATGCACAGGGAAATGAGGGTGTAAGTGAACAGCTGCTAACTGATATAGCATCACATATTGGGCTTTCAATTGGTGAGAGTATTGCATCCTGCATTGAGTCACGTTTGAGTACTGCGCCTAGTGCAGTTGGGGCATCGTTAAATGACCCTTCTCTACTGAATGTCATTGTGCGCCAGGACGTTAAAGAGCCTGTGAGTTTTAAAGGGGATGGTAATGACACATGTTCTGTTCAGGAGTGGGAGGTTATGATGCTGTCATATATGAAGAAAAGGGGCATCCCTGTGTCTGATCAAGCTGATGAGGTGCTGTTGAAGCTCACGGGGAGGGCGCGTGAAGTGGTTAAAGTGGGCATACGTAGTAAGAGCGTGTTGACCCTGACTGACGGCCCAGAGCCCATTTTTGAGATGTTAAAGCAGCACTTCAGTGACACACTGACCTCTAGTTTACCATTAGCTGACTTTTATGCGACAAAACCCCACTCTGGTGAACAACCCCTTGACTACTGGCTAAGACTAAACAGAGCCTTAGAGGTGACTGAGGACTCTTTGAAAAGACAAAGCAAAACTTTTGACTATCTATCACGTGATTTGGCTGCCATGTTCATTCAGAACTGTCCTGATACTGAACTGTCACTCATTTTCAAGTGCAGACCACTGCAAGAATGGACTGTCGCTGATATTCATGTCAAGTTGGTTGAGCACTGTAGAGACCATAAGCAGGCATCTAAGCAGAAAATAAACACTGTCTTGTGTTCGCAGTGCCAGGAGGTTGCTGCTCCTGCCCAGAGTGCAAATCCCACTAATGCAAAACCATCACAAGCTGCTGTTGTGTCGCCGCCGTCTGCACAGCAGGCAGAGGGTTCACCTGACCGCCTGGACAGAGTACTTGCCCTGCTCAAACGTGTACTTGCTCAACAATCACAGCAGCCCAGATATGTCAGTAAGTACAATGCACGCGGCCAGCCCTCCAAAGTCAAGCCCCTAGCGCCCTGTGCCGTGTGCAGTGATAATGGCCACACTACTCAGTATCACTGCAGGTCCGAACGTCTGTGCTTCACCTGTTTTGCACCTGACCACACGCGCGCGGAGTGCCCAAATGCTGTCAGTAAGCCCAGTGTTGTTAAGTCCACAGCGCAGCAGCAGGAAAACTAGCTGGCCTGCATGTGGGAGGGGCAAGTGTTAGGCCTAAAAATGATTCCCCTAATGTTAATGTGAGTGATGAAGAGGAGTTTATCTATCAAAGTATTTGCAAAGAAAGAGAAATGGGACGCACACCCGTAGTTCAAAATGTTCAGAGACTTCAGCAGCATGATCAATTATTCTATGAGAATGTAATACTGAGCGGGAAAGTAAAAGTCTCTGCTTTACTAGACAGCGGTTCGATGGCCTGTACTCTAAGTGCTAGTCTAGTCCCCCAGTTGCTGCAGCAAGGTGTTATAGACCCCACCCTTGGTGAAACGGACGCTGTATTAATTGGATGTGGCGGGTCCAGAACTCTACCTGTGGGTGTGTGTGATCTCACAATGGAAATTTATGGCTGCAGTGTAATCGTCCCGACTCTTGTTGTCAATGGCCAGAGCGAAGATCTGATTGTTGGCAGTAATCTGTTACGGTACGTGATCAGTAGACTAAAAAGGGATTTCCAGAGCCAATGCCCTTCAGAGCTCACCTGCGGGAGTGATGCAGAACGGAGACTGTTGAGTTTAATGGCAGGAGTGGAAACTGAGAATGTCTTGGATGTGATCGGAACTCTCAAACTCAGGAAAGCTGTTACTCTGGAGCCTATGACAGAGCACCTAGTGTGGGCAAAGCTGCAGTACGTGGACAAACAGTTGGCTGGTAGTGAAGTTATTGTTGAGCCAACAAGTGCTAAATCCAGTCCGAGAACAGTCATAGTCGGTAGAGCTGTTGCACTTTTAAGAGCTGATGGCTGGCTGCCTCTCAAAGTAATAAACCCGTCCCACAAATATGTCACTCTCAAACGTAATGCTAAGATAGCTGACGTCTCTTTGTGTGAATCAGTGGAGAAGTTTGGTGCTCAGTCTGTTCAGCAACAGGTACAGATTCAAAGTGCTAGATCAAATGTACCCAGTCTTGTTTCAGATACCTCCACTTTACCGGACTGTCCCCAATTTAAGTCGCCGTGTCCTGACTCTAGTTCTCTCCAGTCTAAGTTAAGTGAGCTGGGTCTGTCAGACATTGATGTTGAGTCATGTCAAGTTTCCCCTGAGTACAAAGCTAAGCTTGCTGAGCTCATTGTGGAGTACGAGTCAATTTTCTCCAGAGACAAACTAGACTGTGGCAAGGCTACTGGTTATCTACATCGTATCAGAGTCCTAGATGAAAAGCCTTTTCGGCTCCCATGCAGGCGCATACCACCAACGCAGTATGAAAAACTAAGACAGGCCTTGGATGAAATGGAGGAGCGTGAGATTATAAGAAAGTCCAGCAGTGAATTCGCGTCACCCCTCGTGCTAGTCTCAAAGAGATCAGGAGACTTGAGAATATGCAATGATTTCCGCTGGCTCAATGCGCGCACAGTAAAGGATGCGCATCCGCTCCCTCACCCCGCCGACGCCCTAGCTGCTCTAGGTGGTAATGCTTTCTTCTCAACTATGGACTTGACCTCAGGATACTACAATGTGGAAGTGCATGAGGAGGACAAGAAATATACAGCTTTTTCATCACCATTCGGATTGTATGAGTACAATAGGATGCCGCAGGGCCTTTGCAATAGTCCGGCAACGTTCATGAGGATGATGTTAAGCATCTTCGGCGACCAGAACTTTATGAGTCTTTTATGCTATCTGGATGATGTTTTAGTGTTCGCCCCAAATGAAGATCTGGCCCTCAAACGTTTGCAAATGGTGTTTGATAGGCTCCAGTCCCACAACCTTAAACTCGCACCAAAGAAATGCAACTTCCTGCGACGCTCAGTTAAGTTCCTTGGTCATATCATTAGTGCCAATGGTATCCAGTCTGACCATGATAAAGTTGCTGCCATAACCTCCTTAAAAGAGTCAGACCTTATGGAGGATGGCACTTCAGTCCCCTCACAGCGTAAAGTCCGCTCCTTTCTTGGTATGGTTGTATATTACCAGCAGTTTATTGAGAATTGTTCAGCCATAGCCAAGCCGCTGTTCCGACTCACGTCAGGGTCCAAAGGTCCACGTGGAGCTGGTAGAAAACGCCACCGGACTCGTCAAAAGTTAAGAACTGACGACTGGACTGATGAATGTAAGCTGGCTTTTCACAAACTGAAACAGGCCTTATTAGACCAAGTCGTTCTGGCACATCCAAACTTTAACGACCACTTTTTGCTCTCAGTTGACGCCTCCACAGATGGGTTAGGTGCTGTCTTGTCGCAAGTTCCTCCTGGTGGCACAACAGCAAGGCCAATCGCATTCGCAAGTAAATCCCTCACTTACGCCCAGTCAAAGTATCCTGCGCACAGATTAGAGTTTTTCGCATTAAAGTGGGCAGTGTGCGATAAATTCCACCACTGGCTGAGAGGTCATAAGTTTACCGTGTGGACGGACAATAATCCATTGACATACATTTTGTCCAAAGCTCGTCTAGATGCGTGTGAGCAGCGGTGGATTTCTAAACTTGCGCCTTTCCAGTTCGATATAAAATACATCCCTGGTCCCCGAAATGTAGTAGCTGACGCCTTAAGCAGAGAGCCGTTCGTACAGTCCAGTGCATCCCACCGTTTAACAAGGGTACCGTATAATGAGTTGCTTGCTGAGGCTGCTGCTGTCGGTGCTAATGGCGTTCAAGATGCTTTTCGGTGGTCTGCTAACCCACCTGACATGACATCCGAGTGTGGCCAACCTGTTGTTCAAGGTGTGGCAGTTGCTAGGTCTGGCTCGTTATCATCGCTAGAGGTCGCTGCTGTGCTTAATGAACTTAAAAGCCGCGATTCAGACTTGTGCCCACACGCGTTGCTCCTGCCCCAGTTCACGCAATCAGTCATGTTGCCCCCACAAATTGACTCTCAGGTTCTCTCCCACAATGAATTAAAAGACAAACAGAGAAATGATACAGATCTGAGCAAAGTCATTTTCTATGTGGAAAGAGGAAGGAGACCATCAAGGAGGGAACGTGCAAAGGAATCTGCTGGTGCAAACAAAATATTGCGGGACTGGGAGAAACTAACTATGAGAGATGGAGTACTATACCGTGTGACAAAGGATCCAGTCAATAAAAGAAAAACATACCTGTTTGTTGTCCCCCTCTCATTACGCCACAAAGTGCTAAAAGGTGTTCATGATGAGGCTGGCCACCAGGGGCAGCAAAGGACTTTGTACTTAACAAGACAGAGGTTTCACTGGCTAGGGCTCTCTCGGGATGTTATGGACTATGTTAAACACTGCAGGCGCTGTGTAGTAAGCAAAACCCCTGAGCCTGAAGCCAGAGCGCCTTTAGAAAATATTAGAACCTCTGAGCCTCTTGAACTTGTCAGTATTGATTTCTGGACAGCTGAAGATTCTGCTAATAGGTCCCTTGATGTGCTTGTTGCAACAGACCATTTCACTAAAATGGCGCACGCCTTCTTGTGTCCTAACCAGTCAGCCAAAGCAGTCGCCCATCAGCTGTGGAACAACTACTTCAGTGTCTATGGATTTCCAAAACGTTTGCATTCTGATCAGGGAGCCAATTTCGAGAGTGCTCTGATAGCGGAATTACTACATGTTGCAGGCGTGCAAAAATCGCACACTACTCCCTATCATCCAATGGGTAACGGCTCGTGTGAAAGGATGAACCGTACTATTGGCAACATGATTCGAGCACTTCCACCAAGAGCAAAACATCGTTGGCCCCAAGCTCTAAAATCACTGACGTTTGCATACAACTGTACTATACACGAGACAACTGGCTATGCCCCATTCCTGCTCATGTTTGGGAGAGTTCCGCGCCTTCCAGTGGACGTTATGTTTGGCTCTGTGCTCAAGGATCCGGAGGTTGTGGACTATGACCGCTATGTTGAATCCTTGCGTCAAAACATGAGAGAGGCTATGGCAGTAGCACAGTCGACAGCAACAAAACAACTTCAGCGCCACACTGAACTGTACAATAAGAAAGTGCGCGGTGCTCCTGTTGAAGTGGATGATCGTGTGTTATTGGCCAACAAAGGTGAACGTGGCAAAAGAAAGCTCGCTGATCGCTGGGAGAATAAAATCTATGTGGTGGTGGAGAAAAATGATGAGAGCCACACATTTAAGATTCAAAACCCAACAAATGGACAGATTAAAGTCGTACATCGCAATCTGATAATGCCAGTGAACTTTTTGCCTTTACCTGAAACCGAACTAAATAACCAAGAGGAACAAATATTGTCCCCCGTATCGAGTTCAGTGGACTTCAGTAGGTCTACAGTCACTGATGCATCCTCAGAATCGGCAGAGTTTAGAACCAGAGCATGGGTGTCGGAGTTGCCATCAAATACGGGCAGTGTGACAAATGTGGAGGATGCTGTCCCGGACAATGTCCCTTTGAATGAGCCAGAGAGTGGTTCTGTGGACTCTAGCCTCGCACAAACCCCTGTCCCACACCCTGACCCAGAGACTACGGTGACCCCTGACTCTGACATGCCTATCGTCCCCACTGTGACTTCACCTAACGCAGTAACTGACCATAGGTCTAGAGCTGGACGTTTACTGAGACCAGTGACTCGACTTATTCAGATGATGCACCAAAAATCTGTTTCAGTCCTGTAATTTTTTTTCCGGAACTTTAGTAGTTTTCAGTACCCATTTTTTTGGGGAGAGTTTTGCAACATTTTGGTGATGTTGCCATTTTGAGTTTGTACTGTTTGTTGTACAAGCGTGATTTTTGTTTTATGTACTTTGAGGTGTACCTGCAGTTACATTTACAGAATATGTAAGTGGGCATATTCTATTTACCCTATGTGTGTAGATGGGTTTTGGCCATTCCGGTCTCACACTGATCCCTCGGGGATAGTTTTTCGCTGGGTTTTGTAGCTGTGTCAGGTGCTCGACATAACCTCGCTAGTATGGTTGGGAACTAGAGTGCTTTATGAGTTTCCTATACACATAAGTATGGATTTTACACGCTGTTTGTTTTTTTTGTTTTTTTTTGTACCCTGTGCAGTGCTGGTCTATTTTGTTTTTTTTTGTTATGGGTCAAGTGGAATTCAGCAGAGGGGAATGTAACAGTAAAATTATTGTATTCCACTTGATACTGGTGTTAATCGTGGGGCAGCGCCCTCTAGTGGCGGCAAACTCTATAAATAGTGGGGGCGACGTGAGCCCGGCACCATTCTGTCAATGCGCAGCCGAGGTAAGGTCACGTTTGTTGGGGTGTCTGTTTAAGTTGTATTTCTACATTTAATTATCATTTGTATGAATGTCGTATGATAGTAGAATTATTAAGGACATGTTTTAGTTATATAATTTCTACATTTTTATTTGATTATTTGTTAAACCACCACTAACGGTTTATAACGTGTACCCCCCCCCCCCACTAGCTGCTATGAGTGTTGGTGTTCCAGGTTCAAGGCTGACCAGCCGTTTTTGTCTGTTGCACAGGTACATTTATTTATTTGTACATTTATTGTATTTATTTTACCATTCTGTCAATGCGCAGCCGAGCTGCTATGAGTGTTGGTGTTCCAGGTTCAAGGCTGACCAGCCGTTTTTGTCTGTTGCACAGATAAAGAACCCTTGTAAAACAACCCCGTCTCCTGACCGTTACTAACTAACACAACGCAGAGTCATCCACGTTACATAGGGGTGTGAACTTTGCACTGTTGGCTCAACGGAAGTGAATATTTTTGAATCTAATAATTTATCAAGATAATGATTTTCAGGTTTGTGAGGGCCTTCTTCAGGAGTTTCTCGCCTCTAAGATCTCAACGTGGCCCGGGTATCTTGAAACTATGCCAACATCAATGGAGCAGCTCACTGCCAGGTAAAGTTTTAATGAATCTTCTGATACACACTTCTTTTTCAGCTAACTCTACTTCTGTATTAATTGTAGGTATGATGAGATGGGAGTGTTATTCACCACAGTGATCAATGACAACACTTTAGAAAATGGACTTCTTCAAGTTCGTAGCAGAGATACAACTATCAGAGAAACTATGCATATTTCAGAGATCAAAGGCTTCCTGGACAGATATATTTCTGCTGCACAACACAACTGAACAAACTGATAATTTCATTTTTTACACAATGTCGCATTTTGCTTTAGCCCATGTTTTTTTCTTTGAATTATATTTTGTGTGTGAAACATTTTAAAGGTTTGTAAACAGTAAATAAATGAAAAGTTTCCTTAAGCATTTCTTCTGTATGAGGTTATTAGCATCATTATAAAAAATCTAAACAAACAAAACCATTTCAAAATGTGAATCTGCCAATACAGAAAGTTGGCATCCACACTTTCTTGGTTTGTCATTTCTATACTGCTTTATGGCAATCCTAGCTTTTATCCAATTACGTTTTTACTATATATTTTTACTATATACTGTATGTGTATATATATTTTGTACTTATTTGGTGGGCCGAAATCTTTATGTTGTAAAAAGCTGATTAAAACCTCTACGGTTTTTTGTTTTCTTTCATTTATTATTCATCTTGTGAAGGATTATTAAAATGGAAACGGCAAAAAAAATCTACTTTTTACTCTATTAATGGGAATTGTTCTTTTCCTTCCTTTTTTCCTTGAAAAACAAGCTTCCCAAGTTTTTTGTTTTTTTTTCGCAATGTAATCTCGCGGTATTTGACAGCACTCCCTGCCCCGTCCCGTTATTGGTCCTTCCTGTGGTCGCTTCTCTTCGGGGCATGTGTGCAGCTTAGCTTAGCATTTAGAGATGGCCGCAGACAAGCAAAACGAAGCCAAAGTTTCACCAACGGATGAAAATAAAGAAAATTCACCAGGCGGTGGTCTAGGATTGGAAAGTATCCTTTACGAAATGAGATGCTGCTACTTTCAATTGTTTGTCGGAGTCGCGTTGAGGAGTGGAAAGCTAAAGCTAGCTACTGGCTAACTACATGGGATAAGGCTAGCCCTTTAAGGCGACGTGTCATACCGAGACTTTGTACTAAAGGGTTAAATAAAGTATATACAGTAAAAGCAGGATCACTGGGACTATGTAAACGTTGCTTTATAATGTTGTAAAGATTTGATTCACTGTGTTCGGGACGAAGTGTACTCTATTCACAGGGTGTTCTGTTGACTGTAACTATGGATTCTCTGTAGCTAGTGATCAGAAATGCTGCACATTGATAAAGCAAAACGCTTTATGAATGCAAGCGTTAGATCCTTAACAGATTCTTCACAGTTCTGCAAGTAATTAAGGAGTCACAGCAGCAGCATGGCCTCAGACACGGAGACTACCAGAGATACAGGTGAGATTTGGCCTGCTGTTAGCAATTCATTACTCTCTTGGTAATAACAGGTTTGTGCACCACCACATTATCATATGAACGCCATGTCTAAATGACTGTTAAATGTCAATTGCTAATGACCTTGGCTATACCATTCGTGATGAAAAATTATGAGTATGAGTCGAAGTGCTGTAATGTGATGATTGCTCTCTTTGCCATATGGCTAATGGTCAAACACGTTGTAAAAAAAAGTATTCTTGATTGTCTTCATGTTTAGAGGATACTGCTCTCGAAGGTTGCGCAGATTGCGGAAGACTCTTGGATTCAAGATGGGCAATCGACATAAGTTTGTGGGAAAGAAAATTACTGTGGAAATGATCTCTGACAGCAGGTGAGATTTGAATTACAATGCAAGTAGTACTCATGGTGGAGAACAAAAGGGATGTTTATGCTCTATATGTTGTTATAACCACTCATTTACTTTTCAGATACCTCTTGATAGTTCTGATGGAGGCTGAACGAGCATGGAGTTATGCCATGCAGTTGAAACAGGAGGCTAATACAGAGCCGAGAAAGCGGTTCCATCTACTGGCCAGATTGCGCAAGGCTGCCAAGCACAGTGAGCGACTGGAAAAGCTCTGTGAAAGCCAACGTGTTGATGCAAAGACTAAATTGGAGGCACAAGTAGGTTTAAAGGGGGTTGATATTTAAATACAAGGGGCCAAATTCTGTGTCCTGATTGTTATTAGACTCAAAATAATGACGATTATGGTAATATATCTTTATCTTTATTACGGATCCCCATTGGTTATTCTTGCAACAATAACAATGCTTCTTGAGGTTCACATAAATACATAACACTTGTATAGGCTTTTCAAGATACTAATAGACGCTTCACTAAGGGTACAAACACGGGATGGTTTTGATGGATGTTTGTGAAACATGATATATTTGACATATTTTTGTTACTGTAGGCTTACACAGCTTATCTCACTGGTATGGTTGAGTTTGAACTGCAAGAATGGAAGCGTGCTATGGAGGCTTTCAATAAGTGCAAGTATGTACGCAATTACCATATCCTGCTATCTATGCTGCTCTTTTGTTAATTGAGGCCTACGACATCTTTTGCTGATGTTTTTCAGAACCATCTATGAGAAGCTGGCCAGTGCTTTCACTGAGGAGATGGCCATGTTGTATCGCCAGCGTGTGGATGAAATCTCACCAAATATTCGATACTGTGCTTATAACATTGGTAAGCAGCATGATGGAACGGTGAACCACGTGTGAGTCAGTTTTCAGATCTATCATGTCTGATGATTTGTAGGTGACCAGAACGCCATCAATGACTTGATGCAGATGAGACTGACGGGAGGTGGTGGCGGCATGATGGCTGAGAAACTAGAGGTAACCGTATTTAAAGCTAAGGATGTCTTTACGTCTCATTTGTGATCTTTGTAAGAGTCAAAATATAAACTACATACTTAACATATTGTTTTATTATCCATTTTATAGACTCTTATTACTCAGGCAAGGACTAAGCAAGCAGCCACCATGAGTGAGGTGGAATGGCGAGGGCGAACTGTCCCCGTCAAGATTGATAAGGCTCGAATCTTTTTATTGGGTCTAGCAGACAACGAAGCTGCTATTGCTCAGGTCAGTCTCGTCTTTTATGATCAACTGTCATTTTTAATCAGATTTTTGTTGTTGTCTTCAAGCAGTCAGACTCACTGGTTGTTCTATCAAGTGCATCGGCCCAATTTTTTATATTATTTAGTTCATATTTAATTAATCCGAGGTCAACAACAAAATATTCTATACAATTAATTTCCTTAAATATTCATTAGGTGACGCACTGCTTTCAAAGTCCGCCCCTTAATTGTCCGTTCATAAAAAGGAATGTCAATCCTGCAGGGCTTATACTAGCACACCCAATGCTACTCAGGTCTGTGGCATGCAACGTTTGCCACAGCCATACTGCATTCTGAGCATTTTACACATCATGTAAATAAGACACACCCTGCTCGTCTTTTTAGGCAGATGATCCTTATCAAGAGTGCTTATAATACATTATAATTACCCTGATAAAGTTCCAGGATTCTTTCCTTTTCACCATAGATTTTATTATTTTTATCGTTTTGGGCCAATATAGAGTATTCACCAAGACCACTTTAATATTTCGGACTTAATTGAAACTAGGCTATACTTAAGTATTTCCTTTACTCAATTCCTTCTGTAATCAGTTCCGTTTCTCCTGTGGATTTGATACTGGCCGATTAATTAGGAAACTCCTAGTGGAGGTGGGAAATTGACTATGCTTGTTATTAATGCCTACTTTTCAAATTGTCTAGACTATTTCACATGGTAGGCTTTTGCATTCAGGATTGGTGTGTGGAAAAAGAGTTCTTGTACTGGGTTGTATTGACTTATGTGGTCGGTAGCGCTGCTTCCAGCTGATTGGTAATTTATACATCAGTACGAGATGCAAATGATCCCTCTCCATCCCAGATTGTGAAGCATAGTTGATACACTGCCCCTTGAACTGTTGTCAGATGTTACCAACCATACCCTTGTCCTAAGCGGGTCCCAGGTGGTGGTGGCACATAATTCAAGTTGTAGGTAATGTACTCCTTACAACAGGAGATGCTTAACCGGTCTGACTGGATGTGCTAGGTGTCACCTGGGTGTTGGCACCAGCGTATGGCGCTAAGTAACATCAGCCCTCTAGGCGGATGATAGCAGCCCTTTGACACGTCTGTCAGCCTTTACTATGAGGAATTTTCTTTGCATTCCTCTTCCATCTGAAAGGGACCAAACGCATTACTTTGTCTTACACTAAGTCATGTTCACACATGGACTGGTCAGGTCAAATCAACACATTTATGAAAGGTTTTGTCTAAGTTAGTTTAGTTACTGCATTTCTTTGAAGTTCATGACATTGTCTGGTCTGGCATTTTTATTACATTGGAGTCAGCAGCAGCCTGCTGGACCACATTCCAGTCTTTGTCTTTCTTTTTTGCTAGAGTCACATTCCTGTAGAAAGCCTGTCTTTTCCACATCTCACTCATAAGAAACTTAAAAGCTGTGTAAAACACATAAGTGTTGCTACATCTAATATTTCTAAAACCTCAGTGCAGCATGTGGATGAGCAATTCGAACTTTGCAATTGTGTGTTTGGTTATTGGGGAAAAATGCCTTCTTTTGAAAAATATTATATTGTAATTTAATTAATCGATAATCTTCCATTTAGACAGCGAATGAGGATACCAAAGAGCATCTCTATGAGACCTTGCTGGCTGAATGCAGAGACACCATTCAAGCTGTCAGAGAGGAATTGAAAACTGAAGCGGTATGTCATTTAAGGTAAACCGCATAAACGTAAAGCATGCTATGTAACAGTATTTCATCTCTGCAGAAGCAGCGAGACCGAAGCTCTGAAGCTGAAAGCGGAAAGGTGTCCAATATGCAATTCTTGCATAGGTAATTGTACATTTAAGGTTATAAACACCTTGATTTTCAAAGCATTATGCATCCAACAATGCTTTACTCTCTGTGCACCCAGCTACCTTACCTACATTAAGCTGTGTACTTTGGTAAAGAGAAATGAGAGCATGGCCCATACACTTCAGGCCAAACTGAAGGAGCCACAGGTTGATGAGAAGAGAGGCCCTCGTCCACAGGACCTCATTCGACTCTATGACATCATCCTGCAGGTACAAAACAGATGGCTTGAGTTCCTGTGTAAACACAGGAACTCGCCCACAGTGAACAATTCTGCATTAATGTTTAGCAGCCATAGTAAAATGTTTCTGCATAGTGGTTGGTGTTTACCTTGTGCTGTCAACAGTGGAAGTGTGAACCTCACCTTGTTTGACACTTTCTCTCACTTCGTCTTGCAATGGCATTATTTTTAATCCTTTTCTTTTCCTTAGAGTTTGGCTGAGCTGTCCACTCTGCAAGGCCTGGAGGATGACCACACTTTTCAAAAGGAGGTGTCACTGAAGACATTGGTCTACAAAGCATACAGGTCTGTCTTCATGTTAAACTTAGTATTGCATTGTGGACAATCCCTCTTTAACCACTGCTGTGTATTTGTTTATTTGACTTTAAACAGGTGTTTCTTTATAGCCCAGTCTTATGTCCTGGTTAAGAAATGGAGCGAGGCTCTAGTTCTGTATGAAAGGGTGCTAAAATACGCTAAGGAGGTCCAGTCAAAAGCCAAGGGCTTCAACAACAGTCTCAAGGTTTGTTTGGATTCAACCATTGAACACTTATGCTGTAGCACTTTGAGATTTGGTGTCAAATGTAAAGTGCATTATAAATAAAATTTATTATTATTATTATTATTACTTAAAATTTAAAGGGTCTTAAATCTTGATCTTCAAGTTCTCATTGTATTTTATTTTGTGTAGGACTTGCCCGATGTTCAGGAACTTATTGCTGAAGTCAATGCTGAAAAATACTCTCTTCAAGCTGCTGCCATTTTAGGTGTGTTACATTTGTAACAAATTAACATTCTAGGGTCTGCTGCTAAATTGTTGGCGTGTCTTTTCTTTTAGATACTGATGAAGCTGTTGAAGCACCAACTCAGTCACAGGTTAAGGACATCACGGTAAGAATTCTGTATAAATAAACAAAGCGTCAAACATAACCTACATCACTGATTCTCAATCTGTGGTACTTCTTCAGTTGGTTCTCGGGGTCATCTGAAATGTTAGACTTTAGAAATATTTTTGTTCATGCTGTAGTAATACATTTAATGTAGGTGTTCTGGTTTAGTCCAACTGGGTTCTATTTAGACCAAGTTAAGTCCTTATCTGATCCTGATCTAGACCCAGTGTACTTTGAGGGTCAAATATTCTGAGGTGTTAATTCAAACGTTTGAGAACTACTGATCTGGCTTCCTTATACAATGTCATGCACTAAATCCAAATGGTTTACTTCGCAGCCCCTGTGTGATCGCCTGGACACTTTCCGCCTCGACTCAACTCTCGTTGGGAAACAGCCCAATCTGGTGAATTTCCCTCCCGACTTCCAGCCAATCCCGTGCAAGCCTCTGTTTTTTGATCTCGCTCTAAATCACGTGGCCTTCCCGCCGCTTGACGACAAAGTAGAGCAGAAGGGCAAGGGCGGCCTGACCGGATACTTCAAGAACATCTTTGGCTTCGGCAGCTAAATCAAACTCGAACCACACAGCCATCTCACCTTGAGCTTGACACAGAGAAGCCTGCTTGGTACAGTTGCCAGGTCATATTTTTAAAAGTTTAATTTAATACCTCACATATTTCTTGGGGATAAAGCAGAAGTAGAAGGTAATATAGTTTCATGTATTCAAGGAAGATGAATTTGGTTCAAGTGGACATCTAGTCAAATGTTCTGCCTTTTTTGACTCTGGGCAGGATGGCATCTTCCAATATTATTATACTTATATCAAAGGCTTTCCGTTCTGCAAATGTCCCAACTATGGTTTTACTGAAATCCTGCTTAACAACCCTATATTGTTTTGTTGTTGTTGGTTAAAGCGCCTCTGAAACTGTATTCTCAATATGTGCTCAGCAAAAAAAATTCTCTTCAACTCATGTTGCTCCATTTGTTCGGACCTTAAAGTGTATTTCATTGCCTCTTCATGAATTGAACACTGAGCATCATGAATAAATTCTAGCCTGCCATTTAAGAGTAAAACATTCTACCTTCTTGTAGTTTATAATTGCAGATTCTTTTTAATTCTATAGAAAGTATGTTGTAGATGGATTTTGTAATGGGTTAAAAATGAAATGCAGAAGAACATGCTTTAATATCTCTTAATGCTGTAAAATGTCAGTGGGTCCAATTACGCTTTTGATCTTTTAAGAAATCATGTCAAAATGTTTTTTCTCCTTTTGACTGGCTATTTGTTGATCCAGCCCTGAAACTGGCTCCTTGATTGAGTCACTATCCGACATGTTACTCCTCTAACTGATATATCTAATATCAATGTTTTCATTTCTTTTTATGGTTTTGCTGTATCTGACAAGCATCCATTTTCCTTCACTTTCAGGAACCGAGGCAAAGAAATAAGAATGTAATGTTTTCATTTTTTGCCGTAATTAAAATTAGTTTACCGAGCACCAATTCTGTTCTGTTAAATTATTTTTTCTCCCGAAAAATGTTTCAGACGGAAGTGTTGCGACTGCGCCTTTTGTTGTGGGGTGTGGACGAATGCCGTAAAAGGGTGTGTGTGTTTAGATTTACTTTGTGTGTGTATCAAAAGTATGAATAGTTTCAGGAGTATCTGTGTTTCACTGGTGTCAATACCAATTGTTCTGACGTTTCACCGTGACTCACGCGTCCTCAAAACTTACTAATCACTCAGATCAGTCTTGTATTTTAGAGAGACAAAAGTATTACACGTCTTTTTACAGTTGTAAAATCAGGTCATATTGTTGCATTTTGTGTGCGTTCAGGTGTATGATCTAGAGTGATCCCTGTGGCCACTCATTCATCCTGGATATTGCATTATGTACGTTAGTGGAAGGAGAAACCTGTGCAGGCATCGGGGGGAAAACAAGCAAACTCCACACAGAAAGGCCTCACGTGGTCAGAGATTAAACTCAGGATGTTCTTGATGTGAGGCAATAGCCATAACCAGTCCACCACTGTGCCACCAAAATGTACCAATGTTATAGGTGATTTGTACTTCCATTATTTCATTAATATCTTCAATCATGTAATCTCAAGCAGCACTCGTCCTTTATTGTACAGCATAAGTAAAAGCGTTTAAAAACTTTTAAATACACTGGTTAAATCATTTGGTGTGGCTCACCACAGTTGATATATAAATCTAATACTAATTATAAAGACTAGTTTCAGAGAGCTTTGTCAGTGAGTGATGGACCTGGTTCTGCCTATCACTCGGCTGCTCTGACAGCATTCCTGTCTCAGTTGTGTGTTGTCGATAAGCTCCAGATAAGGCCCTCTGAAGGACCAAATTCATTTGTCATATGCAAATGTGATCAATGTGGGTTTTCCTGCGCCTGATGTTCTGAGTCTAGCAAACTACTGGTCAGTGTTGACTGTACACACTGTATGTTTGTAACAGAGACAGTCTGAGTGTCACTGAAATTCAGTCCAAAGATGAAAGAAATATATATGCATTAGCTTTAGAGAGTTGACATTTTCAATTGCCATCACTGAATAAACTGAAAATCTATTTGGAAAACATTTTGCAGACAATAGCCTGCGGGAAATTGTAAGATGTTTACATTATCTGCTCCACTGATCTGACAAAATAATTTACTCCTTGTCAACAAAGCACTGAGAAAGTAAAACACACAATATATTGTTTATTGACCTTGATTTGTTATTTCTAATTAATAAAGTGGTTAAAGGGTCTATCTGCCTGTCCGTCCATGGGAGTGGATCTCTCCTGTAGTTGTCCCTGACGTTTCTCTTTTCTCAAACTGGGGTTTTGAGTTTTTCCTTGACATGTAGGAGGTCTAAGGACGGGTACGTTTCCATCTGCGCCGTCGCTTACCTGGACATTATGTTTGCCTGGACACTACATTTGCCTGGACAATACATTGTTTTGTTTGGTTGTAATGTTTGGTGCAGCCCTGTGAGGCAACTCCTGTTGTGATATTGTGCTATACAAAACGATCAAATTTAATAAGTATATTAATAAAGGTCCATTATCCAATCACATCACAAAATATGTTAATATTTACATTTGCCTCCTCACATCTCAATTACAATTAGAGTTTATGTTCAATTTAAATCCATAAACAGGCTGTGCATTTTTTTTTTTTACCATTAACAATGTGCTTCCTGTGCCCATTGCAGTCCAGGGGCCTATGCTTAGCTGCAGGGCCCTGCTACAGGTGAGAGTGGAGGGAACAGGTTGGGCCGGTCCTGTGGACTCCTGGGCGGTGACACACTGTTAACCTGTCTGGGAGGAGCTGCCAGTGTTTAACCCTGTTCCATTGAAGGAGAGCTTGTTTGAGACTTGGACAGCATAGCCACCGGGCCAACACCAGAGCACAGAAGGAGAAGAGATTTACGTGGGACCTCGCTTTGGCCCACAACAACCGCCAAGATGCTCAAGAAAAATAAGGAGAACAACACCTTGAAGATGTCGGGGAAGAAGTGAGTTCTGTCTCTATTGTCATTTGTGGTGACATTGTATCTCGGTCATGTCCCCTGTTTGCCTGTTTTCCCTCTGCCAACTACTGTGTCATATTTCTGTGTCTCAATGAATGTCCTCTTTCTCTCTGAGCCACCAAGATCTATGGTTTATTTTTAGCTGAGTGTAAGTGATGACTTACAAGACTTAGAAAATCATGTGTAAATACTTTTTAATCCTTTGTGGTGACTGCGGCGTGTGTGCGTGCGACTGTGTGAGACGGTTGCATAGCCATCTCTGTGTCTTTGAGATCAGATTTTCCCATTACAGGCAACACTCAAATGAAAAAAATGGACGACATGTAGAAAAGTATTAGTAAGTAAGTCAGTAGTGATAACATAGATGGTATGATACCTTTGTAATAGGGTATTTTAAACCCATACTCCTGTGAGTAGTACAATGAGTGCTATTACTTAAAAACTACTGACATTAGATTTGATTCAAATCAATTTGGTGAGAGTTACAAGGACCTAAATTGTTGCTAAAGTTTTATGAAAAAGCATTCTTCTCATTCCTCCTTTTAAAGCTGGAGGGATGTCCCGGTATGTTCTGTCACATTGCTGTCATAGTAACTGACTGTCCTGTGGGGTGACCTCGCCCCAGCCCTGCCCTGGCCCAACTGCTCCACTGGTTTCTTTCCATCATGTGGGTGTTGGTCTCAGTTCATTAAACATAAGTCATGCTACCTTAGTCATTTGAAGATCAGTGATCATTCATTTTGACACTGATTTTATTGGTAAAAGTAAATATTTCACTTTTGGTGCACACGTTTATACACATTTTATATTAATGTCTACAGATGACTGTAATCTACCATTTTGCACATAAATATTTGTTTTTCAAGTCACTTGACTCTATAAATGAAAATAATATAGACTTTGACCTTTTGGTGCAGTACAGCTACTATGTAAATCGAATCTTTATCCATGCCAAAAATGTTGCTGAGCGTTTGTAAGCCAGACAAAAGTATTTAGCACACCCACACTCATCACTCATCATTCCTGCTTGGCTTCATACAAGTAGATTCTTCAACACATCAGGCTTTCCACAATGGTCTCTGTGTGTGACTCTCCAGATCCGAGATTCAGTCTCCAATGATAATGCCAGAGTTTCCCAACACATTTACACAATACTAATTTAATATTGATAATTGCTGGTACTACAATTTATTACTTTAGCAATGTTTTGAACATTTTAAAGTATTTTTAATACCACATTTTTGAAATAAAAAACTGTGCATTTACCTTTTTGGTTTCATGCACAAACAACTAGCAGACCTTAAGACATCTCTCAAGTAAGTGTCTCTAGACTAAAAAAGTTGGGGACTGCTCAACTACATAATGATAATCTATTACTGGCCATTGTTGGCTTGAGTGAGCAGGAACAGGACTGTCTCTGTAAGGCCTCTGCCACGTCTGACAGGCCGACTTCACTTGCTACTGGGGGAGATCTCATTGAGACATTCATGAATGAAAAATGAAAAATGTGTGTTTGCTGGATGATACACGTTAAGCATTACTTAAACATAGTGAGGTTACTCTCAATGAGCCAGACATTGTACTCGAGTAGAAAAAAGCTTACTGAAACCATACCATGACTGTAGATGGTAGGAAAGCAATGTGAAGCCCTCACCTCTAAATATCTTTTTACATTGAACCAGACATTGTACTGGACACTATGAATCACAAGTTGTAAGAATTACTGTAGATTTCCAACGTTAAATTCATTTTTTAAATTAACTTTAAAGACAATCTGTTTTCAAAGTGTTTCCCAATTATAACATATTGGATTTTACACATAATGAGCAGAATCTTTAACAATATTAAAGGTGTAATAATAACAGTAGCTTTTGTTCTTTAAATGAAGGCAACTGAATCTACAGAAAAGATTCCTAACTGTTACAGTATCTGAATTAGCTTTAAATCAATCATATATTTATTTATCCCATCACAAATATAATGTATTATACAGTCCTATCAATTAAGATTTTATATTGGTGATCAATCTGGATGTTTGATTCTTGATTTGATCATACAAATCTACACAATATAAACTAGTACTAACTCTTTTTTAATATCTCTTATATTGCACTGAAACTTTATAAAAGTTGTATGCCTAGTTTTATTTCTTATTGAGTAAGGTTTTGTGGGTGTAGCTCGTTTGTCTGTGCCAGAGCAAGTTTCACCTCCCTCCCAGTCCAAATTACTGGTTTGCCTTTTGCCCAACACTGCAAAAGGCAAAAGCCATTGACGGGGAGCTGCACATAGTGGAAGAGGGAGTGACAGTGTAGTCACGGAGGAATGGTTAGCATTTTAGGCACGATATAGGTGTGTCTCCTGTGCTGAAAATCATCTGTCTTCAGGCTGACCTGACACAGACCAGCCCTCATGGCAACCTGTTACAAGCTTTGGTCAAGATAAAGTGCAATCGTATAGTTTTGTGTACATATTCTGTTTAACCCAAATTAGATTTGTATTTATCATTTTGCTTATAATCTGTAATATTTACACTTTTATTGCAGATGTTTATCGATATGGCTCTATTAAATAAGAACTTAATAAGTAAATAAGCGGCTTGTTTCAGGATTTCTCATATTGATAGAATTTCGAAGGAAATGCCCTTGTTTGTGAGAAATAAATCCAGCCAGTGTAACTAAGTGATGGCAGCTGTAGAGATAAACGTGGCCTAACCTCACTTCCTTTTGTACCTGCAATGGTTCAGTGACACTGCACTACAAGAGTGTTTTAATGTCTTCTGAAGTATTGTAAACCATATATTTCAACAGTACAGTCACACTAAAGTCGCATGTCCTCTTCTTTATGCAGGGGCCAGGCCAGTGCCTTGGCCATGCTGATCTCCCAAATGCAGAAAAATGCTGATCAGGTGGAGAAGGACATCCTGCGTTCTGAACAGTTGCTTGAAGTGGTATGAGTTCAATGAACACTGAAATAATATCTTGTTGTCTTCTTCGCAATATTGCCAATATTTTGTATAGACAAAATTGTTTTGACAATAAGTAACTACAGCTATCACTGGTATCTTCAGGATGACAAAAATGAGAAGCAGGAGCTGCCCTTCCAACATCAGGATGAAATCTCAATTAAGCTTGGTGAGGCTGAGGGTCTTCTCAAAGACCTTTTCCTGGACATTGACAAAGCCAAGAAGCTCAAACATCCACAGGCTAAAGAAATCGAGACAGAGTACGTTTTCAGTAGCTGCAAGCAAGCATAAAGGTACAGTATTTCTTGAATTGATAATAAATTGTTTGTTCTTGTGTTTGGCAGCGTTAAGCTTCTACACGACCGCTGGCTAAAGGACTGTGGCGTCTACAGAGACATCTACGAACAGATCGACGATGTGTCCCTTATGCCAAGGATTCAATGGGGATCTGTTTTTGACATGAAACAAGTAAGTCTTCTACTGAAGAGACATTTATTCATTCATTTAAGCCTCCCTCAAAATTAGAGTATGTTTTTGGAAATTATCTGGTTTGTGCAATTTTGTTAGTTTTCATACATTGGGGGAGTTGTTCTGAGCATTATGCGTAGGCCAGCACAATCAATTAAGATTCTGATTAAGAAATAAACAGGTTTTAGTCAATGCTTGTTTAAAAAAAAAAACTCTCACATCATTAAATCCCTCTTTTCCTGCATTTCTTTAGAAAGAACTAGCAGATAACAATCAGTACGGCCCCACTATGGCCGATCTGGAGCAACAGATTGCTGCTCACAACATTCAGCACAAAGAAGTGGAGGCCTACAGCTCCCAGCTCTGCGTCAGCTCCGCCGGCAGCAAGGTGAGTGCACACCCGAACCGCCTACTCTGTTACAGACATGATGATGAGTTTCATTTTGTCTTTTCCTCTAGGAACAATACACAGCCATGAAGAAACGGTATAACAATATTGTGGTGAGTTGGGGTTTTATGACTCTTTACACATAAGAAAATGTACATCAAGAATAAAAATGTGTCCTTTATCTTCATTTATATAATGTATCATTATTCCTCTACCTTCCAGGACACCTCCAAATGGCGCGGGCATTACCTGTCCAGCCTGCATGAGTACATGCAGGGGTGCAACAAGGAACTGACTTTTCTACAGGAAGAGCAGGATAAGATCAAGAAGCAAGACTGGAGTGATCGTATGGTTGACCCTCCCGACGTCCGCAGGCAGTACGAGGTCAGATCAACTGTTTAGTTAGAGGAGTTTTTCACCTTCCCTATCAATAAAGGACTTATGGCCTTGAGATTCTTAAACATTATTTGATGGTCAAAAACATTGTTTAGATAAAACTGATTATTCTTCTCCATCAGAACTTCAAAAACAACAGTCTGTTGTCACATGAAGCTGAGGTGAACAAACTTCAAGATGAAGGAGACAGACTCATCGAGCTGAAGCACCCTGCCACCCCAACCATCACGGTACAGTCCCCCCGCCCGCATGGACAAATTTGAAGTCTGAAACGACTTTAAAAGAACGATTGCCATTTGTGTCATATTTACAGGCGCAGAGAGATTCTGTTCGGAATGAGTGGCAGCAATTCCTCAACCTGTGCATCTGTCAGGAAACACATTTGGACAATGTGGAGGAACACAGAAAGGTGTTTTTTTCAGTATTTCTAGCTTCTTTTTTTCTTGAGACAGGACAGTAGATTTTGCCTCACGGTGCTGTACAAGTTAATATTTTACAAATAGATAAACAGCTAAAAATATTGCCCAACTTACATACATACATACGTAAAAGACAAACAAAGTCTGTGCCGAAGGGCAGTGCAGAAAAGGTGCGGGGGCCTGCTACAAAAGCTCTGTCCCCTGTGCTCTTTGCTTTAGACCTCGAATGATCACTAATCAGTCAGATCAGTCAGCCAGCTGTAGCCAGTCTGGCCTCACTTTCCCCTAATACCAAACCCACAGAATTGTACAAGCAGAAGCGGAAGTTGGGGAGGGGAGGCAAATACAAAGCCTTATGGGACTTATATAGCTGTAGTACACTATACAACACGATATTGAATTGAAAATAAGAATTATGAACAAAATATGTAATTTGCGCCCTCTCCAGTAGATGGCACCCTAAGAAACCAACTTGGTCACCGAAGGCCTCCTATAACAGCAGTGCACTAAGAGGATAGAGATAGGGGGTGCCAGTCCATTAGGAGGTTTAAAAACGTACAGTAAAATCCTTAAATTGATTGAAGTGTTGCTTATATATCATGTTGTTTAGCTCCTGGAAGTAAACGTTCCGCCACATTTTGGGGCCAACTATTTTCAAAGTGGTATAAAGCGTTCTCCATCACACTAGGACTCAAAAAGACATGAAGTACCCCTAAAATAAAGATAATGAAACCTGTAGAAGACGTCATTGGTTAACACATATTTTATTTTGTGCTGTGTTTTGTGAACTTAAGTACCAAATGGACTGTGACCAACTATCTGAAACACTATCCAGACTGAACAGCACCTTGGATCCAAAGACAATCAGCAAGAAGAGCAACTATGAGACACGGATGCAGCTAGAGGTACAGTGCACCTTACAAGGACCTAGAATATTGTATTGTTGTATTTTGGGGTTTAATATTCGTCGATTGTCCAAATACTGGTAGATTTACACGTTTGTTATGATATAAAGCATTTGCAGTGTCTTGAAAATATTATTTATAATGGCAAAATTATGTTAAAGTTTTGTTTTGTTCATACAGCAGCTAGTACTTCTTTCAACGTTTGTGCAGTGAAAATCCTCCACGGTTAATGAAAGAACATGACATGTCAAATTGTATGGTTCACAAAAATAAACAATGTGCATGTTGTTCTGAAGGCAGAGGAGAAGGATGTGCTCAACAGTGAGCAGCTTTTGGCCGACCTGAGGAGGCGCAGCACCACCATCTTTCCCCTGAAGTTGCGCCGCGGGACCTCTGGCCGTCCAGTCACTGCAGAGTCTCTGTGTGACTGGGACGAGAACAATGTAAGACAATGACAACTTATGTGTCTCTTGTAGTTTGTGTTCAAGTTCTGGTAACCTTAGATGCACAATTTATTTATCTCATGTGGTATTTCTTTACCATCTTCTGTTACATTTATATAATTAACTCTTGATTTTATTTGGCTGTACTGAAAAAGAGTTTTCACTGCAGGAACAAACATGACAAGCTGCAAAATGTACAAATCAGTAAAAAGGCTCAAACAGAACTTAATTTTTATTTTATTTTTCAGGCGTCCCTGTCGAGAGGAGAGAAGCTCACAGTGAAATCTATCTCCGATGAAAACTGGAATGTCATCTCGGCTGGAGGCAGAGCACAGACCCTCCCTGGAGTGTGCTTCCAGATCCCACCACCTGATCCAGAAGCTATTGACAAAGTGGACCTGTGAGTGCAGAGCATGTTTGCAACTGCAACAAACGTGAAAAATTTCAGACTTTTTGGAATATAATTCTGTTTTCCTAGGCTGGGCGCTGAGTTAGCAGACATTAAGAAAAAACGAGCTGCAGTAGAAGCATCCCTCAAAAACCATAAAAAAGATTTGGCCAGTGTACAACAAGCAGGTTTGTATAGACATTGTACAATATGGCATTGTAATTTATCCGTAGTTTATCATATTTGACGTGTACTTTGATTTTTCTTTCAGCTCCGGTGTCATCTGCCCCCCTTGACCCCAAAGCTCTCGCCTTGGCTGATCAGCTTAATAAACTGGACAGTGATTTAGCTAAAGCTGAAGAAGACTTGCTGAGTCGCCTGCGAAACCCTCTGAGCCGGTCAGACCCAACTGGGGATCTTGCCAAGAGGCTGAGAGATCAGGAGGTGAGCAGAAGATATAATTAAAAATAAAGAGCTGTATAAGACAAAGGAATACAAAGTGTTTGCATGTCTAATTTTCAAACTTCAAAAATAGCTAAATTCAAGTTAATAAACATGGATATGAGACATATTTAATTTGCCTGTGCCTGTTTTTTCCCGTTTTCAGGAGGCTGCTAAAGCCTTGAAGGACTTGGAGCAGCAGAAACTGGCAGCCCAGGCCGATATGAAGCCACTGCTCTCAAGCGGAGCCTCCTCTTTGCTGCCTCAACAACTGTCCTCCTTCAACAACAAACAGGACGACCTCGCCGGCCTTGCTGACCTCTATGCTAAAAAGTACATGAGTCTTGTAACTGTCTTTGAGGATAAAACACATAAACGCACACATAAAATACGAGCATGAAAATGACAACTTACTTTTGAAAATGGAATTCAAGCAATATTGTTTTTTTTGTTCATTAGAGCAAATGCATCCTTAAACCTGGAGCAGCAGATTAAGAAGGTGGATGGCACTGTGTCACACTTGGAGAGAAACTTAAGTGCTGATGGCCCTATCACTGATGATGCAAATGCAATCCAAAGGCGTGTTGAGGACATTAAGGTGAGGACATGCTGTTCCCTTAAAAAAATGTGTTTTGTTGATTGACATTTAGTACGCGGTGAATGGTTTAATTCATAATGATGTGGATGTTCAGAGTCAGAAAAGGGATGTGGCAGCGGCAGAGGGCGACATGAAGAAGCTGAGCCAGGACTTGGAGCTCACAGAGCAACTGTGCAGCTCTCTGCAGCAGAGCTACCAGGAGTATTGTCCCGACATCTATCGTCAGCGCAAAGACGTCAAACAACTGCAGAACCGCTACACAAATGTGGCCAACCAACTCAACGAGAGGTGAGTTAAAGTTGATCAATGTATTGAAAGCACTGGAAACCACATATTCATGTGAAAAATTGCAACTGTGCTCGTCTTTTAGAGAAAATCTTTTGCAAGAAGCTGGCACCAAGAATCAGGAATTCCAGAGCACCAGCAGATCTCTCAACTCTTTCCTGGAAAACATTCCAGACAATGAGATAAGCCCCTACGATGATCTGTCCCAAATCAGTGCAAAGAAAAGCTCTCAGGAGGTAAAACCACTCTGGCCTGTCATGAAGATGATAAATACAGAATCATAAAATGATTATTTCATTACTTTGTGACAGAGTGTGATGGAAGACCTGAAGAGGAAAGGCGATGATCTTAACAGAGTGTCTGACCTGTCCCAGGACCTACAGGGTTTGCTCAATGTAAAGCTTTCCTCTTTTCATAGTGAATTATCTTAAGTCTTGTATTTAGATATATTAGTTTACTTAATTAGTTCTATGGGAAGGGAGGATACTTGAACATTTGATTCAATTAAGATTCAAACACTAACAATTCCACAAAAAAATGTAACCTGTTTTGGCAAATGTCAGCCTGGAATTAATTACATAAAATGTGTTAACGAACGGCTGCATATCAATATTAGCAGTAATTTGACATTATTATGTTTTATTATTTTTTTAATATACTAAATATTTAAAATTATGTTTTAATTATTGATTAATTATTGACAGTAATCTTTTATTTATGATACACATAATGGAAGTTGTTAAGTGTCATAAAAATGTTCAATGATTTGCTTTATAAATTCATTCATAATCAAGACCTGAACTATCCAATGCATTTTCCCATCCTTCAAATCTCTCTCAAATGAGCATGAATGATGCATCCCTTTGTCTGCAGGAATATGACACCAATGTTGAGAAATACAATGGGACTCTTGAAGACACTGGCACCACAGTAGCAAAGAAACCATATTTGTCAACTCTCTCCGATTCCATTCAAAGAGAGGTATCACATTGTGTAACAAAAAAAGGTATTGAAAGTTGTATTTAAACAACTAAAATAAATAATCCTATGTTATAGGAAAAGAATCTACTCAATCGTTACTCTGAAGCCACTGCTGAAAACATGCAGCGGCAAAAACAAATGGATCTAGCCAGCAATCTGGTTGTACAGGTAGGTGGGAGCAATTTGTTAGTTTGTTTTGCGCCGGAATAAAAAGAATCCTCACATAAGATGTGTTTTTCTCTGCAGAATGAAGAAAAGGTTCAATTGGTAGCCCAGCAACAAGTCCAACTTGAAAGTCATCAAAAAAGTGCATATGAAGTCAGTGGTTTGATGAAAGAGCTTGACGAAGAAAAGGAAAGGACCAGCTATACTGAGAACAATTTAAGATCCTTCAAAGACAGGATGATATCCCTAAAGAGTCGCAGAGGTGTTGAGCGTGTTGAGGAAAAAGAGGTGCTGCAATATTACCGTGATCCCAAACTTGAGAATGATTTGATGGATCTCACAAAAATCTTGCATGAAGAGACTCTGAAACGCACCACAACCCAGAGTGACATTGAACTGACAAACAGTAGGATCACAATTGTGGAGGACAACATCAAAAACGCTCCACGCAAACTGGTGACCAAAGAGGTGACCGAATTTGAGAGAGATCCCCAGCTGGACATAGAAGCTGCCAAAATGAGGAATGAAATTTCAAAGTTTAGAGATGAGATTCGTGTAAGAGATGGAGAACAAGTTCATGCCAGAACTGAGATTACCATCTTACAGCAAAAAAAGCCAGTCATTAAGGAGCGAGTGGTCAAGAAGGAAGTGGTCAAAGTGGAACAGGATCCAGAGATGGTGAAGTCTGTGAGAACCTTTCAGACAGAAATTTCTGATGAGGGCAACAGGATCACTTTGCTCAATGAGGAAATCTTTCAAACCAGGAGCATGATCAACACTCTGGAAAGACTCATTCCCAACATTCCGCCCAAGATCATCACTAAGGAAGTGAAGAAGATTGAGCAGGATCCAGAACTTATAACAGAAGGAGAAAACTTACGGGTGCAGTTGGAAAACGAGAGAGGAGAGAACATCACTTTGTCCAGGGAGGTTGTAGAGCTGCAGAGTCACTACAGAGATGTCCAACACTATAAACCAAGGATTGAGGTAAAGGAAATAGTTAATGAGATCTACCGCATTGACCCAAGCACAGAGGTAGAGATAGTGCGTCTGAGGAAGGACATTCAGGATTTATCAAGGCAGCGCAGTGACCTGGAGCGAGAGTGCCCTCAAATGACCTCAGAGATAAATCACCTACGTTCCCAAAAGCCCAAAGTGGAGCTGAAGGAAGTTCTCCAAGAAGTGGTCAAGGAGGAACGCAGTCCTGAGAATGAGAGAGAAATACAAAGACTAAGGAGTCAGATCAACAGCTTGTACAACAGTTACAGTTCTCTCCAAGATAAAGTGTTGCTGCTCCGGAAAGAGAGGGATGAATTGAAAATTGAAAAGTCTAAGATTGAGACTCAATTGGTCACAAGGGAAGTTATTAAGTATGAAAACGACCCATTGTTGGAAAAAGAAGCCGATCGTTTGAGGAAGAATGTGCGGGAGGAAGCACAGTTGCGCCGTAACACTGAAGAGATGGTGTACGATTTGAAAAACAAATATATCCTGCTTGAGCGTCAAAAACCAGAGGAGAAAATAGTTATGAAGGAGGTTGTACGTTTACAGAAGGATCCACGTCAAGCTTTGGAGCATGACCGCCTCAGCAGGAATCTGGATGAGGAAATCCAGACACGGCGTAGAGTTGATCTTGAACTTCAGCAGCTGAGAACGAGGTTGGCGGACAAAGAGAGGCTCCTCAGAGACAGTGATGAGCGCCAAAAGAGAATTCAAGCCGAATCAGAGCTGCGAGAGATCAGACTCCGCATCACACAGCTGGAAAACGCCCCACCTCCAGTCGAAGAAAGCATTGTTGTGGAGGAAGTGCTAAAGGTGGAGAGGGACCCAAAACTGGACAGGATGACAAATGGCTTAAGGGTCGACATGGACAAAGAAACCAGCGACGTTCTGCGCATCCAAAGAGAGATTCGTAACCTCACTGTGAAGCTGGAGATTTTACAGAAAGAGAAGTCAGGTGAGAAGACCGTGTACAAAGAGGTGGTGCGTGTGGAAAAGGACCAGGCAGTTGAAGCCGAGCGAGAGCGGCTCCGAGAACAAGTGACGCAGCAAAGATTTGCCAGACAGGACGTGGAAGATGAACTCAGGCGGCTTACTGATAGAATTAGCCTCCTCAAGAGTAGCAAGACCAGCACATCAAGAGAGGAGACGACTCTCATCATGAACAAAGATGCCCTGCAGAGAGAGAGAGACAACCTCATCCGTGAGCTCAGGACATTGGAAACTAAGAGTCATGACGTCAGCCTATCTTTCCAGCAGCAAAGCAAACTCATGAGTGAGAGGACACAGATGTCCCGCCAGAAGAGTGTCAAGATGGAATCTGACGTCCAGCGTCTGGAGAGAGAAATACTTAACGAGAAAGACAAGATCCATTCAAAGGACAGCATCATCCGAGATCTGACACTGAGCTTGCAAAAAGAGGATCATGCAGAAACACGAACCAAAGAGACAAACGTTTCCACAAAGATCACTATTTTGGACCCAGAAACAGGCCGGGACATGTCTCCTTATGATGCGTACTTACAGGGTCTCATTGATCGTCAGCAGTATATTCATCTGCAAGAGCTGGAGTGTGACTGGGAGGAGATTACCTCAATGGGGCCTGATGGTGAAACAACTGTGCTGCAAGACCGAAAAAGTGGCAAGCAGTACTCCATAAAAGATGCCCTGAAGGAAGGCCGGTTGACAGAGTATAACCTAAAAATGTACAAAGAAGGGAAGATGCCTATCTCCGAATTTGCTTTGCATGTTGCAGGTGACAATAAAAGACAAACAACACAAACCACATTTAACTCAATCATACCCAGCACAACATCAACAGTCAAGTCAGCCCCACCCACAGTCAGAGGCATCTCCCCAGTTGCTGGAGTAATGGATACTAAAACTGACACTTGCTACACAATACGCAGTGCCACCATGCGTAAAATGATAGATCTCATAACTGCCCAGAGGCTATTGGAAGCTCAAGCAGCCACGGGGGGCATAATTGACATCACCACTAACGACAAATGCTCAGTTCACAAAGCACTGTCCAGAGGCCTTATTGATGAGAGTCAAACACAGAGGTTGCTCAATGCACAAAAGGCCTTTTCAGGAGTTGAAGATCCGATGACCAGAGAGGTTTTGTCCATAGGAGAAGCTATCCAAAAAGGCTGGATGCCAAAAGACACAGCCCGACGCTACATGGAGGTACAGCACCTGACAGGAGGACTGGTGGATCCACAAAATGGCAGCAGAGTGTCCATAATGGACGCTATTGGTGTCAAAATGATTGACAGCACACTGCTAAGAGAACTGCAGTCAGAATCATCTTACGCTAAAGATATCACTGACCCAATTACAAAAGAGAAAATCAACTACAAGCAAGCTCTTGAACGCTGCAAGACAGACCCACAGTCAGGCTTACCCATGCTGCCTGCGTCTTCCAAAGAACAGACCTACTCTTCAAATTACACATCTAAATATGCACGATTCTAGATACAGTATGTTTACTAAACAGTTGCTTGTGATTCTTTGCTACTACTGATTTTGTCATGTATTAAACGAATTAAAGTGTACTCTAACTCAGGAGACAACTGCAAAGCTTTTGGGTCTATGGCTACCCTTTTGTTTACTGAAATATGGGCAGTGGTTTGTTTTAATTTAAATACAAAAAGTAAAATGCAAGCTATGCTGCATTGTTTCCTGAAGTAATCCTGGGACTTGGTGCAATGACATTTACAAAAGAAAAAAAAAATTGTATTATTCTTGGGTTATATCTTTTACAATGTGTATGATACTATATGAAGAAATGAACAACAATAAATCTAAATTATACTGACTTAAAACGCCATGTGTGTCTATTGCAATTGCATCCTATAAGTGGGACATGTTGAGTGCCAGATTGGAGAAAGTAAAGTCTTAAATATCTAAATTGCTCAGTCTAATTTAATACAGGGTATCAAAAGGTCTCGCAAAGATAGTCGTCTCATGATCGGAAGGTCACGGGTTCGATTTCAGCTCCTACAAGTGCACGCTGTCGCTGTGCCTTTGGGCAAGACATGAAATGACATGTGTGAATTTGAAGAACAAGTAAGTTGATATGTTTATGCTCTGAAACAGATCTATATCAAAATACATTCACGAGCATACATTGATTTTTGCATATGAACTCTTCATACATAGGCTACATCATATTAAAATAAATACACTACCCCCAAAACAATAAATATAATACACTTCCGGGTAATGTGACAGATAAGCCCCGCCTCCATCTCCTCAGAGCAGAAAACACTGGACTGCGTTGGACTCATAGTTGGACTCGGCTGGACTTTAGTTCATGTTGCGTAAGGTTATCGGAATAAAGAGCTTCTTTAATCTAAAGTGGTCATTGCAGCTTTCATAGCATTTCGTGTATATCGACACAATGAATCCTGACATCCTTAAAGAGCGACGGAATGCTACTTTCGACGTCGAGAAACTCACTTTTATTTTGTATGAAGGGCCCGAAAAGACCAAAAGAAGACGAGAAATTGGTAAGAAGTCAGATGCACATTGCAACACGACACTCGGTGTTGAATCATTGAAAATAATGTTATGTTGGGTTATCTCATGTTAGGAGTTATTGAAGACTTTTCAGCGAGATGAAATGGCTAACCTAGCTTAGCATCTCATGAAGTGTTATTCAACTGCTGTCATCCATCTCCAAGCATTTCTTTTATTATTCACGAATAGTTGGTGTTTTGTCAACTCGCCTACACAAAAATGAATTCAAAGTCTTCAATTAATTTACAGGAGATTTTTAATAAGCCTGGTTAATGTAGCTTTTCGGATAAAGGTTACTCAAAGTGCCTTTTGTAATGCATTATCCAGGAACAGGTTGATTGAGTACATACTGTCAATGATTGATGGTCAATAAACAGTAACAATTATTTTAGAACAGAATATACATTATGAACTCCGAGAAATGTCATAAAACTAATTTGGTTCAGTTATCGAGGTCATCAGTAGTTTTAAGTCAACTTAGAAACATCTGATTTATACCATTAACGTATATAATATTGCGTTGACTTAAAAAAAAGAAAAAACTTGAAGAAACCTAGTACACAAGTCGACTATTTAATATTCAAGCTTTCCATTGGTATATTAGGGAATGCGCCCAAAATGTTTTCTGTAATGTGTTAAATAATAATAATGATTTGTGTGTAGTTTTTTGTTGTTGTTTTTTTCAACTAATATTTCAATAATATATTTCAGAGTCGCTGGTTCTAAATGATCCAGACTTTGCTGAAGAGGATCCAAACTTTCTGTCTCGCAGTGAGCGGTACGATCAAGCTGTAAGAAAGAGTGCCCAGATGATTTTGAAACTCCGAGAGTATGGTATTGCAGATCCAGAGGAGATTTACTTCTATAAAAGGTAATCATATCATATGAATTAGCACACAGCCCATACAAATGCTTACAAAATTATGGTTTGTTGACTATACACACCTGGGGCCACATTTATAATGTCTGCTCATGCTCTACACAGGGCATACGCAGGCATAAACCTTATTCAAATAAACTTAAACTTTGCACCAAACTTATTAGGCGTGGAACTTTGCTCCATAGCAGCTCTGACATGGGCTCCAAGCACAGGGAGAAATGCAACACATGCTGAAAGGTGGAGAAATTACTGTGAAAAGAATCAGATTCAAACTTCCTCATTCTAGCAAAATTCTGACAAAAGTTGGGACAATCCCAGAAAAATATTTGTCTGGATTTATGAATCATTGACTGGACACATTAAAGGAATAGGCCACCGTTTTTACATACTAAGATATGTTCTTACCTAACCTTAGTCGAGTTAATATATACCCGTCTGGTCTTTGTCCGTGCGCTCTGTCAAGCAAACGGAGCACATACGCAGCCTCTCCCACATGTCATATAGCATATACAGTTAATAAGGCCAGTATTATAATGTACGCTGATGACGCCACTCTGTTTTCCTCGTCACCCACAATATCTGAGCTGAACAGTACCTTACAGCATGAGCTCAACCTGGCAGTGAAGTGGGTCAAAACGAATAAATTGGTACTTAACACGTCTAAAACTAAATGTATTGTATTTAGCAAAAAGTGTGTTCAATCAGACGCCAATGCTCTTCATCTGTCACTAGGGGGAGCACTAGTGGAGCAGGTCTCAAAAGTAAAGCTGTTGGATGTCAGACTGGATCAGTCATTGTCTTGGTCCGATCAAATTAATCATATTGTTGGTATGATGGGCAAAGGTATAGCTATGGCAAAGAAATGTTCTGCTTACTGCCCAACTCCTGTTCTGAAAACTGTTGTCCAAAGCATAGTATTGTCTCACCTACTGCCCTATAGTGTGGTCCAATGCTACACAAAAGCATCTTCAGAGACTTCAAATTGCTCCGAACAGAGCAGCTCGAGTTGTGCTTCACTGTCCTTTCCACACTAATGTCCGTGAGATGCACAAGAGACTGTCTTGGTTAACGGTTAAGGCCAAACTACAGGCCAGTCTCCTCATGTTCATGCACAAAGTTGTGATGGACAAACAGCCCAGTTTTTTGTTTAACAAACTCTTATTCAGCGGGTTTGGCCACAGATATGTGACTCGCCAAGTGACGACAAACTCTTTGGTTGTTCCCAGACCCAAAAGTAAGTCAATGAAAAGAACTGTTCTGTACAGAGGAGCAAACGCCTGGAACGCGTTTCCTTTAAACATCAGAAATACTAAGAGTAGACCACACTTTAAGCTGAAGGTAAAAGGTCAATTAGCTCAGTACATGTGAGCATAGTCACCGTGTGTTATATGTGTCCTATAAGGTTGTATGATTATATGAAATGTGTAACATTCATGTATTCTATTTTAATTGTTTTGTAATTTTATATTATGTCAGGACCCCCAGGAAGACTAGCAACCACTTTTGGGCGCTAATGGGGATCCTAATAAAGAATAATTAATAATAAGAATAATATAGCTCCAAAAAAGCTCACGATAGAAGCTACCAAGCTCTTCCACGTGTTCCCTATTTAAATAAAGTTACGTGAAGTGTTTTCATGCGAAGTATATTTACACAGAAATGTAACATGTCGATTTTATAAGCAGATAAAAAGGGGTACTATATTGTGAGGCGTAATGATACGAGGAGCACAGCGTCCGCGCAGTAACTCCTAAAGACTTCCCCGCTCACTTCTGTCAATAGAAGCTGCGTGACTTGTAGAGAGCTAGCAGAGAACAGTTGAAGAAGCGTGAATAACTTGTGAACAATGGCTTTTACGTGCATCGTGCCGGGCTGTGATAACAAGCAGAAAGTATATAGTGTAGTAATGTTTCACAGATTTCCAACTCACCCCGATTGACGACACAGGACTCAGGACCTCTACCATGAGGTAGGAATGCGCAGCACTTTCCCAAAATACATTTTCTGCTTGTTGTAAAAGGCTCTCTACAAGTCACGCAGCTTCTATTGACGGAAGTGAGCGGGGGGAAGTCTTTAGGAGTTACTGCGCGGACGCTGTGCTCCTGTATCATTACGCCTCACAATATAGTGCCCCTTTTTATCTGCTTATAAAATCGACATGTTACATTTCTGTGTAAATATACTTTGCATGAAAACACTTCACGTAACTTTATTTAAATAGGGAACACGTGGAAGAGCTTGGTAGCTTCTATCGTGAGCTTTTTTGGAGCTATGTGACATGTGGGAGAGGCTGCGTATGTGCTCCGTTTGCGTGACAGAGCGCACGGACAAAGACCAGACGGGTATATATTAACCCGTCTAAGGTTAGGTAAGAACATATCTTAGTATGTAAAAACGGTGGCCTATTCCTTTAAAGCAGTACTAAGTAACTCATGCCCCTAGAGGCAGATGTTTTCCTATCTGTTTTTACTGTGAAGCACTTCTGGATCCTGCTCAAAAAGTGTCTGTGAAAAGCGCTATACAAATAAAGTTTACTTACTTACTTACTTACCATGAGTGCCACTGCAGGTGTTGTAGCATGTTGCGTTTTTTTTTTACTTAATTGTCCATGAGAGTAAATACTACGCTGACAGAAAAGACAAAGGGAGAGAGGGATATTGTACATCCAGTTACACAGTGGAGATAATTTGTTTAAGTGGTGCCAGCCCACAGTTAGCTTTGCCCGTTAGCCTGTTAGCTTCTTCGTTGGGATGCTGGTCTATCTGTCCGTTGTCACCTTGAATAATAAGATTAACGAACAATCTTATTACTAACATCACCAGATAATACTATGAGCAATCTTATTGTTCATAATCTTTTATTGTTTAATTTTCATCAATGGAAAATTAAACGATAAACTTTACTAACCCTTGAGTCTTCGTAAAGTCCACTCATTATTGGCTTGTTTAGGGACTTTGCATTGTCCTTTTTATGATGAAACAGAGGTGCAGAGAGGGCGTGAAGTGATTTGGGTTCCTGTGCACAGATTCCCACAGCACAGACTGACCACCATTAATCAGTGTTTCTCACAGTATGGTGTATTTTTTGCTGTTTGTCTTATCAGGGCACGTGACATTTATGAACTATGGTTGTTCCGATTTCATGCTGATGCTACAGATTTTCAGGTTTTGGCGAATACCTGAACCAAAGAGCTGTCCGATACCATATTGTGTTTTTGGAAAACAGCATGCAGTTGTTTACCGTACATAACGCTCACATCAGCTTAAAAACTGGCTTTGCACTAAAGCATCTAATTAATACTATACATTTATGTCTCCTTTTATTGCACATTGGCTAAACTCTGTATTGTGGTACTTAATCATGCATAGCCTGCTCTTACCAAGGTATTGGAACAACACTATTATGAACCCATGCGTGCCACTCCAATCCCGCCATATGCACAAATCTGTTGAATGTTGAATTTCTTTGTTCTGTTTGATAAAGTTTGATAAGGCTACATGACTACATGGAAAGGTGCTTCAACGCACATCAACCGTGGGGCTGCAGAAAAGGTGCATTGCAACCTCATTCGAAAATGTATGCTTGGCACCCTCCGTTTTAGTTCCATCACAATGTACTTTAGTGACTCATTGGAGACTCTGATACACCCCCGGTCAATTTGTTCTGGAGCTGGTGCTGTTTTAAACTTTGATTGTTATTTCACATTACCGAGGCTATTTTCAAAGACAGAAAATTAATTAGTTTCTCTCATTGTTCCTGCAATGTTTTCTAATTATAGTTTTTACTAATTGTGTTTGCAGCATGTTAGAGTCAGTACCTGCACCCTAAGTTGATCTCAACCTAAATAATGTACTATATTTACATATCTAAACAATGTGTCCTTCCCTCTGCACAGTATGATAACAGGCCACCACCACGAGGCTCTGGGGCTGCATTATGTCATGTTCCTTCCAACCCTGTACAGCCAGTGTGACCGAGAGCAGTCCAAGAAATGGTTACCTCTGGCCACGTCCTTCAAGGCCCTGGGCACGTATGCCCAGACTGAACTGGGCCATGGTTAGTCCTAGAATTAGCCCATTTGGTTTCATTTTTTACATCAATAAGATTATGATAATGCCTAATTTTCTCGATATTAAATTGATATTGTTAGTTACTTGCTACTTATTAATAAGTTTGTTGATTGAAGAAGTAGGGCTGGGCTGAGATACAAATTCCATGAGACGAGACTGGATTCATGATTTGTTACAAAAAGTGCAAAACAATATATTATCTAAAAATTGGTGGATATGTATTTACTAAATATTCCTTTAAGTACCTTTTTAAGCCGTCTGCGTGAAGTATATTCAATGTAGTCGAGTAAGATGAATGTATTAATCTACTCAGGGACGAAAAATCTTGTGGCACAAATCTTGCCACAAGATCAAATGCCACGTTTGATCTTGTGGTATCAAGAAGTATCAAGAAGATGCGAAGTATCAAGAAGATATGAAGATTATCTTCTTGATACTTCGTACAAGAAGAGTATATTTTGTTTAGAGCAAGCGTCAAATACATGTAGTGAATAACAGTGACGGCTCAAGGTTCTTTTTAACAAGTCATATCTTGTAGTACATTTATTTTATTTTATTTTTTTTTAGAAAAAGTTGATTAATTGGAGGGGAGGGTAGTGAGATATCTACATCCATTTGAACTAGTCCATTTGTGTTTGACAGATCTTAATCAAATAGTTCTTTGTGTTTGTTCTAATGATAGTGACGGTTCATGAGCTTCACTGTCCACTAACCTCCACTAACACTTTCTCATCCTATTCCTGCCAAAACTTAAAAATTAAATCAGATGGAAGTTATAATTTCTTTGATATATTTCTACATGTCATGTAATATAATGTCGTTTTTAAGACTTTTATTTAAATTAAACCAAAGTTGTAAATTAGTAACACATTCTTTGTACATTTTCTAGAAATATGTCTGAGTATTTGTTAATAATAGTGTGGTTTGTGTTATGTAGGTATGAAATTATATAATACAGCGTATTTCATAAGGTCGTCTGCCTATACAAGTGCCATTTACTTTTCACTTGGGTAAAACCATCCGCGCTCACTGGTTTGTCTGAATGGTCCCTTTTCAACTGTGTGTAATCATTGTTTAAAATGAATGAGATTTTATTGTATTTTTGTTTGTTTCAGGACAGATCATGACAAATATGCATGAAGTGATCATTTGCTAATTTGTCTTATTATTGACTGTTTTCTGTCTCTTTTTATTTCAAATAGCTTTGCTTATTTATCTCCAGAATGCAGATATTTTGGTCGTAAATTTTCCTTTAGCTTTTATGGGTGCACCCTCCTGAACCTCGTCCCCTACGAGTCTACTCGTTTAACTATATGCCGTATACTGTCTACGTATTAAGAAAAGACACTGACTCGATCTGCTCTCACTTCTGTGCAGACCACTTTAAAGGAACAGGCCACCATTTTACATACTGAAATATGTTCTTACCTGAGCTTAGACAAGTTGATACGTACCTGTCTGGTCTTTGTGTGTGCGCTCAGTCACGCAAAACGACCAAAGATGTTGTTAGCATTTGGCCTCTCCCAATGTATTCCTATAGCTCCAAAAGGGGTGAAGTGAGAACAGACCACGCTCTTCCACGAGCACGCACAAAGACAAGACAGGTACGCATCAACTTATCTAAGCTCAAGTAAGAACATATCTCGGTATGTAAAAACAGTTGTCTGTTCCTTTTTAAGCTGGATTCAAGCATCTGAAACAATGTGCTCAGTATGCACACAAAATGGTTGAACAGACCTTATATTATTATTATTATTATACTAAGTGAAAACATAAATGAGGTCAGCAGCAGCAAAACAAGTCAAAAGTTTTAAGGACTACATCCAGTCTATAAAGATGTCTCACTCCTGATTAAACTGATTAAACCTGATTAAAAGAGCAGTACTAAATAACTTGTTTAGCATAATAAATCCTTTTCGTAGTCTCTCTGGGGGTAATACAAGTGTTAATGGTATGATTGGGGGGTCTTTCATCTCCCCCTGGTGTCTCTGGCCAGAAAACCACAACTGCAACTTTGCTGCCTCATTTGTCAAATAGAAGGTGAATTGTGTTATAGGCAGCAGCAGTATTTTTGTAGTTTTGTAGAAGTATGTGCTTTGTAAACTGTTTTCAGGATGCATTTGTTTTAATTAATGCATAGTTGCATCCTGAAAAATGTAAAACTTGGGTGCACTGGAACAACCAACCCAAAATATCAGTCTGGAGTATGATTTGGCATTTTCTGATGGCAATTCACAACCTCTGTTTACTTCCTCTTTCTGGTCTTTCCCACTTCTATGTCTTCTTTGCTTTTTTACACTTGTGCTCCGTGGCCCAGCTCTGTGCACCCTGGGAGATCAGAGCCCTTGGATCTTCATCTAGGGATGTTCCTGCCCACATTGCTCAACCAGGCCACCCCAGAGCAAATGGACCGTTTCTTCATGCCTGCCTGGAATCTAGAGATCATCGGCACTTATGCCCAGACTGAGATGGGCCACGGTAAAATTATGTGTAGTACCTACTTGTTGTAGTACTACTGTAGAACTTTGGGCTAAAACATGTGCATTTATTCTGTACATGTTTAAAATATTTTATTTTATTAGCTAAAATCACCCCTTCCCTTCAAGCTCAGATTTGCACTTGAATATTTTTTTTACTTGCATGCCGTAGTGGTGTGAATTTGAAAAGAACTAACATTTATGACAAGATCTGTCGAACACAAAAAAATCTTAGAGCAGAAATGGATTTAAGCTTGAACATTGAGCCTATATTTTTAGGTATACCTCACTACATTTTGTTGTCGTTAATTTAGTCTTTGAACTCTTCCAAAGGTACTCACCTCAGAGGCCTTGAAACCACAGCCACCTATGATCCATCAACACAGGAGTTTGTCTTAAACAGTCCCACGATTACCTCCATCAAATGGTGGCCCGGAGCGCGTGAGTTCATCTACATCCTCTGCATAATCTATTGACACCTTACCACAAATCTTAAATCTGTTCTGTTGTCTTCATCTGGTTGTAGTTGGGAAGACGTCAAACCATGCTGTTGTTTTAGCTCAGCTTTACACTCAAGGAAACTGCCACGGTCTCCATGCTTTTATTGTACAACTTCGAGACATGGACACGCATAATCCCCTACCAGGTAAAAAACGTTACCAGCCTGTCTCACATGAACAAGTTGTTACATAAATGAAACATGTTTTGGTTTTGTGTGGCTTTAGGTATTGTTGTTGGAGATATTGGACCCAAGTTTGGCTTCAGTGAAGTAGACAATGGTTTTTTAAAACTTGACAATGTACGGATTCCAAGGGAAAACATGCTGATGAAGTATGCAAAGGTATTGTGCATGTGTGGAAAATGTTGATTATGGCATATGAACGTCAACAGGACATAGTTGAAATACACGTTGTTTTTGAGCCTGATTTATTAAGCCAGGTGCTAAGTTGTGAGTAGTAAGCCTACTTAAAATTAGCAAGTGCCATTTTGTTGGTGTGTTGCACCTATTAGAAGTTTGCTGCGTGAGTTTGGCTTCAGTGCACAAAACCACTGCTCTTATTGCTGACTGAGTGCCTCCACAGTGCTCCAGGGCCTGTCAATTAAAACCTCAGGCTTAAACTTTTTAATTCTACAGCACAAACACCAGCGTGGTTAAAAATATGATATCTTGCCCTGCATTGTCACATGGGCCATAGCTATTTTTAGAAAAAAAAACATCCATATCTGGAATGGACAACCTGCAGGAAACTGTGATCAGTGCAGGTAAATACAGACGATAGTGTATGCAAGTGTGCAAACGTTTAGTAAATCAGGCCCTTTGTTGAACACAAATACATGCAAAAGTACATTTGTCATTTGCATGTATTAAATATATATTTAAAAAAATCTGTGGCATGCAGAATATATATGAGGGGAAAAAAAGACCTTTTACTCAGAAGCGGTATACTTTTATGTGCCTTTTTAAAATCCCTTTATTCAATACATATTTTAAGTATGAAGTAAACGAGTTTTGTTCCCAATAGGTTGAGCCAGATGGCAGCTATTTGAAGCCCCCCAGTGCCAAGTTGACTTATGGCACAATGGTGTTCATTCGGTCATTGATTGTTGGGCAGTCTGCCATTTCCTTGGCAAAGTCCTGTACAATTGCCATTCGCTACAGTACTGTTCGTCACCAGTCTGAAATACGTTCAGGGTAAGTCCTAACTTCAATCTCAAAAGCAGCAAATGCCAGTCTGATTAAGAATATTCATATTTCTGCAGAGAGCCAGAGCCCCAGATCCTCGACTACCAAACACAGCAGTACAAGTTGTTTCCTTTGCTGGCTACAGCCTATGCATTCACGTTTGTTGGTCAGTACATGAGCCAAACCTATAACCGCATCTCTGGAGACATTAACCAGGGAGACTTCAATGAACTGCCAGAGGTATGCAACACACTAAAAGGATACAAATAAAATGGTGCTACTTTGTGGAGAACTTGAGGCATTGAGGCACAGACTTCAAGGCACTATACCTGTTTTTTCCTAGTAGTGAAACAATTTTTTTATAATATTTAAAAAAAAAATTGGTATATTGTAAATCATGGCTGCATCTAAAAAGTGTAAATAAGCTTAGGAACCTCTTTATTGTTGACTCGGACGTACGTCATCGTCAGCCGGGACGAGACAATGACAAGAGTTTCTGTGACAAGTGTTCTCTGTGAAGAATTGGGATGCCACAAATGGTTAGGAATGAGTTTGGACCACAAGTGATTTTTGAAAAAACAGGTATAAGACCTTTAAGACACCAACTTGTGTGTTGATCATTGGATTTGACAAGATACTTTTAATTTTGTGGTTACATTTTTTGATCATTACACAACAATGGCAAATTATTAAATGAAATGAATGTGTGAAGCAGTTGATTGGGATTTGATTTTTTATATGTCACAGGTGCTAGTTGAAAATGACTGCTCTACAGTGTCTTGAGTCTAGTACAAAACAAAAACCACACTGAATAGATCTGTGAAGAGTTGTGGCTTACCTAATTTAATGAGCAAAATTACTTTTTTGTCTGTGACCGCAGCTCCATGCCCTCTCTGCTGGACTGAAGGCCTTCACCACATGGAAAACTAATTCTGGCATTGAGGTGTGCCGCATGTCGTGTGGTGGACATGGTTATTCCCGCAGCAGTGCCTTGCCTGATATTTATGCAGAGTTCACTCCCACCTGCACATATGAAGGGGAGAACACGGTTATGATGCTGCAGACCGCAAGGTACATGCTTACAAAAACACTGATCCTTTCTGCATTGTATCCTGTAATACTTTAACTAACTTTTCATATAATGTCAGATACTTGTTAAAAAGCTACAGACAAGCCAAAGCTGGTCAGCAGCTCAGTGGCATCGTGTCATACCTGAATGAAATGGAGCAGCGCCAAGTCCAGGCCCATCCGGCTTCTGCCAGACCAACTGTGGTAGACATCAACGACCTGAGTAACCTTGTGGAGTGCTACAAACAACGAGCAGCAACGTAGGAACAATGGAAATATTAATTAGATAATGATTTCCTAAACTAAACCTGTTGGTTCTTAGCCTCGTTGAGCTGGCAGCCAGAAGTATCCAGCAGGAGTTACAGAAGAGGAGAAGTCAAGAGGACGCTTGGAACAACAGCGCCATTGACTTAGTCAGAGCCTCTGATGTAAGTCTAGATCCATCTGACTTGACTTTGTAATTATTTTAAGCACAATTGTATTTATTTAATCGAGATGTACAATTGCTGAGACTCATTTACCTTTTCCAGGCCCATTGTCACTTTGTTGTAGTGAAGCTCTTCACAGAAAAGCTCAGTGAGATCGGAGACACTGCCATACACGCTGTGGTGTCGAACCTGGCTCTGCTGTACGCTCTGCATGGCATCACACAAAGCTCTGGGGACTTTTTACAGGTCGGTAGTGCGAAACATGAGTCCGATGGATGCATCAAAATTTCCTATTTTCTTTTTCTACATATTGTGGGATGTCTTTCAAAAAGCAAATATTTATTTGTATTGACGTTGATGGTGCGTACAAACCCGTTCTGTATTCGTTGAGCTGGGGGTGATCCTGTCCTCAGGATACTCTACAGTGAAATAAATCCACAACCTTTACTGATAAACATAGATGTACAGGTCTAAAGGTTAAGGTATATTTCTCCTCTGCATTTGACCCATCCTTCAATTCCACTGGAGCAACCCGTAAGGAGCAGTGGCCGATGCCTGAGCCAGACTTCAGAATTGTCTTGAACATGTCACCTGTCTCAGTTGCCTTTGCTCTGAATGAAACAGAAGTTCAATAGTATCTGCTCTTGGTCACTGACATAAAGCATTGTTTATAATCAAGAGAAAATGTGTATTTTCTTCCAGGCTGGACTGCTGACAGGGCCTCAGATGCTGCAGATTTCCGTGCGTATTAAAGAGCTCCTGTGCCAGCTCAGACCCAATGCTGTTGCACTCGTGGATGCCTTTGATTTCCATGACAAAAAGCTGAATTCAGTCCTGGGACGATATGACGGAAATGTCTATGAGAATCTTTTCGATTGGGCTCGGAGGTCACCACTTAATGCCACAGAGGTGACTATACCTTTATTAAGACACAGTTTTCTAAGCTGCCCTATGAGAGTCTTTTCGTACTAACTGTAGATTTTTCCTCCTCAGGTCCACGAGTCCTTTCACAAGTACCTGAAACCTCTGCGCTCTAAACTCTGAGGTTTGAGCACATTGATGCTGAACATAGTCTTAACCTTAACAGTGTGAGTTAGTATTGATAAACACTAATGGTTATCAGCATCCTTTGACTGATTGTTAGGATTTTGACATGAAGTAATTACACAATAGCAGGTTGAAATGTGTAACGATTTCAAACATTTCAAGTTACTATTTTTCAACCATAACTCCTTTTCTAATAATGGATGTAACAGTCGCAGGTCTACTGTAACAATCAACATTAATTAAAAAGCATAAAACAAAATCTTAATATCACAGGACTTCTGGCATATGATGATTTTTAGTGGATCTGTGATCGATTTTCTATTGACAGGAAACATTTTCGCTATGTCCTGGTGTATTAGCATTTGAGAGGAGACTTACATACAAACTAAATTAATACAAGACCAATTAAAGAGAGTGAGGCAGACATATTGTTAAAAAACACAAGCATTCCTTTCAATTTCGTTTTTGGTTGGCGAAAATTACTTGTCTTTTCTGGGAGCGGGCTCGCCTCTCTTCAGACGTGACTTGTAACGTTGCTGGGAGCCTGACATCGCCAGCACATCTCCACTGAATTGTTGCTGCTTTGCTTTTGACTACAGGTCGACAATCATGAGGTTTAAAAACATTAGCTCTTCTTCCAAATGCTTTATTTTGATTTACTCACATTTTGTCTGTGTCATGGTGATCATTAGAAGCACTTTTTTATGTTTTGCAAAGGTTGCTTGTGTCTAATCTTGAATGCCCCACATTTGTTGATGTAAAATGTTTGCACTTTGATGATTTACCGAATAACTTGGAAACTATTTCACTTTTTAGGTCGGTTGTAGTTACAGCCAATGAATCCACTGTTCAAAGGTTATTCATTTCACTGTTTATTTCTTACATGCAATACACAATAAGGTAATGCAATGTTGGAGCTATCACGATCAGAAACATGCCTCTACTAAAACACACGTACATTCATAGCAAAGCAGCAAGTTGCCATGTGCCTCTGTTAAATTAGTTGTTTTAAAAAATAAATAAATATCTAATTAAGCACTGTCTCATTGCATTTCCGTTGTTAAATGTACATTGTTTTGTTGTAAATGAAAATGTAGAAATATAAAAATAGTTTTGATTTAAATTAAATTTGAGTCTACTTGTACTTTGTTTTTGTACTTGCTGACTAATATAAATGGTACACATTATTAAAGATTTTCAACCAGACTCGTCTGTATAATACAGTGCCTCTCGAAAGTACTAATACACTTTGAACTTTTGCACATTTTACAGATTTATTTTTTATTTATTTTTTCTAAAAGTTCACAACTTGCATTAAATTGTCTTTATATCATTCCTAATGACTGCAGAATGTGCACACCTTACCCAACAATTAAATAGAGGCCACCTGTGCGTTATCTACTCTCAGTATAATTACAGCTGTTTTGTGAGGGCCTCAGAGCTATGGTCGGAGTGTATTGGTCATTAAACATCATCATGAAGGCCAAGGAGCACCAGAGAGGTCAGGGATAAAGTTGTGGAGAAGTTTAAAGCAGCATTAAGTTATACAAAGATTTCCCAAGATTTGAACATCTCACGGAGCTCCTGTTCAATCCATCATTCGGAAATGGAAAGAGTATAGCACCACTGCCAACTTACCAAGACAAGGTTGTCTACCTAAACTAACAACCCGAAGAAGCACTGGTAAGGAATGCAACCAAGTGCTGTACTGCCGCTGAGCTGGGGGAACCGTCATGAACGAGTGGAAGAAGAAGGCCATTATTGAAAGGAGGCCATAAGAAATCCCGTTTGAAGTTTGCTAGAAGTCATATGGAGGACACGGCTCCATGTGGACGATGGTGCTTTGGTCAGATGAGACAAAAATTGAACTTTCTGGCCCAAATGCAAAACGTTTTGTATGGAGCAAACCTGACACTGCTCATGGTCCTGAGTGCACCATCCCCAATGTCAAATATACAGGGGGAGCATCATGCTGTGGGGCTGCTTTTCCTCAGCGGGGACTGGGGAGATTGTAAGAATAGTTGGGAAGATGGATGGAGCCAAATACAGGGACATTTTGGAGGAAAACCTGCTGGAGTCAGCAAGAGAACTGAGGCTGGGGCGGAGATTCACCTTCCAGCAGGACAATGACCCGAAGCACAAAGCTAAATCTACAATGGAATGGTTTAAAAAAGAAAAGAAAAAAAAATTAATGTATTAGAATGGCCCAGTCAAAGTCCTGACCTAAATCCTATTGAAAATCTGTGGAAAGACTTGAAAACTGCTGTTCACAAACGCTCTCCTTCTAATGTGACAGAGCTTGAGTTGTTTTGTAAAGAGGAATGGGCTAAAATGTCAGTCTCTACATGTGCAAATCTTGTAGAGTCAGACCCCAAAAGACTTGCTGTTATTGCAGCAAAAGAGGGTTCCACAAAGTATTACTAATTCATGCTGTATTGTGCACACGACTTTTCGGTTTTCTACTTTTTGAAAAATAACAATCATGTATCATTTTGCTTTCACTTCACAGTTGTCTGTTACTTGTGTGTGAACTTTCAGTAAAAAAATCAAAATAAAATGTTTATGATTGTAAACATGACAAAATGTGCAAAAGTTCAAGGTGTATTGGTACTTTCGAGAGGCACTGCATTTGCTGGACAGAAAAAGTGTTTTCATGGTTTAATGGAAGGTTAAGAGTAATGATTAACAAGATAAGATAAACTTTATTGTCCCACGAGTGGGAAATTTGTCTTGAGCCACCCATGTTGTAACCAAAAATCAATACACATAGAATCAGAATAGTTTTTATTACCACTGTTTGAGAACAGGTTCACAAACTAGGAATTTGACTTGGTACAGATGTGCAACATACAGTATAACACAGAATTTAGATATAAATAAGATATAAAACTTTAAACAATAAGGACATAGGCATAAAGAATATTCAAATAAATAAGATAAAAAAATAAAAAGTAAAATATGGTAAGACGACAACAATTTGACATAGAACAACAGCGGGATTGTATAGCTGTGTAGGTGCGTAAAGTGATAAACTGATATAAGTGATAACGTGATAGCAGCGGATCGAAGTGTGGACACACCACATAGTGCAACAGGGCAGATTACGTCCATGAGTCTGTAACTAAGCTATTCGGTCTTGTTTTTCTTCGTGAGTCTGATGGCGAAGGAAAAAAAAAAAGTGATTTATGGGTCTGAATGGACTGTAGTCTCCTTCCTCACGGGAGAGGGCTGAATAGTCCGTGTCCAGGGTGAGAAGGGTCAGCTGATCCGACCCACATGCCTCCGGATCCTGGAGTTGAACAGGTCTTGGAGAGATGGAAGCTCACAGCCAATCACCCTCTCAGCAGCACACACAAGACGTTGCAGTCGGTGCCTGTCCCGGTCTGTAGCGCCGGGGTACTACACGTGATGGAAGAGGTGAGGATAGACTTGATGATGGCTCTGTAGAACTGCACCAGCATCTTGGTCAGCAGAAGAACATCCTCTGCTGGGCTTTCTTGATGAGGGAGCTGTTGGTTGGCTCCCATTTGAGGTCCTTGGTGATGGTGGTACCCAGGAAATGGAAGGAGTCCACGATGGAGATGGGGGTGGGAGAATCTGTCAGGGCGAGGGGGGACAGTGGGACTGTGTCTTTCCTGAAGTCCACGATCATCTCCACTGTTTTCTGGGCGTTCAGCTCCAGCAGGTCCACCTCTCTCCTGTAGGCAGACTCATCAGAGTCTGAGATGAGCCCGATGAGGGTGTTGTCGTCTGCCTTGATCGGTTTTCCGGACTGGTGACTGGAGGTGCAGCAGTTTGTGTACAGGGAGAAGAGCCAGGGGGAAAGTACACAGCTCTGAGGAGTTCCAGTGTTTGTAGTCCGAGTGTCCGAGACGATCTTTCCCGGCCGCAGAGATGAAGCCCCCGTAAGATTTGTATTATTTACAATCTGACGCAAACTCAGCCACTAAACATAAGACGTTTTATCTCAGTTACTCAGTGGGCCTGAGAGAAAGGCAAAAAAGAAATGTTAATAATCATCAAAATTAAAATAGCAGAAAATAGTTGTTTAAGGAGTCGCTCTATCTATAATAATTGGCTCGGTCATTCTTGACCACCTTTGGAGGTGTTTCCCACTTTGACCTTGGGGTTTCCAGCCCATACTCTGCACAGATGTTCCTGTACACTATACCAGCCACTTGGTTGTGGCGCTCCATGAAGGCTTTCCCTGCCAGCATCTTACACCCTGCAGTTATGTAAAGCTGGATTGTCTCATTGGCCCCTTTGCACAGTCTACACCTGGGGTCTTGTCTGGTGTGATAGATCTGGGCCTCTATTGCTCTGGTGCTCAAGGCCTGCTCCTGTGCAGCCATGATGAGTGCCTCTGTGCTGTCCTTCAGTTCGGCTCTGTCTAGCCATTGGTAGGATTTCTTGATATCCGCCACCAGTTATGTTTCGGTGGTACATGCCGTGTAGGGGCTTGTCCTCCCATGACGGGACCTCCAGCAACTCATCTTCTGTTTCCCATTGTCTGAGACATTCACTGAGCACAGGGGCGTCGGACTGGGGGGTAAAGGGTACTGAGTACCCAGGGCCCAGAGCAGGGTAGGGGCCCTCAAAAATGCTGCATAAAGCGTTCTGTATTGTACTTTCTAAGTTTCCTCATAATTGATACTATAAGTACTGAACATTACCGGACTAAAATACAATGGTTGCAACATAGAATTTTGCACAAACAATAATGATTGATAATATCTCAGGGCCCTGACACCCCATTAAAAATGTGCCAAATGGTTCAGCCCACACACGGCGTTCAGCACTGTGCGCTTCAGCTCAGCAGTGACTTTGATGAGGTGGACTCTAATGTAATGACACAGAGCTGAGACAGATCTTAGTCTGGCCTCGCTCTAATGTTCTTTTATTTAACACACGCCTGTTCTAGCGGACCTTAGAGGCAACTTTAGAACACCGGTGTGTGAGCTGAACCATTTGGCACATTTTCAAAGGGGTGTCAGGGCCCTGAGATATTATCAATCATTATTGTTTGTGCAAAATTCTATGTAGAGCAAACCACTGTTATGTGGTCAAACAACATAGAATATGAAATGTGAATTTCATATGGGGGGAGGGTCCACCAAGATAGTTTGTACCCAGGGCCCAGAATTTGGCGCTACGCCCCTGACTGAGCACGTCATCTGTTGGAGCCTTGTCCTTGATGTACTTATTGGATCTTGGATGTTTCATTCTGGATAATAGCTCTCACACTCAATATGCTTAAACAAAAATATTGTAGTTTTAAATCAACAGTCTACATTAATAAATAAAGTCCTATAATTATTTTTGCCAAAATACTGAAATAAAATGTAAGCGTCTCTTTTTTGGTCAAAAATAAATATAATGGAGAAGTATTTTCTTTCTGCTTTTAGTCAATTCTCTTATTCATTTATTTTCATTTTCCACTTTTATTACGGCCTGCATTATTTTTTTTCTTGATTCTTCTCTCCAAATGCAAACTACAGGCTGATGGTTAGATCTAAGCCATCATTGATTGGCTCATCATGCTCAGTTTCTGAGCTGTTAGGAGCAGCTGCTGATCGTTTTGATGAAATTGAACAAGGCAAGTTTGATTATAAATATATTCATAAATAAATATACATTTTCAAATATTTCTTGGTTACAAACACTTAACATGTTATAACAGTGGTACAGCGTTTAGTGACTGTAGTGTAGCTGGTCAGTTCATACACTGTAAGCTGAGCCAAAGCAGCGGTGCAAAAGCCCATTGAGTGCCGGGAATGTGCCCTGGAGCAGGAAGCGTGGGGATCCATGGATCTCTGTCACCTGATCTCTGTCAAACATGGGTGTTTCCTCTTTTTTATCATCATGTTTTACTTTTGTTCAGTTACTTTGGTTGTAATTCTTTAGTTTGAACACTAGATGGAGCTAAGACAGGAATTGAGCATTAGGTTGATGAGGTAGCCTAACACATATTTTTTGTACATTTCTGACATTTAATTTGATGTAGCCGAGTATATTTTAGTGAAGTTAAGCCAAATATCAAGACACAGTATCCATTAAAATAGATCTTAATAAGTTATGCACCTGAATTTATAAAAGTCATTATATTTTACAGTGGGGGGCCCGAGTTGTTGGTCTGGTGATTTTGGGGGTCGCAAAAAGTTTGGGAACCCCTGTTTTAGGATATTATGGCCGATACAAAGAAGGACTTTAGGAAATGGAACAGACTCCATGTTTGTATCCACCTTGCATATATTCTCCAAGTGCTACAACACATAGTTTTAAGAGTCTGTTTCATGTGTCAGTCTGTAGAGATTGTTTTCTGGGTGAGACACAGGCCCCGCCCACTCCTCGTACAGTATTAGTCACTGTTTGCCAAGAGTTATAAACGGTTGAATTTAATCAATCAGAGTGAGCTAAAACCATAATGAATAAAACTTTGCTGTTTGTCCTATCACTTAGTATTTAGCAGAACTTAGGTTTAGGAAAGTTTTGTTATGGGAATCACACTCCTTGAATGGGTCTGGGGTGTGATGCATGCTTTATGGTTAAAAAACATATTAAACAGTAACAAATAGTTCACTAATTGTTTATTCAACAAAAAATGCAAAAATATAATTTCAGAGCTAAAGTTACCACTGAAAGTTACCAAAAATGCATCGGGAAATTTGTCTGTCCCATTGATAGGTTTTAGTTGTCTGCAGTGTCTGTAGATTCGAGCTGTGTTGTCGTCCTCTTTTGAAAGAACCGTCTTTGATCCTGGATTGCTTTCTGAAGAAGAGCAACATTTATTCCATCCACGCAGTTTAGAACACGGGCACAAATCACTGCTCGCTCACCTGTGCAATAGAACGTATATTAATATAAGGCCACTTTAAGATCAACATTTATGCAGCGACTATTACCTTTTTTTTCTAATTCTCCGAAGACCATGTACTGGGCACCAATTATTGCATCAAACGGTTCAACAAATCTGGTATGAACAGCAACACAGTGGTCCTTGGAAGAGTGTTGTGCTGACAGTGTGGCCATGGACTCTTCAGGTTCATATCGGATTAGTCTGAAATAACACACATTATATTACATAAACATTACATTTCTGAATCTTGGTGTTTTTTTTATGTTTCATTCAATGACTGTATCTTTCGCTTCAAGTGCATTTAGGTTGCACAAACATATCTGTCCCTTTTTTGTGGGATACCGTTAGGGGAGTGTATCACTTTTTCAATATCGGTCTTATGCAGACATGTGATTAGAGGCTGCTGCTAGAGGTCGCCATATTGATGCCAAGTCATGTTAGTCGAATTTAACCGATTGTCAAGTGCATTATATGCAGTGGTTCTCTAAATGTGATATGTGTACCACTGGTGGTACTTGAGCTTGTTCCGGTGGTGGTACTTAGGTCCTCTCCAAGTTAGTCTTGATACATTTTTAATTGTAGATCATTTCATTGCTTTAGTAATGCATTTAAGTTATGTGTTTTCTATGTTTTTTTTTATTGTATTATGATGTAGTTGATTATGGAGAACGGGGTGGGTTGGTTCACATAAGATTTTTTTTTCTTTTAGCTTTACTGCGAAGGCTTTCAACATTTTTCCAACATACTAAGTATGCACACTTGGGGAGGGTTGTGTCACTATTCTGAGGTTTGGACAATAACATTTATTTATGACAGGAAGGATGATATCTTATAGAATTGTTCTTCACATGGAAGTTTATTTTATTTTTTAAACAAAAAAGTGTGTTCGTCATTACTGAACTTGATAACCGCAGATATCTACAGGAAACATAATATATAGAGCAGACCTGTCAGTACCTCCCTACAGATAAATAGGGAACAGCATGCGAACAACAGTCTGGATTGATAAACAGAAGATCCACAGACCATCCACCCCTTCTCTAATCACTCCTCAAAGTTGGACACTTCAAAGCAGGACTACACTCTGAATCAAGTGTGCAGAATTATTAAGCAGCCATTTGCCCTCACACTACCAGGGGCACGAAGCCCCTGACAACATAGCTCTTAGGATCATAGGGTGCTCAAACCCCTCCACCACGTTAAGGTGGCAATTCCAGGAGAGGTCAGTAGGGATCTTAAGACTTTCAAAATCTTAGCTTTTGTGTCTTGATAATTAGTGGCTGTGTATACTCTTAAACACCTTGTACTTCTGGACACTTCAGGTCGGTTACAGCTGCTGAAAATGTCAGCATTGGCACAAAATGGAGTCAGCACTTTTCAGATGTTTTTTCTTCCCATTTTGTGTGTGGGAAAAAATGTGTGGAAGGTGCTGCTATTAACCAGTGTTGAGAAGCTAATAAAGGCACACACCGCAATGGCAACGTGTTTTCTTTTTGACAGATGAGATAGCTAAATAATATTTCTGCACTTGATTCAGAGCATGGATCTACTTTGGCCAGGTCTGTGATGAGAAGCTTCTTTGTATGAAAAGCGCTTTATAAATAAAGTTTGATTTGATTTGATTCATTCCAACACACTTTCTGTTTTACACACTTAGGAGTCTGAAAAAGTTATGGTGGAAACGGTTGATATTTGTGTGTATTTGACCTTGTAGTGACCCGGCGGCTGTATGAGTGGTTAGCATGGCACCTTTACTTTCCATCTCTCTTCACCAACAAAACAATTTGTTCTGGAGCGTTGTAGAGACCGCTGTGATGGAAAGTCAAGGCACAATGCAGACCACTCATACAGCCGCCGGGTCACTACAAGGTTAAGTATACACAAATATCAACTTCTTTTCCACATAAAAAGTTGCATAATGCACCTTTAAAAACAAACACTTTAATAGAGTTCGGAAATGTGATGTCACTAAACTAATGGAGATTTTAAAAGTTAAAATACTGTAGTTATTGTTCACATTAAAACACCTGGACACCACGGTGAGTTAGATGGATTTACCAGCAGTAACTCAGCAGCTTGTTCCACGGCTTTTTTCCCCCTACACTTGTTAGTCTATGGAAATGTATGTTAACAGCTGCAAAGATGGCGGATCTCCATGGTAACTGTGGAATTTCCCGAACTCAGTATCACTTTAATCCAATCCACTTTATTTATACAGCACATTTAAACAACAAAACGTTTCCAAAGTGCTGCACAATAAGACTCTACCGCTAGATGAGTGTAAAACAATAACAGTTTAAAAGAATAAATATAAATAAAAACTATAAATAAGAATAAAACTCTTATTAATAGAGTTTATTCAACAACAAAAATGCAGAAATATAATGTTTGAGGTGTTACAGCCAGACGGTTACGTGCAGGTTACGTCAGTCGATTAGCAATAATAATAATCAGGTCATTACTTATTTCTGAGGCGTGCCGTGATCATAAATAATAGAAATCTGGTGGTGATTGTTTGTTTGGGAGTTAGTTCTGTCGTTGTACCCACTTGCCAAATGTTCTCAAAGAGTCTCCTTCTTGTACTGCTCCAGAGATGATTTCCCAGGGAAGACGATACACTGTGGCCGAGGGCAGCATTTTAAACTAAAAACTAAGACAATTGTGTAAGATAACGTTTCGCCATGGCTACAAGATTACAGTTTTACCACTTCCGGGTTTCCGCCTTACCGGATCGTAGCCCCGCCCACGCCGCTCCACGAGTCCAGAAGAAGAGGAGGAGGATGGCTGCATGGAGAAGAAAGAAGAGGGAAGTGTCACTGGCCGAGCACAAATGCGGACTTATTTAATCTATTAATGAACGACAAACCTGTTGTTTCTTCTCTCGGGTAAGTACATTTGAGCCTTGTTGTCGCCGAGCAAAGTGTTTCAAACCACCTTTTGTAGAGTTAGTTTAGTGTTCGCAGCTTTAACAGAAGTACTCGCTCTCGCGCATGATATTTTTAGGACGGCTCTGAATAGTCGGCCACAACATATCTGTGAACAGAGAGGAAGAAATGCTTTACAACTCGAGCGGCTCCAGCGCAAGTCTCGGCAAGCCCTTTGTTGCTGCCCTGGCTGCTGGCTAGATCTGGTTAGACTACTGAATAGGGCAAGAATATTTCTATTCTGCTCAAATGTATTTCCCCTCACGCCTTATCACCCGCGCATCGTTGACAAATACGATCAGGAATAGGCAAACATACAGTGATAATGTCTTTAATAGAATTTGCAGTGCAGTTTTACTTATAAAGCCTTTCAATAAAACTATTTTAAGTACAATTAAAGTCTACTGTACATAAGAGAAGATTATTATTGTTATTTTTATTATGGTAAGTAAAAATCAACATTAAACTCCTCGCATACTTTCCCTCCAGGCCGTATTGGCTTTGCTTCTCTGATCTTATCTGTTTTCATGCCTAAACGTTTCTTGCGAAATCTGCAAATGTTTTGCACTGAAAGTGTGGGGAATCTCTACACTTACAGTGCATTATACAAATGAGTAGCTATTACTCACCAGAAGGTTTGAGGAGTTGTAAACCCTAAAAGGATTTTGTGGATGCATTGAGGTTAATGTAGCTGATCAAATGATACAGCATACAGGCATAACTGGCTAATCTACAGTGTGTGTCATTATATTTGATCAACTTTATTAGTAGTTTCCCCTTTCTCCCTTTTTCTGTTTTATTGCCAGTGTCTGCATGTCTGAATGAGAGAGTGAATGGGTGACTGGTTCCTGTTACTGTAAAGTGCTTTGGGCCTGATAAAGGTAGAAAAGCGCTACATGAGTTGAGTCCAATTTTTTTTGTCTGCTGTTGTAAATTAGCTTCAAGTTACAATTTGTTATGAAGCAGGTTTTCATTTCGATTGAAGATGCTACACCTATATTATATATATTTTCTCCTGTCCCTGTTGAATAAAACAAATCGTCTAAATTAAAAACTAATGAAAAAGCTTTTATCCAGACAGTGGCTGCTGACACCTGTAATTCTCTTCACAGTTTGCACCTGAGTGGCAATGCCTGTAACAAATAAAATATTCCATTCCTCTCTTAATGTAAACAGTTGTCAGTTTGGGACATCCAGGTATTTGGAATTTGCATTCATCTGCACGTCCTGACTTGAGGATTCCTTGTTTTTACTGTTTTAGCTCCTTAAAAGAGAGGCTGAAAAATGTCTTTCTAGCAATTTTCCAACTCCTAAATCACAAGTTATATCTACATTTGCAGTTTATGTTTTTTAATTTAAGATTTCCGCGCACAGTGTACTGGACATTTGACATCCAGGAGAATGAACACATGTGAGCACACTGAAAAAGTAATGGTTAAACTAACTTGTGTTGTAGAGAGATGACGAGAGTGATATTTAGTAAGGCTTCTTGATTGTAGTTACAGAGCACAAACTTGTACAGACAATGCTGAAACTCCTCACACTCCTACGCTCCTTCTACAGGCATTTTTGACGGCTCGAGCTCCCACTGGTTTGACCATCAGCCAGATTACATGGAGCTGACAGACTAAAGCATGTTTGAATCCCATAACTGAGCTGAATGAATACTTCCTTTACGCTCATTAGGGATGAGACGATAATGAAATTTAGAGTCACGACGATTATCTTCGTGAAAATAATTGTGATTAACGATATGATCACGTTATTTGCCTGGGGTTTAAAAAATTCACTGAAGCTCCACAGTTTACAGAAATGATGGGAATTGGGTAACGAAATATTTCTCTTCATTGTCTCCTATAAATGTCTTATTGAGTGTGAACTTATAAAGTATATTTAAACAAACTCAACTCAAAACTCATCAAAAGAAAACCAAATTGCAGTAAATTATAAACATAGAACAAAAAACAGCTAATCTTTTTGTAGCCATAATTGATAGAAAGTCATTGTTGCTGGTTTTATAATATAGCGCTACATGATAATCACGATTATTAAAAAATGTGGCGATTAATTGTAATTTTTTTATCGTGATAAACGTTATTGCTTATTTGCCACCTTAGTGCGCTTTATTTTTTCTGTAAAAGACTAGAGAAATGAAAAATATATATAAAAATATAATATTAATATATTTTTGAACTATCTTTTTTGATTGATCTGCTTGTGCCTCATTAGAGTAGTCTTCCTGGGGTTAAGATTATTAAGTCACATTTAATACAATGAATTCCTGTCACATTCTCGTGCACAAATCTAATTGCGTTAAAAGTACAGAATGAATCTTAATTTCATTTTGTTCTAATACTAATCATAATAATAATAATGAATAATAAATTTGCCTTATTTAGCGCTTTTCCAGACTCCATATTTGCAATGTTTAAAATGTCTTATTCCTCTGAACCTGACATTTTTGGACCAGTCTTACTGTGACATGCTGAAAGAGTAACTTACAGTTGGCCTGTGTATGAATCTTTCTCTGGAAGCAGAGCAGGGCAAAATGTACCTTATTCTTCACCAATGTCCAACCTAATGTTTGGTGCATGCTTTGAATATATTTTGAGCAATTTAGAGCAACAGCCGGCACCTTGTTCTGCATTAATTGCAGTATATGAATGTCTTTTTGGAGACGCCGATTCACACCATTGGCCAGTATTGGTTAACACTTACATCACTTCCTATGCTTAGACTTGAGTCTGCTGTTCATGATGAATCCAAGTAGTTTAGTGTCTTTTACTTGAGAGTTCACTCACATCTTTGTTTGTTGTTTTCTCAACCTTCTGGCCCCATTTCTCTTGTTCTTCTTGACTTCACACTTTCTCCTGTATATTTACTGCTTATATTCACACATCTTAATGCATTTACTCCAAATGAACCAAATGTCAGTCAAACTTTTGTGACCATTAGTTTTGGAAAGTACATGAAACATCAACAACAACGTTCTTCAACCAGCCTCGCTGCAGTCCCAGGCCTGTCTCAGACATGACTGTCAAGAATGTCATCTGGTTACTTGACCAAATGTGGAATTCATTTTGTCCGAGATAAGAAAGCCTGCTATCTTTGGCTGCTTCCTCTTTTCAGTGTCAAGTGAAATACATTGCAAGGTCTACCAGAGGTTGTTTGCTGTAGTTGTTTTAGTTTATATTGCGTATTCAAAGTGGTTGTTACCAAAACAGATGATGTCTATGTGAAAAGGTCATTTTCAAGTTTAGGTTTGTGTGTCTGACAGCACTTTCATAACTACAGACCATTTCACCAAACTGTATAGTAACATAACAGTAGAGTTTGTAATAGTGGAGGCGTCGGAACTGTGATATTCCTCAGACTCAGATGTGAGAAAAATGCTGCTTATAAAACATGCACAAGCTGTAGGCTTTTCTTTTTGTTCAAATATCGCATATCACTGTAACAAGACAATTGTCGTGGCTTTGTAATTTTACAGTGTCCCAAATTTGTATTTATTTTTTAAATCTTATGCACCAACTTAAAGGGACATGTCCACTTATCCAATAACAGACCTGTTCTGAGTAGTTCTGCACTCGCAGCGTTTTCATCGCCATTGTGTTAGCATGTCATTATGAAGATGCTTGTATGTAGGCTTTAATTAGACATCGTTCCCACTGCAGTCTGCAGAGGGCACTCCAGGCCAACGCAAAATCCTGACTAGCCTAGTGTCTTAGTCCCACTGTCTTTACCATACAAAGACATGCATTTATTCACTAATTTGATCCTCAAGGCTCAACAGTCTCGTCCACCTCCGGGTTCCAGAAGTAAATTTCACATACATTTTCATCATCTGTTTTTTAGTAAAAGAACTAAACATTAACAGGCATGATCGACGCTAAATCTGTGATAATTAGTGCCCATAATGTGAATATTTTAATGAAAAAGAATACAGAATAGTCCGATCTATGGCAGAATGCTTTAGTAACGGTTTTGGTGTATAAAGTTTCAGATAGTTATTGTAATGTAAAAACTGGCCACACAAATGGGACATATTCTTGTTGACTTTGTGCAGTTCCGGTTTTTGACTGTGCAAAACAGGAAACAATACACTTTCCCACACTCTTTCTTTTTTTTGTAAGCGGTTTACGAGAGTGTCATCTCCCGGATCTGTCCCAGCATGTCATCCCCCTGACGGCCCACTCACAGTGAACAACAAACCGTTAATGGGACAAATCAACTCTGTGACACACATTCAGGACGACTCACCCGCGGGATGGGGAAGAGCCATGGAGACGCTCTCAAGGGGGATGTTTGTTGTTTTTTTACCCATGCAGCCCGACAGAGTGGGTCTGACAAATGCAGAGAGATGGAAGTTGATGCTCGATGTGGGGAGTGAGGTATTGGGCCGCTGGGAGCACTGCGCTGCGGCCCTTATACGATGTGGTATTCTCTGTGTCATGTGATCACATTAGGAACGGGTGATGTCATGCTTGCTAGCTTCTGTCTACACAACTGAAGAACCTATAGGCTATACGCGTTTGTCAAGGACTGGTTGTGCAGATCTTAGAGGAATACACTTTCCTCTCCACTATCATTTGAAATGTGCAATATGGAAAATTTTATGCGACAAAACAAAAAACACAACAACTTGATGTTTGTATGTACGAGCATGGCATCTTTTACTTTCGATCACTTTCGCTCCAGGATCAGTTGTTTTGTAGGTTTTCTGGATGGAACGTATGCGTAACCACGGAGATGGTCTGTCAGCAATAGTGAGAACCCACCAAAAACTTTCAAAACAATTAATCCTGAGATAAAGGCGCCATGCTAACCACATACAGTCACTGGGCCACTAAAAGGTCAGATACATAAAAAGTTCCATAATGCACCTTTTTAAATGACAATCACTGAGACTGACCAATGTTGACAATGTTGGCAATTTCAATTAATCGTCCTGCCTTAGGAGTAAGTGGGGAAATTGCTTTAACGTTAACTTTAACGCCACGAGATTGAGCACTGATTCTCCGCTTTTGTACAGCACAGTCTTCAGCCCTTGTTGTAAAATATTCATCAAGCATAATTGCAGATTCTGTAGCACATTGTAAAGCAGTGAAAAGCTGTTTTGGGGGAAGGGCAAAAACCTGTCAAACTGCTGTGTAGTGACTGCATTGGTGTCTTATTTCCACTGCTGCCATTCCCCAAACACCCAGCATCTTCCATTGATTTTCTTTTTTTTCTTAAACCACAATTCTCGACAACTTCAAGGCTTTTCAACCCTGATACTGATCTGGTGAAGGTGAACTGTCCCTGCGACATTTATGCCTGCACTGTCTTTATAATCCTATGAGACCCTGAAGCGCCATGAATAGACTGGTGGTTTTGTGACGTTACTTGTAATGACCAGGACACAGATAAGTTGATGAATCTAATTTAATTTATGGCCAAATGCATGTCATGAAATGAGATTAATGAACTGAAAGGCTTGGAGCTACTGGACAGTCATTATATGACTGTATACAGTTGGTGCTGGAGTATGTTGTGGATTTGTGTGAATACTGAAAAGTAACGTGTTTACTGGTGACTCACTGCTGTTGCTTCTTCATTTGCAACTTTACCTGAAAATGTGCACCTCAAAACAACTAGACATTAAAAGAGAAATTGTTGATATTCTATTCATATTTTCTGACTGTCCTATCTCAAGATTATTACATTGAACATTTATTTTTTTGACATTATTATAATAATTTCTTTCTTCGCAAATTTCTACAACTGATTTCACGCGCTTCTTGCAATCTCAGGTTCAGCTGCAACAGATAAAAGGTCTGAGTTTCCATAAAGCAGATTCTTAAGTGTTTAGATTCCATCCTGGACTTATTTACACACGTGGCTGTCCCCCAGAGGTACTCTGAATGTTGGGTAAAGGTGGAGGCCGAACTCCTCCAGAAGAGGGTGCCCTCCAAAACAAAATATTTTTGTGTGTTGTTGTAATGTGGGGCAATTTGAGCAAGAATGTTGTTTGACAGTCTGTAAGTAACATGACTTCCATCACTCATCATTTTAGCAGTTTATGCATTTAAATGTATCAAATATAAAAATTGCAAACCGAATCGTAATATTTATCCCCCCCCCCAAAAAAAAATAGCAATTAGGTTTTATGTCAAAGTTGTGCAGCCCTTTAGTAGGATGTGTCTGAAATTTACCCGTCCATTAAATGCATCGTGTCATTCTGAAAACAAAGTGGCTGCGCACTGCCTGTGAGTGAACATTGTAGGGGATCACTTAAGGATATTTCTCATTACAATCAAATGCAAAGGAAACTGGCCAAGCTCCTGTTCCAATGCGGTCGTCTCTGGAAGTTTGCCAGTGCTCGCCACATTTATCTACAGAACTGTTTGCTTGAGCAGATTCATTCTTTTTTTTAATGCTTTTATGGTGTTGCTGGAAACCTACAGGAGCTGGTGTTATTTGAGAAGAATTAATACAAATGTATCTATTGCCCATACTTACATGTAATTTAATTATCTTTACAGATCTCCGCATGAATGGCGTCGCAGGAAGGGGAGGAGCCCCCTACAAATGGGGGCCAAACAGATAGTCGCCTGAAAAGCAAAAAACCTCCAAGTCTTGTCATAGCCATCCCCTCAACTGAAGAAAACATGGATCCCGATCCTGCCAAACGGGTAAACTGTCACTGTAGTTTTTACTGTAGGGATGATTGAAAGGCTGTGGAATTGGTAGAGCTGAGGTTTGTTTAATTAGAAATAGATATGTTTGTCGGAGATGGGTGAAGCAACTGATCTGAAGCCCATGTACTTTCATTGCTGCCAACGTTGTCCAACTTATTAATAATCTGTTATGTAACTAGACAGTACTGCAGTGTCTTTTGTTCTTTAGCCTGGCGTTGCATAGGTGTTTTGATAACTGTGTAATGAATACAAACATGTAGTACTTTTTAAACTACTTCCTGCAAAGGCTTTTGCAGAAGCCTGGCCTGGGTGTGTGGCATATCGGTTGCCGGGGCTTGAAGACATTTTGGACAGCTGTTGCGTTACACTGTGGGCACATGGCCATGCATTTCCCCCGCAGGCCTCAGGCTACACATAATGGCCTAGGGTAGCAGTAAAGTTCAGCAGAGCATGATTTTGCAACACAGTTTACTTTTACCTCCTTTGACCTAAGTATAGCACCAACCTGGATCTACGTATGTGCAGCTCTGGTACAACAAAAAACGTTTTCTAAAATAATAAAAACATAGAAAAATGTGTACATAAAAAAATAGCTTTGAGTAGTATAGTAATATTATTTTGTCCTGAGTAACAGGAGGGCACACGAAGCCAAAAATAAACATGTTTAATGTTAACACTCTGTGATGCTGGCAACACATTAGTCATCACAACATGCAAATAGTCCTGCACTTTCAGGAAAATATTCTATTGTAGAAACTAAATGCTGCCACTTACCCATTTTCCATGTGTATCATTTTTCTCGTGCTACTGATCTGCACAGTATGATTTCAGTAACATTTTCTGTCTCAATAGCCCCTACGATCAGCACTGAAGAAAAGTGCCAGCGGTCAAGCCACCAGTTCAATGTCTGAAAGTTTCAGTGGCGCCGGAGATGGAACCTACTTGACCAGAGACAGACGGTCAAAGTTCGGCAGACAAACCTCACTCTCACAAAGTATCAAAAGGTACAACAAACTCAAAACCACATGCAGTGTACTATTTTAAGCTTTAATGATCCCATATTATACTACATTTACTGACATTTCACCACCAAAGTCAAGGAGCTTTGTCTTGTCATGTACATAGACAACTAAAACCATTATGGTACTTATGAACCAGATATTTAATGATAATTTCCAAATATAACTAATATAATATAACTATAACTAATAATATTGTCTTCAGTATAGGATGCTTGAATGTACACTGTTGTTCTCAGCATATGTCACTCTTCACCGTACTCAGTGATAATATTCCATATTAATTTGGAAAGTGTAAAATACCAATACAGAGATGTCCAAAACCATTTCAGGTAGAGAACATATTTGTATGCAAGCTTTGACAATGTATCTTATGCTCTTGAAGAAACACAGCTCAGTGGTTTGGAGTGGGAGAGAACTGTGAGACCAAACAGCAGGTCTGGCACAGGAAGAGCCTGCGCCACTGCAGCCAGCGCTACGGCAGGCTCAAGGCCCAATATCGAGAGTCTGAGACGGGTGTTGACCAGGGCCCAGAGTCTCCTACTGCACATACTGCACGGTCGTCACATAAGATGAAGAAGGTATCTTGTTTGTTTGTGTGGTCAGGCCATGCATGTTAATGAACACACATGGGACTCGTGCATGTGAACAACCACGCCAGATTGTAGCCATGGGCTAATTTCCATTCCTTGTCCCCCACTCTCACTCTCAAACACACTGCCATGTACATGAACACACAGCTAATGTGGTGTTTCCTGCAGCACTTTCTTGATCAATTTTTGTCAATTTTTAATGCACAGATACGTTAGTGCTAGCATGTGCAGACTAAGTGTGTGTGTTTGATTAGATGATGGTGCAGGACTTGACACTCTTGACAAAGCAGACTACTTCTTTTAATTGAATGTAAACTCAAATGTTGATCTCTTCCACAGTTAACACACTAACACAGTTTAGAGTGCAACTGTGTACTCATGCATCACATGTACAAATAGGTGAAATAATACTACTTTTAGTTGAGCATAGTTTATTTAACAGATTGTGGATCCGCTAGCTCGAGGACGAGCCTTTCGTGGGGCAGATGAGGTGGACAGTCGCTCTCCTAAGACGCCCAACACAGCGCAGTCTGGACCCATCACTCCAGGGGTCACTTCGCTCTCATCTTTCACCAGCCAGCGCTCTGGGCACAGTCATTTCCCCAGGAGAAAGAGGGAGTCCGTGGCCCGTATGAGCATCCGCGCTGCATCAAACCTTCTCAGGGTGAGTTGGAATTTAATTGCTTTTAATGCAATTTTATTTGATACAATTAAGGTCATGTTGCATTGTGGTGTATTACATGAGGATCAGTGTGCACAGCACCTCCCTGTGGTGCTTGGGGAAAGTGCTTCTGTATTGGTAGTCTTTGAGTTTGAACACAGACCAGTCATTTTCTTAATTCACTGTAAATGTATTGCTAAATGTATTACTTTGTATGGTGGCTATTGTTCAGGGTCAAGGTGGTCTGGTGAGCTCACAGTCAGGTCGCAGTTTTCCCAAAAGGAGCTTTATGCGTCCCAGCTGGATGGATGAAGACACTGTGGACTCTGCGGACACCTCTCGTTCTCTCTTCTTTGGCAAGGTCAGTCACCTTTGACTAAAGGACAGATTTCATTTTCTTTTATTACATATTTCATATTGCTACAGATCCTTATCGGTTATGCTTGATGGTAGTTTCTTTCATCAATATTTTTTTTATGAATTTAAGTATTGCACTCTTATTTGTTACTAGGGGGATGCTCGGGATGAGTTTTACTCCATGGCTGATGATGTTTTTGAGTCACCTCCCATATCGGCCTCTTTTGGCCTTACACCAGACGATAAGTTCCTGAGCCAGTGAGTAAGTTTATCTTTATAAGTTATTCTGCTGAAGTGGCTTTAATGTTGTTTTCCCTTTGATACTCGCCCTCCAACAACTGAAGTACAGAGATCTCTCGAACTCCCAAAGTTCCAGTAGCCGGACCCGAGCGGGGTGTCCCACGTCGCGGCCGGCGCATTGCTTCACAAGTGAAGCACTTTGCCTTTGACAAAGAGAAGCGGCAGTACGGCATGGGCGTCGTGGGAAAGTGGCTGAACAGACATTATCGGCGCAGCCTCAGCAGCAACGTCCAGAAACAACTGGACGACTTCCACAGCCACAGGTCAGCACCCGACACTGACTGCTAATCAGACAAACCATGTCCTTATGGTAGGAAATGGAAACTGCAGTCTGTGTAAGAACTACCATAGCCTCGCACCTAAATACTGCATTCTCATTTGCTCTTTGTGTATAGTCATAACTGTTGTGTTTTCAGGCCATACTTTACCTACTGGATAACATTTGTCCATATAGTGATCACGTTGCTGGCCTGTTGTACTTATGGTTTTGCCCCTGTGGGGTTTACACAGCACTCTAAAAGTGAACTGGTGAGTGATGGTTCAAAACTTGTTTATGCACATTCTGTTGATTGATTCATTTGACTTTTTGTGCTACACTGTCAACCTCTGCAGGTGCTTAAGAACAAAGGCATTTACGAGAGCGTTAAATATATTCAGCAGGAAAACTTCTGGATTGGGCCCAGATCTGTGAGTCTCAAGTCACTGTGTATTCATTTAATGCTATAAGTTTAAAATGTATTTAGTCAAATGCATTTTTAACTCTGTCCCCCAGTATTGTGCACGATTTGAACAAATAATACTAATTATAAAACGAAAGCATGACTGACGGCTCATTCTCTCTGTGTAGGATGACCTGATCCACCTCGGGGCCAAATTCTCTCCATGCATCCGCCGGGACAAACAGATCGTGAGCATCATTCAGAAAGCCAAAGACCTGGAGAAGGAATCAGGGTGCTGTGTCCAAAATGACAACTCTGGCTGTGTGCAGACCCATCCTTCAGACTGCTCAGTATGTGGAATAGTGAAATAGGAAACTTTTTGTTCAGTTTAGTGAAAGTGTATATTTTTAAAAAGACAACAGACAAATGCTGGCTGGTGCGCTGTGTGTGAATGCGTACAGGGCAAGCCAAATATTAATGTACGTCACATGCTGTCAGATAGTTTATCAAAAGGCCAGACCACGTTGGCACTGTGAGGCAGAATGTAATGAAAATGTTTATAAAATCTAGTTTAAAAAAGGGCAAATATAGCATAAATAATAATTGCGCTAATTTGCTCGCCAATGTTTTTTTGTGATTTGTTCTCAGTCAAGTGTTTTTTTGTTTTTGTTTTTGTTTTTGTTACGGTGTACAGAAATAGCTTCTTAGTGGTGTATAATCCCAGGGTTCACGTGGGATTATACAGCGCTAAGCAATGTAGAGTGCAAACGTTATTGTTGACCTTAAGTGATTTACATGTGTAATTGCACGTTCAACATATTTTCTAAATTCATGTCAATTTTCAGTGTGATTCTGAAAAACGTCTCATACTAGTACATTTGATAATTTAATCAAATACTATTTTCATATTTTTCAAACATTTTTCTTTACTTGTGTATTATTGATGGATAATCAGTGTTCCCAGTAGAAAAGAAATGTGCATATTTTTTGTATAAGAATAAAATAGATGCTATAAAACGTTCTTAACCCACTATATACTTTCGTTCTTTCATACATTGTAGGAGTCGCTGGCCACTTTTATTAACTGGGAGAATGAACGTGTGGACATTGACCGGTCATCAGGGGCCGTCTGTCATCAGGACCCAAGGTAAACAAAATAAAAAAGAACCAGTTTTTCTGCCACATTGTCTTAATCTTCTTTCATTGTCTTAATCTTAATCACAACCGTATATTTATCAGAGTGTGTGAAGAGCCTGCTTCTAGTGGACCTCATGTGTGGCCTGACGATATCACTCAGTGGCCCGTAAGAAACAACTCAAAAACTCAAAACTCTATTTTCCTTGTTTTAGACGTATGTAAATGCCTTTGGTCTGTTTACAGATTTGCACATTTCCCACAGCCTGGAATCACACGGGCTACAAACACATGGACTGCAAAATAAAGGGACGGCCGTGCTGTATTGGAACGAAGGGCAGGTAGAAATAAACAAAAATAATCCTAGTAGACTAGAGCTGGACCAATTTTAGTGGTCACTGGGAATGCCTATAAATAATACATCACGTACTTTGTATGAGGAAGGCACGTTAATGAACACTCAGCACAGTGCAGTGTAAATGTTCGTGTAGGCTCTCAGTCATCCAAGTTTCACTCATTTCAATAATCTTTGTTATGGACTGGGGCATAACTGAGCGTCATTAGGTCCCATTTAAATCGGCATTTACTACTTGCGTAAATGCCGATCAGCTTTAGATCTCCAAAAGGATAACTTCTGTATACACAAATAAGGAGAACTCTACTTTTGTGTCTGTCCCATTGGATTATATCTGCAAAACTATACGGCTGTAGCATTGTCAAATATTCTCATAGACAAGTAAATAATCACAATTTACGATGTTCATTCTGCTTGTTAAAATAATCCTGAGGAATCTGAGATGTTTCCTGTTTTCTGCAGATGTGAGATTGCAACCAGGGAGTATTGCTCGTTCATGCATGGATACTTCCATGAGGATGCCACGCTCTGCTCCCAGGTACAGGCGCTTGATCATCTTATGAGAGTCTAAAAGTGTTGTTGTGAACTTCTGTTTATCATCTATGTGGGTCTAATGTCATCCAGACTACAGCCTAATCTATTTGCTTTGCTCTTTTCTGTTTTTTATCCCCACATCCTCATTTCCCGTTCAGGTGCACTGTTTAGACGATGTGTGTGGTCTGCTGCCTTTCCTCAACCCTGATGTCCCTGATCAGTTTTACAGGCTGTGGCTCTCCCTGTTCCTTCACGCCGGGTATGTCGGTCACACTGTGGTGCATCTACCACTGGTGTTAGTTGGGCTTGTTCAGGGTCATTTGCAATTTTAGACTTCAATTGTGTTGTTTATAGTTCGCTCATGCTTCTGTATTGCATTTACACCCAGTTTAGATGTAATTCAGTCCAATTTAAGTACATTTTAGGCACCTTTTTGGTGCGGTTTTGTCCTGATTTGATCTTTATCTTGGCCTGGTGTTACTTAATTTTTCAGGTTGTACCAAAGTATCTTTCAAAGAAAAATTACACAATGTTCTATTTGTATTTCCTTGTTGCACGGAAATACACACCCCATCCACAGTGCAGCATAACTCCTCAAAACTGAAACAATTCTTAGAATACTATTAAGGCAAGGCAAGTTTATTTGTATGGCACATTTCATGTACATGACAACTCGATGTGCCTCACAGTAACAGCAAACATAGTAAAAATAGAATAAAAAGCATTAAAAACACAATGAAAATCAAGAAAACAAATCATTAGTTACAATTACATTAAAAAAAGTTTCAATCTCCATAGGCTGCAGTAAAAAGGTGTCCTTTCAGCCTGGACTTAAAAATGCTCAGGGTTGAGGCCTGTCTCAGATCCTCATTGAGGCTGTTCCAGACTTTTGCTGCATAAACCTGAAATGCAGCCTGACCATGTTTATTATTGACTCTGGGAACTACCAGGCGGTGGTTCATACAGTTGTAACATGTCAGAGATGTACTTTGGTGCTTGACAATGAAGGGAATTATACACAAGCAGGGCTGTTTTAAACTATTCTCTGAGCAACAGGAAGCCAGTGCAGAGACCGGAGCACTGGACTAATATGTTCGTATTTCCTGCTTTTGGTCAGGACTCGAGCCGCAGCATTTTGGATGTACTGCAGTTGTCTAACAGCATTAAAGTGATAGACATTTGTTATTTGGTGTTATTAGCTGTTAGCTTAGTTAGCTTAAAAGGGACTTGTCAGACTGTTAAATACAGAGCATACCTTTTAATAAATCAAGAAGAACTAGCCCGTGTGTCGATTATTTCCTTTGATGTGGGGGAATCAAAAACATAATATTAAGTTCAATATCTAGTTCAAAGTATAGCTGAAAGCACTTAGTATGTAACTTAAATAAGGTGATGTGCTGTGTGTTGGCAGGCTGCTGCACTGCGTGGTGTCTGTGATTTTCCAGATGACAATACTGAGAGACTTGGAGAAGCTGGCTGGTTGGGCTCGTATCTCTCTCGTCTATATCTTTAGTGGCATCACAGGAAACCTCGCTTCTGCTCTTTTTCTGCCTTATAGAGCTGAGGTAAGTCTACACAGTCACTCTATTATCACTTGTATTGGCCTAATGATACTAATGATGTCCTATTCGGGCAGTTACTGAAGTTAATCCACTCTGCAGTGTTTTGTCGAGGTCCTAATGGAAAGTTGAAACAATCCTATTGGCTGACCAGATTAGTGGTGCGTGTAAGGGAGAGGGAGACGTGTTGTCGAGTCAACTCTGAGCTGAGCTGTGTAGCCGATTCAACCTGTGCACGGGCAGAATGAGCAGTGTGAGGGTTTCAGCAGCAGAACCAGAGGAAGTCAAAGACACAGTCAGAGCACAACGGTGACTGTAGCCCTGAGCTTTTCATAGCCTACAGTACAGTTTTACAATTTAGGTCTATTTTAAATCCACAAACCCATATTATAATCATACAATAATAATACCTAGGATCATCTCCAAAGTTTCTAAGCTCTTCCCCAACAATTTAATAATATCTCGAGACATCAAGTTGCCTGTACACTTCAAACTCAGAAAGAAGCGTGAAGAAGTACAACTAATAAACTCAGACACTTCATTGAAAGACACAACAGCAGCAGATTCCCCTGATCGATTGAAAAGGAATGGAACAGACTGAGCAACATTAAGGGTTACAACATATTTATTTCTACCCTGATAGTGGAGCAATGAGAAACAACAACCCACAGCACAACGATCCCAGGAAAACCCAAATGCAGCACCAACAACGCAATGATACACCCCTACTGCACCAAAGACTCAGAGCAAGTGTCGCACAAACATCTGCAGAAGATGACAGGCCACCACATACAATCTATAGTACCATCATAATACAGGACAGATGTCAGATAGAGTGTATATATTTTTCTCTCATTTATTACTCTACCAATTTGTTTTTTTTTTAATGACACAATGACCCTCAACGTTCTTTTTAAGATTTTTATTTAGGCTTAAGTGCATCTTTACAAACAGACTTCACAAACACAAAAACACATCCTAGATCTAGGCTACATTAAAAACCGTTGCAATAAAAAATAAGGGGGAAAAAGTATCCCAGAGTTCATATTTTGACCGACAGTTTGATTGGCATGTGTGCACGACTTGCCTCTGATAAGAACCTCACACTTCCCAGTCCAAGGCCTAGTTTTCTCTTTAAAGGATTAGGTTAATACCATTGTGTGTTAACAAAGGAACCGGCGACTGCGTCTGGTATATTGGATTACATGTTTTAAACAAGGGCAATTGTTGCTACGAGTTGTCCACGTACATGCCTATAATAAAGGTACAAATAATGACTTGCTAATGGTTATTAGAGTTGTAGCACCCACAGCCCTTCGTCTGTCGCACCATTTGAGTCTTTCATTAATACAAGCGACAAATACCTCAGGAGTGGTGCCAATCCTTTAGAAAGTGTTATTTGAAAAACATCATTAAATTAACTTTTCTTTAAAAGTATTATTGAAATACTACTCGCTAGGGCTCAGCAATTTAGCCCAGAAAATACTGTGTTTTTTTTTTAATTTTAACACTCAGTATGGACGATTACGATTTAGGGGTCTGCTAATCTTTTTTATGAAGAGAACTGCTCAGCATCCTTCATATTTAGATTCATTACAGAATTATTTAAAATTGTTATTTCGCTTTAAATATGCCTCATCAGTTCTTAAAAGTAAAACTTTGCCGCCTTTGCAAAGGAGCAGGGGATTGCCAGAAAGTTGCTGGGTTTTCCTCTGGTGTTGTTCCATAAACAGTTGCTACTGAGCGGTCCAAAACGCTGCTAGATCGGCCGCACACGGCCCGTGAGGGCGACATGGGGTGATGCAGGCAATTTTACGATTTTGCCATTTTTCACATTGTCTGTTTTCAAAACCATGAATTAATCACATTAATTCCATTTATCGCCCAGCCCTGCTTCTCAGTGTCAATTTCCTCTTTTAGTCTGCAAGTATTCACTGCTAAGCTCTCGCTCTCGCTCTCCCCCCAGGCCCCTGTACCCCTGCTTGGGAAGCCCGGCACTATACAGCTAAAAGCATTTTTGGGACGCTTAAACTTAATATCGTTCACTTATTCAGTCCTTGGTAGAGGTGTCATCATAGCATCTGTTGCTTATGATCATCTGACATATGCATTTCCCCTCTGACATGGTAGACATTATGCGCACCACCAGCTCCCCCGCACACAGGTTTTTTCTACCAGGAATAACATGGAAGGCACAACACTGGACACTCAGGGCGGTCAAGCCAATTAAAGCTGCAAAGTGGATTAACATTTAACGGAAGAGCTAAGGAGACCGTGACTCAAACGCCACCTGTGACTGGAAACTTCCTTCAATTAAAGCAGCTGCCCAAGAAGCTCTAAAATTAATTCATCTCCTGAATGTTTACCATCACACTGCCTTTGGCTCATTAAAATATTCTGCTTTGAAAAACATTTAATAATTGTTTATGTTTTAAGAATTAAACATGTTGAATGCTCTGCTAATGATGGACAAATTAATGTTAAAACATTTTGGTTTGGGACATCTTTATAAATTCACTTTTTGATTGAAGAGTCCCTTTTCAGTACAAAAACACTACATTCATAATACACGACTTGGTAAATTACGCAAGTCAGTCGTAGTGTGCGTGTTTCGTGTTTTTTTTGTTCATTTTCACAGAACCATCTGTGTTTAACAGGAACTAGGCTCCACGCTCCGGCGCTCTGACGTCACTTTAATCAGCTCACCTGCTCTGCCTGACTCCGGGCTCAGGGTTCAACACACATTAGAGCAGCACAACTCTGGAGAGTCAAATCGCAATTTGTCTGAAAAGTATTGCAAATGTGGTTAAGTTTGCAATTCACTTTACTGTGCACATCTTAAACATGTCGAGGAGCATTTACATTGGAATAACATAGACATAAAGTTTAAGACTAATCCAAGAAACGTGCATTTCAGTACTAAACATTAGAATATATTAATAATCACTATCAATAGCCCACATGCCATGCTGAGCATAGACCCTTTAACTGCTTACATCATCAGTGACATCAGCTGGAGGCAGGAAGTGATCAAGAGAAATAAGATTAAACTAAAACTAGCGATTATAAGTGTAAAACTAACACTAAAATATGTGGTCCTGCAAGAATAAGAGGAATGACATTAGAGACGATATAATAAAGTTACTATGACAACAGCTACAATGGAAATAGATAGGAATGTAGTTTCCCACCTCCAACTAAGCGAATGTTTACAAACAATTAAAGGGTCTATACCAGGGGTGTCCAAAGTGCGGCCCGGGGGCCAAATGCGGCCCTCAGACCAATTTTTGGTGGCCCTCTGCCCTTTTGCAGAATCGGGACACATCATCAAAGATAGTCCTTTTTATTTGAAATGTAATAATTCTACACAATTTTAACCAAACAACTAACCTTTTACTGTGAGACAGAGCTGGCATGAAGGTTTTGAGCATGAATAAAGGTGTGGGGCGCAATTTAAACCTCTGCTAGTCAAAGGTTTTGCGGCACTAACCACCGATCTATGGCCCTTCACCCTGTGTACGCTTCAGTATGCGGCCCCCCATGAAAAACGTTTGGACACCCCTGGTCTATACGCTTAAATAAAAAGTGTAAAATATTGTTGACTTGTTTGCTTTCTCCACCTAATTGTTTGATGTCAATAGAAAGATAAGGAATCATTGATCTCACATTTATTTATTCAAAACAATCATTTTATGTTGGTTAAAAATAATTACTTTAACACTCAAATACATCAAGTTATTATTTTTTATTTAATTGTTTTAAAGTTTTTTTTTGCGTGGATTGGCAAGGTTCACTTCAGAACGTTCTGGTAACCGGCGTTTATGTCTCCTGCAGGTGGGGCCGGCGGGGTCACAGTTCGGCCTCCTCGCGTGCCTGTTTGTGGAGCTGTTCCAAGGCTGGCAGATGCTGGAGCGCCCATGGAGAGCCTTTCTCAAACTCGTGTTTGTCGTCCTCTTCCTCTTTCTGTGCGGCCTTCTGCCATGGATAGACAACATTGCCCACATTTTCGGCTTCCTCAGCGGCTTGTTACTCTCGTTTGCCTTCCTGCCCTACATCACATTCGGGACGTTTGACAAGTACCGAAAAAGGATCCTAATCGTGGTGTCTTTGGTGGCCTATGTTGGGCTGTTTTCTTCGCTCATTGTTTGGTTTTATATTTACCCTATTAACTGGCACTGGCTGGAGCACCTCACCTGCCTCCCATTCACAAATAAGTTTTGTGAGAAGTACGACATTGACCATGACATTGACCATGTGGTTCACTAGTCCAACAACAGAGACATTAATGATGATGCCGTAAAAAAAAAGAAGTGGCATTGAACTCTGGGAATAATTTTATCATCAACTAAAGGAGACGTATTCACTAAATAAAGATGTTTTTTTTAAATTCATGTCAATTGCTGCAATCACTATAAATATTGGACACTCAGGAAATCCACAACCTCGAGATGGATCTTGACTGTCAAAAGGCGCTAAGTCTTTGTTTGTGTAAACTCTCAGTTGTCCATGACTTTTCCAGTATAGCAGCTTTTCAAAGTCGTCAACTAGACTGGGTTGTTTTCCTCTCCTCTGATAAGTTTCTTTATGCTCATCTGGTTCAGAGGAGTTACAAATGCAATCACCCCACCTGTCTCTGTTTATCCTTAAAGGAATAGGCCACCGTTTTTACATACTGAGATGTGCTCTTACCTCACTTTAGCCGAGTTAATATATCCCCGTCTGGTCTTTGTCCGTGCGCTCTGTCACGCAAACGGAGCACATACGCAGCCTCTCCCACATGTCACATAGCTCCGAAAAAGCTCACGATAGAAGCTACCAAGCTCTTCCACGTGTTCCCTATTTAAATAAAGTTACGTGAAGTGTTTTCATGCGAAGTATATTTACACAGAAATGTAACATGTCGATTTTATAAGCAAATAAAAAGGGGGACTATATTGTGAGGCGTAATGATACGAGGAGTAAAACGTCCGCGCAGTAACTCCTAAAGGCTATTGACGGAAGTGAGCGGGGGGAGTTACTGCGCGGGCGTTTTGCTCCTCGTATCATTACGCCTCACAATATAGTCCCCCTTTTTATCTGCTTATAAAATCGACATGCTACATTTCTGTGTAAATATACTTCGCATGAAAACACTTCACGTAACTTTATTTAAATAGGGAACACGTGGAAGAGCTTGGTAGCTTCTATCGTGAGCTTTTTTGGAGCTATTTGACATGTGGGAGAGGCTGCGTATGTGCTCCGTTTGCGTGACAGAGCGCACGGACAAAGACCAGGGATATATTAACTCGGCTAAAGTGAGGTAAGAGCATATCTCAGTATGTAAAAACTGTGGCCTGTTCCTTTAAAGGAACAGGCCACAGTTTATCCAGACTGAGATATGTTCTTACCTGAGCTTATACGAGTTGATACATACCTGTCTGGTCTTTGTGCGTGCCCGTGGAAGAGTGTGGTCGCTTCCAACTTCACCCTTGTTTGGAGCTATAGGAATATGTTGGGAGAGGCCAAATGCTAACAACATCTTTGGTTGTTTTGCGTGACTGAGGGCACGCACAAAGACCAGACAGGTACGTATCAACTGGTCTAAGCTCAGGTAAGAACATATCTCAGTATGGAAAAACGGTGGCCTGTTCCTTTAAGCCAATTTAACTCAACATAACTATTGTTCTGAGCAAAACTAAGGAGTGTCATCGATTCATATTTTTTTCCTGAACATTATTATCAATGCAAGGAGACACACAATTTACACTACAGGATAGGGCTGCACGGCATGAGAAAAGAATAGGCACTATCCGCTTTCAGGTAACATTATTGAATATTGCGACAACAATATTATTGCAAAATTTTACTAAACCTTTTTGACACTTTAAGTTCCATTAAATTTAAAGCAGTACTAAGTAACTTGTTTACCTTAATAAATCCTTTTCGTAGTCCCTCTGGGGGTAATACAAAACCGGAAAACCACACTTGCAACTTACCCTGCACCAGGTCACAGGCGCAATACACACTAATGGAATCACGAAGGAGAAGCAAATGGGCAAAGCTAGCTGCGGGCTATAAGTTTGAGTGAAAATATATCTCCATTGTGTAATTGGATGTACAATATCTCTCTCTCCCTTTGTCTTTCCTGTCAGCGTAGTATTTACTCTCACGGACAATTAATGAGTAAAAAACGGTACATGCTATGACATCTGCAGTGGCGCTTATGGCCTCTAGGGGCACGACTTACTTAGTACTGCTTTAAACAAAAGTCGTAGGCAATTGTGTGAAATGACATGTGCAAAAAAAGGTACTGAATAAGAATACAGGAAGGTTCAAATTAACTTCTGCCCATTTAGGTTGGAATATCATGTTGTTTTAGGCCGTGTTGGCAAAAAAATGTGTACACCCACATGGAAGACCTTGGAGCAATATCATGGATATTGCATCACCAATATTGCAATGACAATGATTTGGAGATGCACCGTATTGTGCAGCCGTACCATGGGATGTGTGTTGTTGTTGTTTTTTTTTTAATTGTGCACTTCATGTAATGTTGATTAATGTGTGTGTAGGCACAATACACTGTGCTGCACAACTTATCATCTAATGAATATGCACACAAACTGTACTCAAAGATGGCAGATTTTACGTACTTGGAAAAGGCCTAAACCATTTCACTACTCGAGCTGTGTGAATCAGAAAACGGTACTTTCTGATGCTACCAAAGCCACTAATGCATGCTACGGTAATTATGTAAAGCCTAAGCCATTATCACTTTTGTCTATGAACACTGTTGTGCCTAATGCATTATTTTGTATTATTATTATCATTATCATGGAGGTCCCCAATAATGTGACGTCACTATACGCTTGGCCCTCCGTGATATTGTAACAAATGTCAAAATGTCAAAATTTTAAGCAGTAAGAAAGTTTTATCTTCTTTGCTCTTTTGCTAAGGGATCTGAAATTAATGGGGGACACTAAATGATCTGTTGTTTTCTTTGTCCAGGCATGTGCTGGCCCCAGTTGTGGGAAAGCTCCTGTTTTGTGGAGGATTATGTGTGACTAAGTGAGTGAGGGGATTATGTGTGCGAGTCAGTGCTCGGAAAGGGTTCATGGATGGTGTTTTTGTTACATTTGGTGTTTTGTGCCAGTTGCATAAAATGGGAAACTTCCTCTTGATCTTTTAAAGGTGTCCAATGTGCCTTTTGAGATAACATGGCTTAGCAGGTTTACTCAAATGGGACCAAAAGCTTTCTTTTAAGCAAAAAGGGTAATGATTTGTTTTACTTTTTGTATTGTAAAAGATTCATGTCAAAATAAACATAAAACCTTTAAAAAAAAATGTTTATATTCTTTAAGTTTAGTCCAATGCCTCAAGGCAGGTCCACTTTGGCTTTTATTATTTAATAAAAATAAATCAAAAATGATTTTAAAAACAAAACAACACAATACAGTATTATAAAATGTATATTTTATTTAAAAAGTGGGAGATAAAATAAAATACTAATATTAATACAAAAAGAATGCATACTTTCAAGATCAACAAAGTGCATTTTTCGGCAGTTCAACAAAGATCATAAAACAAGGCCATTTTTCACTGAGGTATAAATGCCAACTAAAACGCTGAAAATGTGCTTTTATTCTACCTATTATTGTCCAGCAATCATTTGTAACGTTTTTGTTCAATATCCAAGTCTTAACATCAGCGTGATGTTACTGTCAAACTCCTGAGGCAGCTAATATCAGTTTTATTTTATTTTTTAAGAGAGAGCTGCTCAAATGTCCTTGTCCTGCAAGTGACAGAGTTTGCCATTTATGTCCAGCTCATCAGCACCCACTGTTTCGCCGCATGAAAGCATGACCCTGGACCAGGTAGAACATCTCTACGAAAGTTAGCAGTCCTACTGTGATCTCACTGGGACCCTGCACTTTAAATCCAGATTTCTGGTAGAATGGTACTAGAAAGTCTTCACACATGAGCACAGCCCGGTGAACATGGGGCAGGCAGCGGAGGTACTGCAAGTATCTCCACATCAGGATGGAGCCTTTGCCCTGCTGCCGAAATGTCCTGTGAACAGCCAGCACATGGATGTGAACGATGGCCCCATGAGGCTTGTGGAGCATCAAGGCATCCTGGAAATGTGGGAGGAAAAACATTATAAATATATAACATATTCTGCCAACTGATATGGACAATTTTCCATAGGTTTCTAAGAATCAATCACTGGTGACCCTGATGTTGCTACCTCGGTAAGTCGCTCTTGGTCCCACAGTGAACCGATGATGAAAGCCACCAGACGCCCTTCTTCAAACCAGCCAAGAGACAGCTCGGGACACAGGGTGAGGAAGTGACGCACCTCGTCCAGGTGCAGAGGACACTCACCAGACACAGATAAGAAAGCTGAGAAGAAGAAAAACAGATTAAACAAAGTCAAAGTAATTCTAGTCAATAATTTTGACCCAAAGACAGTTAATCTAATCTATATTTTTCTTTTGAGGGGAAGTGCACGAGAACACACAGAGATATGACATTATTGATCTCACATGGAGAAATGCACTTGTTGCGTATATTTAACTGATTCAAATGATCATTTAATCATCATTAAACACATAAGAAATGCGCTTACCTTCTCTCTCAATCTCAAAGACGCTGATCGCGTCCTCCGGGCTGAGGGACCGAAACTCACTGGCGGGCAGCGTGTGTCTGCGGCCCTGAGGGGACCGGCAGAGCGGCTTCATAAATGGCACAGCGTTCAACACTGACATTTTGATCGGATGAAAAGTTAGCCTCCCGTCTGATAAATGTTGACTCTAATCTAATCCGGTGTTAGTAGTAGTAGCCTTCGCACGACCTGTTGCAGCAATCTGTCCCAAAGACTGAGCGCTCAGTGGCGCTCCTGAGGTTTTATATCCTGCGCGCGGCACTGGATGGAAAGTAATCCTACCCTTCATTCCGGGTAAATGTGACTATTAACAACCTTACCAGTTAATCCTCATACACCAGAAAACTAGCTGTGTTCATGCCTGACTAAACAGGCTAACTTTGCTGAAACATGTGCCTTGGTAAATTGGCATCTTTAATTGGAGAAATAACGTATGTATAACTAAGTCCAGCCCATTTTTATCTTATTTGACCCCCCTTGATCACTTTCCTCCCATCTTTTCAATTTCCATGCTTCAAATAGAGAATACATTTCCTTTCTTTTTTCCCTTCGATTTGGCAGATTGATCAAGGTTAATCTCACTCTGTGTAACACCGCCCCCCCGCGGTCATTTGTCGCACTGCAAGATGACGCTCGGTCACTGCGCTTGTTACGTACGTGTCCGTAGCGACGTAAACACGTGCTGCTTCTTCCAGGTCGCACTTTTTCATTCCTCCGTCATCCCTGGCTCTAGCATCACTCCCTGAAACAGCAGAAACGATGGCGGAGCCCGGAGCATCAGACCCTACGGGCCCCTCTCCGGCCGCCAGTCCGGGTTCAGAGCCACTATCCACGGCGCTGTCACCCACTGCGGACGGCTCCCAGAGACTGCTGTTCTCCCACGACCTGGTGTCGGGGCGGTACCGCGGCTCGGTCCGCTTTGGCCTCGTTCGGATGATACACGGCGAGGAGGATTTTAACTCGGACTCGGACCTCGAGGACGACGGCGGGGGGAGAGGCGGCGGCGGCGGAGGAGGGGGAGGCGGCGGCGGCGGAGGCGCACGGTTCCCCTGTGGTTCGGACACCGAGAGTACAGTGGACAGTCCCAGCCGTCCTCTGGGCAGGGGGTTCGTCCGTGTGCAGTGGTACCCTGAAGGAGGCAAGCAGGACATCCGAGAGACAAAGGTACCACAGACCAGATCTGCCAAGTAATTGTTTACATCATGGATTTCACGTATTTTACACGAAACCTCTTTATTGTGAGTATGTGGTGTTGTCAAACCACATACTCTTATCCTTTCCTTTTAACATCTCGCCTTTAACGTATCCTAACCGCAGCGCAGCTAACTCACTAGCACTCACGCGCACATGCTAGCTAGCCCTTTAGCTTGTAGCCTCATGTCACTCAGGCGGTGCTGACAGGCTCACCTGGCTCCTGAACATGGCACAGTAAACAACCTTACCCTCCACGTAATAACCGTGTGTGGAGAAAGGACGACTTGGCGGGCCCATGTCTCCACCAGAAACTGTAAATAAACCCCTCTATTACACCTCGATGATGTTGGACTGCTCTCATCAGGGTGTGACTTGGTCTGAGCTTTTGTCAAACATCAGCATCCTTGTATCCAGCAAACACCAGCTTTTAGGGGATGCTTTTTTTTTTATTGGCACACTGCTGTTATCCTGCCAATTATTATTATTTCACACGGTATTTGCTGGGTGTAGTTTTGATTGTGAATTGCAGTCACTTATTCATTTTGTGTTCGTGTTTATTTCTTTGTGATGATGTACTTAGTTGTGCAGTGCCTTTCTCCACTTTTGCCACTTTAGCACTGACACACTGCCCACTTGTGTTCTGTATTGAATGGTGACTGGCCTGGAATCGCTCACAAATGGCCCCATGATTTCGCAGATATGACCAGAAGAAGCTTCACATTGGCCACGCTTTGTTGTTTGCCTTAAATGAGCAAAGTTCTGGCCCCAGAGTCACACAGAACTGAAACAATGCATTGTGTTTACCGGCCGGCACGGACAATGGTGCAGTGCCATTAACAAATGTCTATCCTTGTGCTCTTGAGCCCTTCTCCACTGCACATTATAGCCCACATTTGACCTGGCGTTGCTAATTAACAGCTTATCTGTATAATAGTGAAGCGGGCACAGAGAGTACAGTGGACAGTCCCAGTAAAATGTTCATTTTAAACACAACCCAAAGGCAATGTCTTCATATTTTATTTGGTTTAGAACTACAGCCATCTGCCTCTTCTGAGAGCTCACACTACAATCGCTTATATCCCCCAAGACTGAGCAGTGAGTAGAGAAACTTGCCAGTATTTCAGCAAGGACAGCATTAAACATGGAAAACTACTGAATCACATTATATATTATGATCGCTCCAAGATAATAATATTGCATTAGTCCTATATAGCACTTTTCCAGGCGCTCAGAGTCACTTTACATTATCCAGCGTTATTCACTGACTCCATACTGGACGCATTGTGTTGCCTTGTGTACAAAATGCGTGGTATAAATAAAGTTGCCGTGCCTTGACAGTGGTAAGCTACGTTTGTCGCCACAGCTGCCATGGGGAAGTCTGTTAGAGCGAGGCTGCCAATCCGACCACTCACTCTGGTACTGACCCGGCCCTGCCCTGCGAAGCCTTCGAGATCTGACAGGATCAGACCGGGCCAAGGCGATACGGCCGATCATGGCAGAGTTCAGATCGTGATTCGGTTTTTATCCTCGTATCACTCAGTACAACACTCATGCGGTAAAACTTTTTCAATCATAAAACGGCAATAACATGAACAACAAAACAGGTGTCTCATTGATTATTCCTAAAAGGCCTTAGATACTGGCAGAACAATGTTATTGATCTAGCAAGCTCATTATTTTCTCACTGACTGTCACATTTCACTGACCTTGGATTCAGGTGAAATGTGATGGGCACACTTTCAGTTTGGCTTTACGAGATCTTCAGTGCCATTTATGAGGACGTTTCTTGGACGTTTCTTGGACGTTCCCTTACTGTAGAGTGCTAATGGAATTAAAAACATCTAGCAGACGGTTAGTCTCCGACAGGATTCCCCAGCGGCATTGACGGATGGGTCAAATGCAGAGAATGAATTTCCCTGTAAGGATCAATAAAGTACACCTTATCATCAACTAGTGCTCACTTTTGCATATTTGCTGAGCCTTCCCAGGACATAGACACACTTATCCAAGCTCCTGCAATTATTTATACAAGAAAAGAAATAAGATAAAGGAAGACATAATCCCAGACCTTGTTTTGATGATTATTTTTTTCAATACAACACGTGCTGCTTGCCACCTATAACCTTTCATATTTTATTCATCATTTATGAATTTTCCATCGTAGTTTTCAAATATTGTTGACAGGGCTGGGTTTATTGAGCGTATAGTGTTTCGCTTCTGGTAACACACAAGCGTGAGGCTTATTTAAAGTCGGGCCACTACTTCGAGCAGGGGTCTGGACTTGCATCAGCCCACTCTGATTCGCTCTTTGTTCTGGGCTGTTGCAAAACTCAACAGTTCTTAGCTTCAATCTGCGTTAGCAAAACACTGATGCTTCTGTGATCTGAGGGGGGGACAAACCTCCATGGTTAACGGTATAGGCACTTGTTCTCTTAAGCTTGAGTTTAAATCTCTTCTCAGTCTGATTTAGGACCTTTGCCGTTTGCTGTGGAATTGGATATTGCACCAGCTAGTATTTAAGGGCACAATAAATCGGATAATGCAATGTAAAGCCCTAGTTTACTTTCTGTCAGGGGTCTAACTAGGAGTGAGCAATGAGGATAGTGTCCCAGGAACACAGCAACAGCGTCAAAAGGTCTCAAAGAAAAGTCAAAATCAAACCTTCTGGTCAAAGGCATCAGCCTGGTGTGGTGTGCATTGATGATATAGACTATGAGGTGCTGAAATGTTTCTTCAAAGTCACATTTTGTCCCCATAGAATTATAAGGCTCTAAGGAAATTGATTTATTCACTGAATGTTCTTCGGGACTCATTCTATACACAAAGTACCATTTTTCTATGAGCAAAAACACATGACCCATTTCCATTTTGTTCTGTGAGTGGTCAAAACTTCAAACCTAGGCATTTCAGAACTATTCAGAACGCAGATAGAACCGTTTAACTCTAAGGGGACGATTTACCTCATGTAATCTTGTTTTGCTCTGGAGCTGATTTAATGCCACACACATTACATCTCCCTGTTCCCATCTATCACCGTTTTTAATGAGCTGTCTGCATTACAGATGGCTACTCTTGTATCCTAGATCGTGAGAGCTTTTCTAAAATACTTGTTCGTCTTTGCATATAGAAATGAGTGGTTAAGCAGTCACACATGGATGGAAACTGTCGAGACGATACAATCAGAACTGGAGAAGAGGAGATGACGCTGTGATTATTTAGCACTCTCGCCTTGGCTTGTCTTGTTGTGCCTGTGTTTTGATTCAGAGGACGGATTTCTTTATGACGACGATAAATGACCACAACCTTTTGACCTTTCAGATAAATGAACTTGTTCCTTGCCATAAGAAGTCAAAGTAGAGACGTCAACTCTGCGTGTTATTGTTGTGAAGAGGATAGATTTTTGGGGGTATAGGCTTCATTTTACAGGACGGTGGAGGTGAAGAGCTTGCCTATTTTGGATTACGTTCCTACAGTCGCTTCACAAGCTGCTTGGGAAGCCATAAAACTTGCTAAATATGTTTTTCTTGTAACATGACATCATCGCCGCTCATCTCGTTCTCCTCATAGCTCGCCCTGCTCCGGCTCGGAGATAATGGATCTCTGTGGCCCCTCTCCTCATAGGCCGCTCATACACATGGACCACTCTGGGCTCACCTGCTTCCATCATCTATCACGGCATCTGCAGCACTATGCACTTCCAGTTTAATTCTGGACGTTCCTCCTCCTCTGAGAAGCTTTCCTGGGATCTGTCTGGATATCGCACACGTTTCTGTTGGATTTTTAGACCCATATGACGTAGTTTAAAACCGCACTGCGTGAACCTCACCCCAATAAACAGAATCAAATACAAGTATTTATTCATGTCTTTATTGGTGTAAATCCCTCTTTGAACAATGAGTCTTTACTGTGAGCGGGCTCGCCTCTCCTCAGACCTGACTCGTACCTTTGCTTGAAGCGGGGCATCACCGGCTCGTCTCAATGGAGATACTTCTGCTTTGCTTTGTCTGCCGGTTGCCAAACATGAGGTTTAAATGCATTAGATCCTCTTCCCAACGCCACATTTTGATAAAACACTGCAGAGATGGTGGTGTCACTGATGCTTTGACTTTTGCCAACAGTTTAGTGTTTACTGACATGGGAATACCCCTCTTTGTGGCTTTAATGTGACTTTTTTCTGGCTTGTGCTGTGGCTGTGTCAAGTCCCATGTATGCAGCATATGTTTAGAGGGCACTCACTGTAGGTGTCATTAATGTCTGGCTGCTTAACACACATGGACCCAATGTGCTTTTTGAGCGACTGCACTGGTTTGAGCCAAAGCAGCGCAGTACAATTGATACCCTCTCTCTCAGCGGACTGGTCTTGTTAGCGTTGAGATGAGCGCGTGCTGGAGATGCGTCTGTCAGTGAGAACAGGCGTGGCTCGAGCTGCAGTCATCTGCAGTGCCTCTTCCTGCCAGTTTCTCTCGCTCCTCAGCACCTTGTTATAAGGCCAGAAGTCAAAGCAAATAGTGTCTTCTATTGATTGTTGTAATCAATCTGCCCCCTCCCGAGTGTTCACCCCGGCCTGTGCGAGGAGACGGCGATGTTTCAATCTGGAATTCAATATAAAAAGAAGACAATGACACTTGTAAAAATAGACACACACAACCTAAATGTACAATGGGTGTGTTATGAGGCTGCTCACTGCTGCCTTCTCCTCCTCACGAGCCTTAGCAACAGCTGCTGTGCTCTAATCAAGGCCTGTAATTATTTCACAGGAATTTGCTTTGTATCGTTCATATTTTTCTTTCTGTGCAGCATATCTCTGGCCTCTAAACATGACAAGGCTATTTCATTACATTAAAAAAAAGAATAATTGTAAATAGAAAGTGTAACAAAGCCGGTATCGATGAATCCTGCCCTGAAACACTCCGGTCATCTGAGCTGTAAGGGCTGTGCCAAGTCTGTTTTCAGGAGTAAATGGTATTGATTTGACGCAGTGTTTTTGAGCTGGTGATGAGCGGTTACAACAGTCGTGCGCTGCAGCAGGATGTGCGCAATGAATGTTAACAAGACCCTGTTTATTTGTCTAAATAATGTGCCTACAGTAACGGCAATACCGCCCCGTACAGGAGCTAAGTCCGTGCCTCCTGCAGAGGCTGAGACATTAGGAAACATTAGGAGAGTGCTGTAACAGACCACAGAAAACATGGCGGCATATTGATTATATCCCCATTGTACTCACACACTCACTGTCTCCTCCTCGCTTTCCTCCCAGAAACCAGAGGAGTAGAGTTACAGCTCAATACAGACATTAGCATTATTAATTGCCTCAGCTGTGCACCTTTCAGCGAGTAATGTTAGCATATTTTGCTTTACAATGTTCTCTTCTCTTTGGGAAACTATTGTAGAAGAATTGTCATTATGTAAGTGGTGTTATTCTCCCATTCTCTCACTCAAAGTGGAAATAAAATAATGATTTAGTTAAGTGTGGTCTGTATACCACTGTATTTATGTCGAGATCACCTAAAATACTAGTAGGAATAAACTAGTGGTAGTATAAAGTCCTGCATTGCGCTTGTGTTTGACTGTTTACTGACATCCTTATGTGCTCCCTGAAGACGCCTCTGCTGACGAAGCTGTGACAAATCACTTATGCTGTGATGGTCTAAATGTGGCCCATTCACATTGAGCAAGTTATTCTTGGAGTCTAACAAACTTCTTTTGTCTCTACAGTTGAAACTTGAAGATCGATCCATCGTTATACGGGACATCGTGAGAAGAAACGACACAAATGTATGTGGTTTTCTCTTGCATTTACTTTTGAGAGACTTTATATTGACCGTTTCTTCGTCACTTTTACTTCCTTTTTCATCAGCTGTACCAAACACGTGTATAATGTTGCTAAAAATAGATCCCACACTTTCATGCCGTGCTCATTGATAAGTCAAGAAGACCTAATTATGTGTCCGTTTCAGGACAACCAGTGCGGCATGGTGACCAACATTGACATCGAGTGTGCAGTAAAACTAGTGGGGACGAACTGCGTCTTGTATCCAGTTAATAGTAAAGACCTACAGCACATTTGGGTAAGATCGTATCTGTTCTAAATGAACGTGCAACATTGATTTATACTAAAAGTGTTACATTTTCCAGTCTTTTATGTACGGAGACTACATCGCCTACGACTTCTGGCTGGGAAAGGTTTACGACTTGACAAATCACATCATCCTCAAGCTCTCAAACGGAGCCAGGTGCAGTGTTGATACATGCAATAGTAATCATGTACATACACCCCTCTCCTGACATGTTTGCCCCCCCCCCCCCGCAGGTGCTCTATGAGCGTGGAGGACGGTGCAAAGCTGTACGATGTCTGTCCACACGTCAGCGACTCGGTATGTGACCGCCTATTTGCCACATTGTGTTTTTCTCCTGAATGTCAGAGCTTTTCACGCCTGTGTGTTTCAGGGACTGTTTTTTGATGAAGCCTACGGTTTCTACCCGGGCCAAGTTCTGATTGGTCCAGCCAAGGTCTTCTCGAATGTACAGTGGCTGTCGGGGGTCAAACCTGTCCTCAGCAGAAAGTGCAAGTTTAGAGTGGTTGTGGAAGAGGTAACGCAATGACTCGTTTTTTCAAAAACACTTGGACTTAACTAATACATTTCATCCATGATCAACTTTTGTGATGGATGAACTCTGAACTGTAATGTCAGTGCATTAAATTGATCAATGGCAACACACATTTTGCTCTAAAAGTACTTTGACCTCTGACCATCCCCCTACCTTAACCAAGTTCACCAGTTCAGCTTTACCCAAATATAAAAGTTCACAGACTATAGGCTGATGTAGCGCCTAAGTTAATGCCTTACAATACTCATCTTTACAGGTCTTTTTCTTTGTGTTGTTGCCACCTTGTGAATAAAACTTTCAAACCATAAATAGTTTCATCCAGGATATTTGTATTGGTGAAAATTCCTCTAAAAAAGTGGTGTTTTATTGTAAGAAGGCTCACCTCTCCTCAGAACAGACTCGAAATTAGCGGGACATCACCAGCTGGTCTCCATGTAGATGTTCCTGTTTTGGTTTGACTTCAAATAGTTTCCCATTCGATTTAAAAATGCCATTCATGGGGTGTTTTGCTGATCACTAGGAGTATGTTTTTGACATGGCAACACATAACCTGGAATGCTCCACAGCGTTGCTTTAAGATGGTAATTTTACATTAAAGATACAAATGACAAACATGGCGTTGTTCCCAGGTGAAGGTCGTGGAGCTAAAGGTAACATGGATCACAAAGAGTTTCTCCCCCAAAGGCTCCGACAGTGTCTACCCCCCTCCATCCACCATCACCCAGGAGAACCTCTGCAGGTCAGACACATGTTTCTATTTGCATCTACACTGTACAGAAGGCATGGGTTTATCTCATAATATGTTTTTAGAGTGAGGCGTCTGGGCTATTATGACCACACTCAGCGGCAGTTGGGAGAGAGAGCCCTGTATGTGTTTCCAGCGAAGGGCGACGCCACGAGAATCACCTGTGAAGGCCCCGAGGGTGGCCCCGTCTTGCCTGACGACCTCGTGGTCAGAAACGTAGGTGCTTTAGTTACATTTGAAAGCTTTGTCCAACATAACACTCAGGTTAAAGGTGCTAAGACGCAGATATTTTGCTTCCAGCTAAAGCGCATGCTGAAGAAAGACGCAAAGAAGACTGAAAATGCAGACGCACACGGTAACTTATATCGACTTACTTACTCCAGCCTCTTCTTTCAAATATCCACTTTACAGTCAAATTGGAGGCTTTAGGAATGGCTCCAGATTAAATTTCATTCCTATCACTGAGCAGATCACAAATCGGAGCAGACGGATTCATCTCATCCCAGCAACAACAACGGTCCTGTGGCGCCGGCTCTGGAGCAGAATACCAACGACACGACGATGGAGCCGACGGAGCAGGACGCAGACGACGAGGCGGCGGACGACACGGATGACACAAGGTGAGGTTTTATTCGGAAGTTCCCCCCTTCCCCAAGGAGGTTCTGTTGATGGGCCTTTTCTAAGACTTGAAGAAAAGCTTGAGTCTAGCATTGTAATCGGTCATTTATGTTGCAAGACTGAGATCCACTGTCCACTTCTCTCCTCACCAATTTTTAGGGTGGCATTTCCAAAGTGGTTCAGTAGTGTTGACTTTAAAAATGAATTGTTTAGCTCTTTAACCCAACTGTAATGAGTGTAAAGTAAGCAGTGTGCAGACCTACTAGATTTCTTTACCCCTTATCACAGCTGACGGATTGTTTTCCTGTGACTAATTTCCTTTGACCCTGTTGTCAGCTCTCTGACGTCTTCGGCGAGCTCCACTGCTTCGTCTCAGAGCGGCGGACTCCCCACCAACCGGAAGAAGAGCATCCCTCTGTCCATCCGCAACCTCAAGAGAAAACACAAAAAGAAGAGGACCAAGTTCTCCCGCGAGTTTAAGCCTGGCGACAGGTCAGACACACACTCCTATGCGGAACCTACAGCAAAGTGCATTCTCGATTTGTCCATAGTTTTGCAGCTTAAATGTCATCTAGGGTATTGGGACTTCAAGGTTATTCACAATTGAATCTAATAGAAAGAAAACAAAATAAAAAGCATCATAGATCGTAATAACGAAATAAGAAATGGATGTTTATTTTTCCCAGAGTGGCTGTGGAGGTTGTGTCTACAAAGACCACTGCAGACGTGATGTGGAAGGACGGTCGAGTGGAGAGAGGGATCAGATCCAACGACCTCATCCCCATCCAGCACCTGGACGGCCACGAGTTCTGTCCCGGGGACTTTGTGGTTGACAAACGACGTGAGGATTCAGCCATTTCTTGTCTCTTTTAGTGACTGTAGAGATCTCTGTGTTAGACTTGTCTCTGGGGACTGGGATGCGCAGGTGTAAGTAGGACACCTGCGGAAACTGGGTTGCTCATTATCTGTGCCAAGTTTTTTTAGCCGTGCGTTTTTGAGTTTCATTGCCCGTTTGTTATTTGATGAACACTTTATTTACCAGAGATTGTCTGTGTTTTGCTTCAGCTCAAGTCTCTCAGGACCCAGGATTGTACGGGGTGATTCAGTCCGGAGATCACAAAGGCAGGACCTGTGTGGTCAAGTGGATCAAGCTCAATTCATCTGGGGACGACGTAGAGGTCAGTTCACAGTAGGGCTCGGCCATATCACACGATTCATGAGGATGCCAGTGTATGTTTGAGAACACAGCAAAGAATACAGCTAGATATAACTGGAGTCAGAGAGCACAGCAACACTAGAACTCAGACCCAATAACTAACCCACACTGGGCAGGAGCTAAAAACTCTGTTAAATACAGAAATGTGCTGGTATAAGCTCCGTTCTGTCACCACAGTTAATTTAGATAAATCAAAGGAATAAACTAAATTATTTTGTCCAAGCTACTGTGTTTTTTGTCTATTTTATTTGCCAATTATAGTTATCGCTGTATTCCTTTTTATTTTGTGATTATATTCATTATAGTCCTCAGAAGTCTCTCACACAATGACCCATACTTGTTGGTCATTTTATGCTCACTACTGCCACCTCAGGTCTTATATGTAACTGCAGGTTGTATAGTCTAAATGTTTTACAAATATTATAAAATGTGCAAGACTGACCACTTGTTCTTGCATTTTGATGTAAAGTAATGTGTTTGTAAAGTTAGGTAACAACGTAATTTTTTCAGTAACTGAGTAATCTAATTCATTACTCTCCCTGTCGTTACAACGCTGTTATCGTTACTGGGTAAACAAAGTGGCACGTTACAATTGGGCTGAATGAAGCGCCGCGGTGTCAGCATGAGGAGAGTAGCAGAGAGCAGGGGGCGGAGTCTCACGGAGCACAACCTAAACGCGCACCTCTCTCCCCGCTCTCTGCTCCAGAGACACTGCAGGCCACTAACCTTCTGTTAGAACAAGTAAACTTATATTTGCTGGTGATTGTTTTCCGTTTTGCCTGATGAATGAACGGAGGGACTTCATGCCTGTGCGTAAAGTCTGCCCTGATCGTTGGCACATGTTACTCCTGTTCCTCCCCATTCTCTTTGAATACGGCCGTATTCCTACATTAATAAAAAAGCAGCAGAAATACAATACCATTCAGTCACAGGGGCCTCCCCCACTCACCCCCCATTCAGTTCATTCAGTTACTATGAACATCTTTGAACACCTGTCTGTTCTAACCATTTCAAGTGACTTGTAAAAACAGCAACAACAACAAAAAAATCCAAATTCTTTGACATATAGCAACTTTTTTTTTTTTAAACAGTAACGCAAATAGTTACTTTCCCTGGTAGCGAGTTACTTTTATTATAGAGTAATTCAGTTACTAACTCAGTTACTTTTTGGAACAAGTAGTGAGTAGCTAATTACTTTTTTAAAGTAACGTTCCCAACACTGGTATGCACAAATATACACTTTATCCCCACATAAAAAGTTGCATAATGCACCCTTAAATTTCCCTCCATCTCTCCTCACTTGGCAAACTTACATCACTTTAATAAATCTTTAAAGTGCTTCTGTCTAATTCAGGATTTGTTTTTGCTGGAATCAGGTGTTTGGTTTGGAGGAGGACGTGAGTGTGTACGACATCGCGGATCACCCAGATTTCCACTTCCGAACCACAGACATTGTCATCAGAATATGGAACTCTGAGAACGGACAGAACGACTGTGAGAATGAGGTCAGCATTTACTCTTCCAACAATGTGGACTCTGCCTATTTAGCAAAAAACAATAAAAAATGTATGAAAATGTCAAACCAACTTGATGTTCCAGACTTCTGTCGGCCAAGTGTCTCGAGTGGATGTGAGCAGCAAAGTGGAGGTTGTATGGGCAGATAATTCCAAGACTATTGTCCTGCCTCAGGTGTGTTTCTCTCTTTGGCCTTTTTGCCTTTGCAGCATTCTCAAATTCACACTCGGCTGAATGTGACCGTCTTGTTCAAATTGCAGCATCTTTACAATGTTGAGTCTGAGATCGAGGAGACGGACTATGACTCTGTGGAGGAGACCAGCAGTGTCCTGTCCACAGAGGAGTGGGAGGACGAGAGCGACAGTTGGGAGACGGACAACGGAGTGACCACAGAAGAGGACAACCACGCAAACACCGCGGACGGCACAGACACGGCCACACCCACTCCCACCAGCTCCTCCACTTTCATCATCTCGCCACAGGAGGGCAGCAAAGCCGGCGTGACCAGCCCCACTAAAGCGACCCCTTCTGAAGAGGCTGAGAGCTCTGCCACTGGAGCCAGTCCTGTGTCTGCGGCAGGTGGGGATTTATCTTTCACATTTGAGTAATGAAAGGGTCTTTATATACTGTAGACACACTGTCAGTCCAGGCACCTTCTCCTGAATCGTTTGGATCATTTCCGTAGTCAAATGTTGATGGTTGCTACCTTTAATGTAATATCAAAACTTATTCACAACTTTATCCTGAAGACATTTTTAAGATTCATGTAAAGTTGTTAAGAAATACAGAGGCTAAAAGTTCAAGTGTTTTGCTTATTTTTAGTATTTAGTTAAGTGTGACCTTTTTGTAGGAAACGCTACGGGACCTGCGGTCAATGGCGCAGAGAAGCCCTGTAAGGACGGTGCCTCCCGGGGCTTCAGGGAGCTGAAAGAGGCACTGAAGATTTTGGAGAGCCTGAAGAACATGACCGTGGAGCAGCTTCTGACCGGGGGATCGCCCACGTCTCCCACCTCTGCTGAACCCGCCTCCGCTCCCAACGCCTCCAGCTCAGTGACGCCCGCAGCACCTGAGAAACCAACCAAGGAGAAGCGCTTCCTGGATGATATCAAGAAGCTGCAGGAAAACCTCCGAAAGACTCTGGACAATGTGGCCATCGTGGAAGAGGAGAAGATGGAGGCAGTGGTTGAAGCGGGAGGCAGCGCAGGAGCAGCGGCAGAGGTAAAAGAAGTCCTATAACTTCAACCGTGTAAGGATGGACATTTGTGGACATCTTTGTGGCTGATCTTCTGTTGTTGTTCTGTGTTGAATCTCCAGGTAGAAAAGTCAAGCGATGAGAAGTCCCAACCTGAGCCACAAACCCCTGTGATGCCAGAGTGGCCCCGTGATTGGCCTAACGACTTCCTCAGTGACACCCCAGTGCTGTGCCAACAGAGCGGCGGCAAACCGGGCGTCACCTTCACCAGTGCCAAGGGAGAGGTGTTCAGCGTGCTGGAGTGGGCACCAGGTCAGAGAAACGGATAAAAAAATATCTCCAAATTAGCAACATCAGTCTAAAAATATTGCAATATTGCTGATGTCTCACATGTTCCTCAAACGAATAACTTGTATTGTATAATCTGCTGTTTTGAAGACAGCCCTAGTACAAATGTATCTGTAAAGAGCTGATCATGGGGCAGGTCTGTCCTTAAGGATGGCCAACACACAATAGACCGCTGATAATCGCTGAATAAATGAGCCCTATGCAAGTGGTTCAAATTTTTTTTTTCTTCTGGTCGCAGACACACATTCTTTTAAGAAAATGGAGTTTCAGCCTGCGGAGGCCAAGAAGTTCTTCAGTACAGTCAGAAAAGAAATGGCTCTGTTGGCCACCTCTCTGCCTGATGGGATCATGGTTAAAACCTTTGAGGACCGCATGGTATGTTTTCACCACTGTTACCAGGATCACCTCGTCATAAGTGCTTGTTTATTTGGGTTTTTATTTGCTCTTCCAAAGGACCTGTTTTCCGCTTTGATCAAAGGCCCAACACGGACGCCTTACGAAGATGGGCTGTTTCTGTTCGACATACAGCTCCCTAACATCTACCCCGCTGTGCCCCCGCTCTTCCGCTACCTTTCCCAGTGCAGCGGCCGCCTCAATCCGAACCTGTATGATAACGGCAAAGTGTGCGTGAGCCTCCTGGGCACCTGGATCGGAAAGGTGAATACATTAGTGTTTCTACTATTATTGATTAGATGCACACATTTCAATGGAAAGAATTTAATCATATTGAATAAAAGCCTGATCGACTTGCTGTTGTGCTTATGCTGTTTGTGCCTTGTTTAATAGGGAACAGAGCGGTGGACAAGCAAGTCGAGTCTGCTGCAGGTTCTCATCTCGATACAAGGTGCGTGTGGCCAGAGAAACAGCGCTGTGCCCCTGCTCCTCACTGTAGCACTCAGATCTTTTATTCATGAACTCATTTCTCAGAGGGGTTGGACAGGACTGAGAGAGTCATTTGACTAAATGAGCAGTCGTCTGCTCTGCTCCAAGCCAGTCTCTAATCTATGAAAATGTTTCTTATTTTTTTTCCTCTGCTTGAATTAAATGTTGGAGCACTGACATGGAAACATCCCTCCTTTTGATTTATGTTTCTTATTCAATTGGAAATTACCTTGAGATTTTTAGATGATCTGTTCATTCATTTGTATTCTTGAAGGGAGTCGTGTTGTTTGTTGACCTTGGTGTCTCTCGCCACAGGACTGATCCTGGTCAATGAGCCATACTACAACGAGGCAGGCTTCGACAGTGACCGTGGGCTGCAGGAGGGCTACGAGAACAGCCGCTGCTACAATGAGATGGGGCTCATTAAGATGGTCCAGTCTATGACGCAGCTCCTCCAGCACCCTGTGGAGGTCTTCAAGCAGGAGATCCAGCTGCACTTCGTGTGTAACGGCTGGCGGCTGGTGCACCGTCTGGAAGTGTGGCTTGAGCTGCACGAGGCTGCAGACAGGGGGCACCGCTCCCATCTGAGCAAGGGCTCATCTGTGGAGCCTCTGGATGAGCAGCTGCCTTTGGGAGCAGGGCCTGTGGCTGTGGCCCATAGCAGCCCCTCTAAACCTGGGGAGGAGGGAGCAGAAGTTGGCTGCATCATGGAGGAGGAGCTGGAGGATTCAGGGCTAAGTCCGTCCACTACTGCAGCCTCACAAGAGCTGAGCCAGAACTCTGACTGTGAAAGCACGCAGAGCAGCGCTCTTAGTGCTGAGAACAGGAGCACGTCCACGCTCCCTGGGACTTTAGTACGCAGTGGGACATCTGATGTGGGGCAGGGAGCTGGAGTTGGCTCTGCAACTCAGCCCGCTGTGCGACCCAAGAAACGGCGAAAGAGTTACCGTAGTTTCCTCCCAGAGGGCGGGGGGTATCCGGACATTGGATTTCCCCTGTTCCCACTGTCTAAAGGCTTTGTAAAGAGTGTTCGAGGTGTCTTATTGCAGTACCGAGCCGCCCTCATCGCTGCAGGCATCGCCGATAACACAGAGGACAAGTAAGTGCCTCCTCAGCTCCTGCTCTGTGCACTCTCACCTTTCCACCTTCTCTTCAGCCCTTTCAACTTGTCCATTATCAGGACATGCAGAGCAGGAACCTACCACTGCCCTAAAGTCCTTACCTCCATTTTTCTCACTGCTCTTGTGCCCAAACTCCTCCGCTGCAGGGGAACCGCTGCATTTGTCTCAGACACTAAGTTTAGGTGAGATTTGATTTTTCCCTCGGTGTCCCTGCAGACTGCCTGATGGCTAAAAGAGCACTGGACCTATGGCCACTTATGGGAACAACCTGTTGTTGCACAGAAAGCCTGACATTTAATGGTCACTTTAGAAAAGCTTTTATCAGAACTTGCAGGATTTCACCAGGGGTGGACCAGAAAGGATGGACGTAAATAGACAGTGCCATGAAGACCACTACACAGACTCCTCATTCCAGTCATGCAATGAGCGGACTCGTGCTGGAAACCACTTTGCTACCATGATCAGCCTCAAAAATGTTTTGCCAACTGGCTACATATTGAAGATGACTGGGTTTCACAGAAAGAACTGCAATGCTCAGCCCATCTATGTGACGGACTGTGGCTATTTGTAGCACTACTGACATTAATGCTGTACCTCCATGCACTACAACGAATGGACGGACAATGTGGTCTGGAGGAGGGGACGTCCCAAAATACTTTGACCAGGAGGATCCTTTTAAATTAGAATTTACTTGTATGCTTTCTGCCAAACTTGTCTTATCCACTGACACGCTACACACTTCATGCATTCATTCATAAAGTTCATTTTTTCATACAAGTACTGAATGTTGTTAAACTGCCAGCCACCTCATCTTCACTGTTCGCCAACGCTCACACCAAAACCATGGCACGTGCAGAGTGACAGTTTACATTACTTTGGCATTGGTCATAACACTGCTAATGCCTCCTCAAATGGTGCGTGTTACTCACCAAATGTCTTTATGGCCAATGTTATTGCAGTTTTTAAAAATATTAAGCTACCCATTCCATCCTCTCGCTTTGACATGTTGCCTTACTTAAATTACTCTGTCCCATCTCAGACGGTTGCATCCACAGCTGCTCTTGTCCTGCTCGGAGTTCAAACCACTACAAAGCCAGTATTTCACTTCCCAATCGAGCAGCCAGAGTTTATATCCACTTTGCATGCTCAGAGCTGATTAAAAAAAAACACAAGGACAACAGCGGTGATCCAACAGAGGAGAGAAGCTTATTTAACAAGGCGATTTGTAACTAAACCAACTAAAACAAGTTTAAAGAAACACTTCCAGTCTGATATAGAAGTCCCGGGTCGATTGTGCTTCCTGGGAAAATGGAGCAGTCTTACTGTTTACTGTTCAGACCTTTATTGTATTTATTTAGAAGCTACAGGTCTGACGAGTCCCTTGTGCTTATATTGTGTTACAAGAGAGCCCTGTTTGCCTGCTGTTTTACTTGAACTAAGATGCTAAAGAGTGTTTCTGAGTGAAGGAGCACAGTGTGCCATTGAAAAGTATGAGTGAGAGAGAGAATAAATGCTTTTTAAAGAAATTTAAGTAAAAAGGGGATTAAATTTGGGATTTGTGTGTTGCTTTGTCTTCCATTTTTGTGATTTTTCCTATTAAGGTGGTCTATCAAACTTGGCAATCAAAAACCAATAACATAAATTCCTTGTGGATCTATTTGCCTTTTAAGCTACACACTACGGTGATTGGACGAGCCTTTGTGGCTTTGCTCCGACATGCTACTTCATGTAAAGCATCACCCACTGTTCCTGTGGCGCTTTTGTCCTGAATGGTTCGAATAGTCTACTAATAAACAAAAAAAGGAACAGGTGGGTCATTTTGCTGCCCATTTAATATATTTTATTTTGTCATTTGCAAACCGGACAGATGCTGACAGAAAATGTGGAACCTGATTCCAAGCACACGATGTACAATTGTCTGGGTAGTCGTCATTCTGATCCAAACCATTAGAGCGCTTTCTTCTGCGAGCCGTTTGTTTTACAGCCAAAGCATGTAACATGTTGCTTTAAGCCCTTTGAACGGGCTACACTCAAGACTTGACTGTACGATGTCTACATTTCCACAGTGGCCTGTTATTGATATATAAAAAGAACTAATAAAGTTATGATTTGTAGCCTGATTCTGTTTCTGTACAGACATATTAACTAAGGTAAACGTCTACAGATATGTGGATTAGTTTAACAATCCTATGGGGGAATAACTGGAGTGTTTTTGATTAGTGTGAGTTACCTTCATATCACACCCGTATAGTCATAGTAAACTTAATTACTGTGAGCATGAACCAAGTAATGACAGCTTATTTTGTAATTTTATATATTTATTAAAAACACATTGTAGAAATTACAGACATTTGTCTAATGGAAAAATAGAGCACTTTAAATACACAATGATTTTTATAACTTCAGTGTCAGAAAACAAACAGCATTTCCCTGTCACCACAATCGTACAAACCGTAAAAGAAGCAGGTCTCTGACTTTGACAAAACAAATCTGTGTCTTTGTCAGTGGTACATGATTTGATTTAACTTTTTCTCATTTTATGCCAATAACAAAATGAAGAAAAAGAGGTCATATAAAATAAATTAAAATTAACAAAAGTACATTTACTCACAGAATTAAAATGTGTGGTTTTGGAAGCCAGAGATACAGCAGTTTGTGATGAGGCGCCACCACAGCCTTACAAAAGTTTCACATTCATTTGTAGGTTTTCATAAAAAGCAAGAAAAATACACATGCGCTTCTGAAACACGACTAATGCACTAATATATCCCACCACCAGGGGGCAGCCCTGTCAAGGCACATCAGACAGCTATAAAGACCACAGCAGCTCACAAAAAAACGCTCACTTTGCATAGAAACAAAAATATGTAAGGTATTAAAGCTGTCCAGCACTAACAGTCGCTTTCCCTTAAAGCTACAGGCCACAGCAGTCTCTCGAAACAGCTGCAAAATAAGCATTAATTCAAGTATGGTACACTGTCTTGTGCTTGCAGCGGAATCTCTTTTGTAAACATGATTTTGACAACACAAATACTTCAAGCTAAAAACAGACAATTTAAAAGCATGTGCAAGTAGAAAAAGGTATGGAGAATCCCTTTGCTCCACACACCTTGGTAAGACTAAAGCAGTAGAGTCTTGTATGCATTTTGACACGAGACAGTTTGCTGAGCCCTGTCATGGACACAAGAAAACCCCATGCAGCATTTAACAAGTCAATAGTCGGACGATCCCACCCCCCTTCCCTGTGGCAACCAACAGCAAGCTTTAATCAGCTCTCCATTGCACAGAGGTCATTATACAAAAGAGGGGGATTAAAGACGCCCCTACATAGTCAAATGCAACACTGCAAATTAATATCTACATTCTTGTAAATAAAGGTTTTTATGTCTCGTGACTTAGAGCTCTGTGGTGACGACGCATTGGTGAGACGTGCAAATAAACTCCTATGGGAGAACACACTGCATCTGGGGAGAGAGATGAAACAAATAAATGTGGAGCTCGCTGTGGCATCGATCACGCCAACAGCGGCCCTGCGGCAGGACAGAGGTGCGACAAATGAGATCACAAGAGGCTATTTTTGCTCTCATGTTGTCCTTCAGGTCGCTCTCAGGTAACTTCTTTTTAATGAATAAAGCCTTCTATTGTATATAAGATAAGTGACTATTACTTGATTGCACATTTCCTGTCAGTTTTGCACCCCTGAGTGTTTCTCCAGAGATGATGGAACAAGGGAATTTCTCCACTGTGAGATCAATAAAGCCTTATCTTATGCCATTCCCAGGCCTGACTCGTAACTTTTTTAGCTAATACATTACACTTACTCTTTATTTTGATAGCGTTATGAGTTTTAAGTCAGTATAGCTGGTCATTGCAACAAATAACCTAGAATGTTGTGCAGAGCGGCTTCAATATTATGCCATTCATTGGAGAAGAGGAAAGTACAGAAAGCTAAGAATCACCATTTAGCCCGTGAAATGAAACTACTATAAGTTGTGCAATATCAAATCATAATAAAAAAATACAGTATACTCATGTGAATGCCCTGGTATGAGGCGAAACAAAGTGCCACTGTGAACCCCTCGTCCTTGTCCCGGGGGGAAGGCGAGGGCATAAACACAATCATCTGGTGTTGCATAAGACACGATAAAACGCCATCCTTGTCACAAGAACAAACATTCTGCATGTAACAGGATGACAGAGCATATTTTATCAGACCGGGACAGCACACCTACGAAAACAGTGAGCTACATCGCATATAGGGAGACGAGAAGCGTTCATTTTCCTGTGCATAAATAAATTAAATTGTTAAATAATGCACAGTCTTTCCCACTGCACAGGTTTCTCTTAACAACATGTTTCCATTTAAAAGCTGCATTTGACTGGACGGCTCATAACTTGAGTTACAGCAATAGCTGATCATGTGACTCTGGTCGGCCATGTTTTGTTTTTGAGACAAAAGCTGAGGTCATCGAAAGGTGAAGTCCTCGAGTAGCATCACAGACTCGCACAATGAGAGCAGGACCTGATACCTAAACAGAAGGAACTGAATAGCGAGCATTGAGGACTGGGTCTGTCTGGCACTTGTGTGAGATCTTTTTCTACAGTTTGTATCGTCTTTAAGGCCAAAAATTTAACATGATAAATGTGCAGTTTGACCATGAAAATTTCTTGTAGGCCTGTACATTTTTCTATTTAGTGAAGTAAATTAAATACAGTTTGATCCACAATAGTCTTTGAAGCACCCATGTCTTTAAAAAGTGCTATACAGATAATTTTCCCCCAATGTCACCGTCAAAACATAAACTTTTATGAAAATTCCCAAAATATGATTGACAGCAATGAAATGAGTCTGTAGTAATTTAAAGGCTCTGAATACCTTTGCTTTCTTTCTTTTCTTCCAAAGCTGATGCAAATTAAATTAGTAATGTTTACCGTTCAAATTGTACCAGTAGCAAAGAACTTCAAATTGTTGTAATAATTTCAGCATCAGACTACTATAATAAAATAATTCAAAGCAAACAGAGCCCATTGTAACTGTTACATCATGAAACAGTGGAGTGCATCTGCAGAATTGGGGTCATCCCGTTATTAACCTGGCCAGCCCCCTGTGCACCTGCGCTTGCACCGGCCCATACTCCACCACCTCCCCGTCCACTGCAATGATCCCTTTGGGGGAGTGCGGCTCTAGTCTGAGTGCCCGGACTTTGACGTGCACCAGATGTTGGCAGTTTGTGGTCAAATGTGCGCCTTTTTCCATAGCAAGAAACAGCCTCAGCAAAGCGGCCCGGGATGTCCCCGCTCTTACATAGATAAGATGAATAAGGCCGTCGTCTAAAGCGGAGTCTGGAGCCGCAAGCAGGTCCTGAGCCAAGTGGGACTGGTACATAGCCAACACAAGGACAAAGTCTTCCTCCGGGACTACCACCCAGTTACTCGGGACAGGTTGGTCTAAAGGGGGCAGCAGAGAGTCCTGAGGGCCAGGGGGGCTTTGGGGGATGTTTCTGTGGAGCCCATTCTCCCTCCTCGTAACTTTGACAGAGTTGTTGGAATGGCAGGAGTTTTGTTCAGGAATCGGGCAGCCGTTGTCATCGGAAAAGCTGCGCATTTTTGAGGCAGGCCACAGAGAGGACGTCTGGTTGGGCTGGTCCTCGTGCTTGTCCACTGAAGCAGGGAGGTAAGCCAGTCTGCCCCGGTACACCCGCAGTGAGGCCAGTCTCACCAGTGTCCCAACAGTGAACCGGGCCGCTCCAACATGGCGGTACTTCTCACTCTCGATGTCCACGTCTGCCACAAAGCCCCAGGCCAGAGACAGGAAGGAGAAGACCCGAGGGCCGGACATCAGGTGGACCGAGACCAGGTCCATGCGGGACACCAGACCTTTGCAGAGGAGGAAGCCGCAGCTGGTGAGCAGCTCCTCACAGGACACAGGTGTGGACCTACAAACAAACAGTGTAATTAGGCGTAGAGGCAGCATGGCAAGCAGTTTTGATCTGTTTGATCTGTCTGATCTTTAGCAACACTAAAGTTGAGTGACAGTGAGCTTAATCAAGAAGAATTTATCTTTATTGCACTGAAACAGATTTGGTGATTGAAAACACTGCTAAGCAAATGGCCATTTCAAACCTCATCTGTTTTTGCTAACAAACTGCCCCATTGAACAAAACTAGAAAACTGAACAGCCATCACTGTTCGCAGTTCCTTTGAGGATAATAAAGAGCGAAGAAGCAAACAAGGCAAAGTTCATATTTTTAGATTTGAATCTGGGTCGAGGCTCTGTCTCTTTAATTTCAGGCTGAGCTCCAAAAAGAGCATCGCAAAACACTGTGAGCGTTGATCTTATATGCCTGTGATGGGAGATGGCGGAAGGTGTTCTGTGGTGGGACAGAGACAGCTGATGGGACAGAGACACGATGAGGCGCTCAGACAACAAAGGACCGGCCCATCTGGGAGAGCAAGGTCAAAGGGCATGATAACGGCTTGTGCACAAATCCGCTGCAGTTTCTACCCACAGCCAATTACAACGGCGGCTGCCCGAGGTCCCGCGGGTGTGAGCGGCGCGGCGCGTGCTTCCATATTCATGAAGCACAATTTATCCACAGGAAATATTCAGCAGCTCAGCTTTCAAATACTCGGAAATCAGCTGTGACATGGGACTTGAAGAAACGTAGTTGAAGGGCACTCTAAATACAAAATAATGAAAGTAAAAGCTAAGCAGTCATTATTAGATTTTTGTAAATGCATAAAACATCTTATAATCTTAGCATTACTTTTCCTACCAATGTTTTTTTAGAGCTGCTACAACTATGGGCTGCTGGAACAAAAAAAACACCCCCAAAACTTCAAATAATTACTACATTAAGTTTAACAAAGATAATCATAAGTTAGCCATTTTTAAATTACAAAGCATGTTTGTTTTAGGCCGTGTTCTACACTACAAACACCTGCTACTGTTAACTTCAGGTTAGAACATTTGGCATGAATGACAGATCAGATAAATTACTAAAAAAGCACTTTTCATTAAATAACCTACTCACTTTCCCCCAAAACAACTGATTTGAACATTTCATACATTTCCTGCAGTGTCTTTCCCTCACCAACGGAGGGAGACCGTGCCTGTGAGAGGAGGCTTTTGACCCGTTTGGTGCATTGCATAATCCCAGATATGTTCTAGCTGCTGCTTGATGCGTCTGTCCATAGCCTCGCTGAACCCTTCATTGAGCCGCGGATAAAGAGAGCGTTTCTGCACGGGGACGAGTTCTGGATGTGCCCAGTGCCACAGAACAAACAAAGCAGCGTCTGGTCTCTTCCCGTCATTGTCCCGATGCTCTGGACTCAGTCTGGACACAGCCTATTGTTGTCCCGCTGCAGATACACCACAGCAAGAGCGTACACCAAGAGTACCATTAATAAGTAGCTACTAGAATGATTATGTTTTATATGCCTTTCAAATGTAATTAACAGTTTGTAGCCGACTTCTAATACAATCTTGAATTTATAATAAACACTTTAAATTACGTTGTGTACAAATTGTGCTCAACAAATACACCTGCCTTGCCTATTATCATATATAACACGCATTGTCACAGCAAACATTACCATAAACCCAGGACCATTTTTATAATGCACTGCTCGCTACAGTCATCTGTCCTCACTGTCCTTCAGCTGCTTTTTGCTCAGTGTTTTGGTTGAATGAACTGCAGCCAATCAGTCAAATGAGCAAATCATTAATAATGGAAGAGGCCTTTTCCGTTGGAAAGCTCGAAGCCTTCAGCTCTAAGTAAGCTCTGAAGGACTTTGGGTGAAACTCGTGACTACAATGACTTTGAGAAAGGCCAGTAATAGACATAGCTACCTCCGGGCTCAGAGTCGTTGGTGAGTCGGAGTGCAACTAATGACTAATGCAATGGTCGACTTGTCAAACAGGTATTTTGACAAGTTGGTTTAGTTGTTTAATCAAGTTTTACCTAGATTAAAGGGGCTAGATGCAAGTTGGCCATTTTATACTCACTACTGCCACCTCAGCTCATACATGTAACTGCACTTTCTATATTAAGCTCATGACGGCACTTCGGACCCGAAGTAACACCTTTTTGAGTGACAGCGCAGGATTTTACAGGCAGCTGTGGTGAACAGGTCTGGGCTCATTCTACGCATTAGGACATTGCTGGAGGGAGAGGTAAGTAGAGGGAGTAACACACACAATTTTAACATTTTTAAACTCCGTATAGTCCCTTTAAGGTCAATAATAAATGCAAACTGTGGACCCAGTACAAATAATATTTGTTATTAAAGCCACATTGATCAGATAATGCGTAATGATTATTAAATTAATATCATCGATCATTATTTTTAAAAAAAAATGTTTATAGTTTGCTATAGTTGCAGTTAATTTGATTTGTTGCAACACTACTGTGATGTTTCTTTGAAGCCCCTCCGTGACAGATTTCAACTTTTAGCTTTGACCCCGTTTGCCAAAGCATGTGATTTAAGCTGGATTTATCCATGCGCAAAAGGCACATGCAAAAAGTCAACAGTGTCAAAGAAAAATGACATGGTGCAATAAAAAGCAGCATGGGTGGCAGATCATTTTCAGATGTGTCTAGCAGATCAAACTGACCCAGAGTAGTGGTGCACTGATGCTGCCAGGGCATTGCCGGAGCCTCCAGGAAGAATGGCCAGGGGCATTCGAATGGCCTCCTCCCAGTCGGGACGCTCCAGCAGGCCATTAATCACCTGAAAGACACAGAGGATGCAAGGCTTTTAACAAAGTAAACGGTAATCTATAGTTTCACCAAGAAGATTGTGCCTGCTTTGATTTAGTTTGGTTATCAATAGTCTGTATTTTCTATCAAAGAAGAATTTGATTTATCCATAAATGCCGCTGGGGGAACTTTTCAGGAGGCAGGAGCAATCATCAAAGCTCCCTTTCATCAGAGATACCAAGCTGGAGGTTTCAGCCTATAGTGTGCGAGTGTATGTAATAGCAATAATGTTAAAGCATTTATCCATGAAGTAAGTCAGTTCACCTGTCATGAACATATATGTATATTTTTATTACAATTAAAAACGACCAGTGTCTTGATGGAGTTCTTGAAGCTCAAATGCAGGATAATTTAACATCACATTTCTCAGGTTTTAAGCTAAATAACTGCCAAGTAGGGGTGGGAACCTCTAGGTACCTCACGATTCCATACGATGTGCGATACATGGCTCACGATAATGATGATCTCATGATGCACCGATACTGTGATAATCGATACATTTCACAAAAATAGCCTACAATACATCACGTTTTTCATTAAAAGTAATATTTGTGTGACAGTGTTTGGCCCAAGTGCTTAAAATTGTAGTGCTGCCCCCTACTGTCCTGACTGAAAGCAGTGGAGCCCCGCTACCTCATTAATATGCATGAAGTTGCCAATTAATATGTGTAATATCATTAAAAGTATCAATATAGTAATAAAAAGTATCGGTATTGTATCGTCCCGCAAAATATCGCAATATATATATTAAAAAACGATATATTGTCACACTTCTAATGCCAAGTGTTACAAAAGGGTAGAAAAGCTTGGAATGAGCTGTACCTCAAACAGGAGTCCATCCCCTGACACTATGACCAGGGCGTCCCACTGCGCCAGGTCCATCTTGTCCCGCACCAGTTCGCGGGCGTGATTCTGCCGTTCTGCAAAAAACACACTCATCTTAACAGGTGCATCCTCAAACATGCATAAATCATAAAGACCTTCCATGTCGGCCGTCAGCTGGCGATAAAAGGGGCAAAGGTCGCGGCTTTCCTGACAAATGCTCAAGAAGATTGGCGAGGTAATTTATTCAAGTCCTGGGTGCAATCGGAGGTCAATCGAGACAGAGGCCTAACGCTCCGGGCCCGTTCCCTTAGGGATGGAAAGCTGATCTATGGTCTTAAATGAAGTATCTAGTGATGTGCCAATAAGACTGAGCTGTTACCCAAAAGCACTCCATCAGATTAACGCAGGCCTGAACCATGTCATGCAGACGTGTTTTGTGATAAGGTGTCGTCAGTGATCGACATAACCTATATAGGACAATATTTACTTTACATTTTGAAAAGGGGTACTATATTGTATGGCGTAATAATACCTTAGAAGCACATCGACCTTACTGTGCGGATGTCAAAGGGCTCCTTTTTTTCCACTTAGAAAATCGACGTTTAATTTTGTGTAACTATACTTGGACCGTGTAACTACTCACGTAATCATATTTAAATAGGGAAAACGTGGAAGAGCTTGGTCGCTTCTAACTTCACCTCTGTTTGGGTCCATAGAGGAGAGGAGGAGAGGCTAAATGCTGACAAAAGCTATTCGGTGTTGATTGAGCACACACGTAAAGCCCAGACCAGGTACGCATCACCTCGTCTAAGTTAAGGTAAGAACATCTTAGTCTGCAAAAAACAAAGCTCATGCCAAATTCCGTTGTGGCGGAAGTCGGCACTCGCTCAGCCGTAACTGCGTCAACGTGACCAAAACAAAAGCACATATTAACCCCCACTCCCCTACAACCCATCTCCCTCCCCCTTGTGCTGCGTCTTGTACTGTACATAACATCGCATTGGCCATGAGTATTTCTCCACCTGAAGTACTTCCCATTTAAGTGTGCTAAGTCTGCGTTTAGAAACACAAGATGGGGCCCTATAACTGTGATTCTCAAAGACCTACAATGACACAGAAGACGTACTGACTGAGACAGTTGTAAAAGAGGACTTTGTTCACTAGCAGAAACAGACTGCAACCACTCACTGCACATATTCAATAGACGTAAAAGCTTTCTTTGTGACCTCCTTTATTATGATTTACAGTATTATTAATCAAAAAGCAGAGGTGGGAGGTATTCAGTTGCATTTACTCAAGTATATTTATTGAGTAATTGTTGGAAGTAATTTGACTCCTTTGAGTAGGTTTCTCACACAGTACTTGAGTAATTTTATTAATTACAATATATTTTATTTGCGAAAAAGTAAATATTTAAGAGGAAAAAAGCTTGAGGTTGACATAAAAATCATGTTAAGTTTTAAATCTTGCCTTATTGTAAGAGGTCTTTAATCTATTTCTGCTTGGTATTGTTTGGAAAAAATGACATATGGGTCATTTATAAAGACAGGTGATAAACACCAGCTGGATATTAACATATAGCTATTTGTTGCACCTAATCTACTTTTTGAAATTGCGTGTATTATTGTATTAGGGCCTCCACGTTTGAGCAAATGACCCCCTTTGTGTTATACTAGCCTACATCAACACTTAAATCACATATTTCCTTTCAAAATGTTTTTATTTCATTTTCACCAAATACTTTTTACTTCTATGTCGGTAATATTTGGCTACTCTGCTCATCTCTGTGAAACACAAGCTGGATCTACAATTACAATCAGTGATTTATGGGTTTCATTTGCCTGGACTCTGATCTAAAATATGTTGATTTATCACATTCTTGAGTTCAGAAAACAAATTAAACTGAGCAGCACTCATGTATGATCTTCTCACTACACTTTACCCCTGATAGCAGTCTTTGTTGGGAGATTTTCTGTTCCTTTGCTCTGCTATGTAAATGAAGCAGCAATGTTATCCCATGGAAGGCCTGCACCGCGTCCACAGAGACAGATCTGATTTCCCAGGCCATTGTTGTAAACCTAGCTTCCCTGAACTCCACACAAAAGGGGAATCCATTTGCTCTAACCAGTCAAGCCACATCACTTTTCCTGAAATAAGCATGGACTGAAAACGGCTTTTAGACGGGAGGTCCACAGTAAAACAAAGCAGTGCAGCTGTAAGTTGATGCAGATGACTTTGGGCCACTGACAGAAGCAGCGGGTTGTGACTCAATGGTACGAGGAGTTATGCAGATCTCCTGAGCATTGTGACTGATGGTTGTCACTCAGAAAGACTTCGGATATAGATTCAAACGAAGCATTATTTTTGTTGATTGTTATTTTGTTGATAAACTTTGAAATAAAGATATTGCACTATTTTCACACAATGATAGAACCTTTGTGGAGCAACAGATGGACAGCTTTACACCCAGAGCAAGCAGTTCATGTCAAAATAAGTTATATTCACAATTGTGAGATGAGTCAGAAGCCCAAATTAGGATTTGCCACCAAAAATGTGTACAGGTCACTTTCAAACATGGGCAATCGTTTGTGGGCTGCCAGTGGAGAGAAACCTAAACTCAGTCAAGACACATTTATACCAATGTGCAATTACTGTAAGTGGCATCAACCGCTCTAAATAAGCAAGTCTCTAAATGGGAACTTTCACCACATCATGATAAACGCCCAGACACATGCAACTAATAAACAACAACATTTTTTGTACAAAGTACACTTCAGTTACATCTGTTGTCAAATAAAGATACTTTTTTGAGCAAAAACAACCTGACAAATGACAATATTGTAATGTCCTCTCTAATGCACCGCTGTACGAGGCACCGATAGGAAGGTCTAAGAAGAAGAGGAAGAAACATACCAAAAAAGTGAAATCTATAATTTAAAATAATGTGATGAAAACTATAAATGTGATGAAAATGACAAAGAAATGTGTAAAAACGTCTGTAACTTCAGTGACTGTATGAAACTAGATGCTTCAGATTATAGGAAGCCTGTCGTTTATCACAAATGTCCATATGACATAACAGAGCACATGTATGTGGGTCAAACGCTGTTGATTGGTGTAACACTCTTGATAAAAGTGAGAGGATTTAACAAAGAGGGTGGAGCTAACAGGACTGCTGTGTGACCAGCTACTCTCACTGTAGTAGACATTACAAAAAGTTAATGTGGCGATAAAAAGATTAATCAATATTTTTTTATAATCAAAGAGATAAAGGCATTTTCATCACATTATTCTAATTTCTAGATTGTATAAGGTTTCACTTTCTTTTAGGTATGTGAGAGATTTAGGACAACGCTCTGTCTTTTTTTGTGCAGCTGTTTTTAATCTGAAGTTAACGCACACCCTTTGCAAATCAAACTGCAGCTAATCATTGTACATTAGCAGCATTTTGTTTTATAGAGGCTGATTTTCCTGTCTTGTTGTTTGGGACAGTGCATGTTAATGAACATATTGTATATGAGACACACGCATGTAAACACGATGGACAGTGAACGTTGTTCCATTTTCACATGGACAAAATGTGACCCCGGGTATAACCTTGGGTTTCAGTCATCACTTTTCCCTGGTATGGACATATTCGAGGACTTTAGTTTATTAACATGAACTATCCCGACCAAATAAACCAATAAATAAAATCAATCTAATGGTCCTTATTCTTTCAACATTTGAAACCCTTTGATGTCACCTTTCTGTAAAGAGTTGGCTATAAGTAATTATAATGATTTTATAATTTCCGTGCACACACGTATAGTTTGGGAGTACTTAGGGTGGACTTACCTGTGATGACCAGAGTATGCAGGACATCTGCCTCGTGGAGCATTTTCTGGATGTGAGAGTTGTATAGAGACAGGGCCTGGCCCCTCCCACTCTGAGGGTTCACCAGCAGCATCATCCGCCGACGGGACGGCTCACTCATCACCAACCCTGCACAGAGACAGCAGCTGGTCACACACTGACAATTACACAGTCTGTGAAGTTCATACTGGGGCAAAGTGAAGCTACAAGTGAATAATACTGATCTTACACTGATCTTATCCAATGATTCAAGTGATTCAAGTGACCAGTAAAGATTCATGCAACGTTTGTGGAGTTCAAAACACTAGGAAGCGCCATGGAAACATTTGGAGAACTACAAAGTACAATTTACTCAATGTAAGCAAAAGTCTGGGCTTTGCTTTTACATATTCTCACCAGAAAGAACTGACTCAGAAATACATCAAGGGAGCTAATAAACTATTTATGAAATTCTTCAGAAATAAGTTTGATTCACAAGTTAGTCTGAAAGAATATAGGAACGACACACAAAATCGACACAAAATCACTCAATCGACAACTCGGGACCCCCTTCTGTAAAATGTAATTAGCAAGCATATAATAGTTTCAGTTAGTACAATAATTAAAAACATGTAATAATTTAAGGTACAAAATTAAAATTAAAATGCAATTTAATTATGTTTGGCTTAATTTCACTAAAATGTGCTTTTTTTCAATCAAAAAAACATGTCAAAATCATCTAGCGACCCCCACTTCAGTGTCCCGCGACTCCCAAGGGGGTCCTGACCCTCACCACTCGTTTAATCCATATTGTATTATTTCGTGTCACAGAATGCATCACTACTAATGTGACTATTACATACATAGAAGATTTTGCATTGTACAAAAATTAATCCTTTTTCTTTTTGTAAGTTTTAGACTTTTAGAGTGTGTATTATTAGTACCTCTGGCACCTCCATCTGCTATACTGTATTAGGTAACCAACCCTAAAACTGTTTTGCAATGTGTAAAGGCTTCAGTCTCTGATGCAACTTTTATACTGCATTGAAGCCACGAGATCAGAGGGAATTGTAGAGTGTTACATTGAGTTGCAGGTGTACTACAAGTGCAGATCCAAACCGCTCAAGATTATGAACTCTTCAGGGCTTAGACAGAGGAAGACGGTTTGGAGGGCATCATCCTGGGGTACATTATCTTCACATATAATAAATGGCCCATTTAAAGAATATTCTTGAGTGAACTAACTAACCTAAGCATACTATTCATATTTTAAAACTCCATATAATGTGTGGAAAACAGTCAATAATACAGCTTTGCACACAAAAAACACTTTTGCTGCAAGCAGAGGGGGCAAGCAGTTGAAATAAAACAATAGCTGTGCACAATTAGGACTTTGGTACTGTGGTGGAAGGAGGAGGAGGAAACAGCAGCCTGAGGTCTATATTGCATAATTGAGATGGTGAGATGGGAGGCAGCCCCACTGGTTGAATCTCATGTGAGGATACCTATAATCAAAACGAAGCCGCAACATCTCCATGGTCACGAGCTGGTGATGTCCCGCTCACACCACAGGTACGAGTCAGGTTTGAGGAGTGGAGAGCCCACACAAAGAAGGTTTATTGAGTCATGTTCAAGCAATTACAAACAACCGCAATGAAATGTGCACAATATACTTTATGTTATTTGTTGGGTGGTGAAAGGTTGCACAGTATGGCCTTTTTTGGTGTGGTACATTGAAATCACGGATCTAACCAGAAATATAATAATTTCATCATTTGCTAATTTTTCTTTTAGATATTTCTCAAAAAAGACAACACAATTAATAATGAATGATGTTGTTCTAGCGTCTGAAAAACAAACAAAAAACCTCTAAAGAGATCCAACATTGAGATAATTTCCGTCTTGCTTTTCACAGATCAGATCAAGTGGAGGAAAACGAGCCGATCCAACAAGCTTGACTGCAGATAAATGAATAACTAGCGCCTCGGTGATAAGCTGCTATTGTCTTGAACCTCGCAGACAAACAGTTGCAGCGCAGGAATGCAGTGAAACAGGTCAGAATCAAATGGCTCACACACCTCACCCTCTGCCTACGCAAAGATACGCATTCATCACCGAGAAGAGCTATAATCAACGACATAAATGACTAAATAATCAAAAATGTATGGCATTCAATAAAGTGCTGGTCATTTGTAGGTGTATAGTTTATAGTAAAGGTGGGGCTGACATTCCTGAAATAATCTTAAAAACACACCTTTGTATCTGCTGGTCCACACCTTTTTTTTTTTTAAATCCAGTTAATTGAGACGTCAGATCAAACTGAAAGTATGGAAAGAATTGAACACCTGCAGCATTCCAGACTTCACTGCGGGTAGTAGTCATACAAGAGAATATGCTAATACGCTAAACAACAATACATAAATAGACAAATGAATAAACAAAAAAACTGAATAAAATCAAAAGTAAAAAAAAAACTTTCTCAAATATCTTGGGCCCATCTTCAATTCAACTCAAAAGTGGTATGGTAGGTGGCGTTACATGAAAAGGGGAAGATACCGAATAGCATTTCACACCATACATAGAATAAGAAGCATTTGAATGACTAGGGGTCTATTAACATGCGTTTTGAGTCTTCATTGTGAGCCAGCTCGACTCTTCTCAAACCAGACTTGACTTTGTTTTGACTTCACATTCTTCAACATTAAGTTTCATATACATTTTTTTCAAAAAAGTCTTGTTTAAATAATAATTAACACCAAAAATATGATTGCCCGTGTCCAGCTGAGCATGAGGGGCCGGTAAGAAATGTGTATGTTTTAAGTTTTATGTACATAGCCAGCAATATTATTATCACCATATTGTCACATTAAAGGTAAAAATGTTGTATTATGAAACTCAAGGGCACAGTTCTCTAAACAGCAGCAGAGCAGGTCCATTCCCATGTCGCTTTATCATGTCCCGAGGGAAACGTGGGTGGTGAAACAGCAGCACATTGGAGATATATTAAGTGTCTCAACCCACAGGAATTCTACCCTTATCAACTCTATCAGCCAATTTATCTGAATTACATATTAACTTGGGGTTTGCTCCTTTCTCTACAGACTAAAGTGAAAAGTCTGAATTGTGGAGATAAATGTCAGAAGCCGGGTCATAAATCTCACGGCTGCCAGCTGCCACTTAAGGCCATGACCTTGCCGTGTCGGAGCTCTCTCGTGCCTCTCTTGTTGTCAAAATTAAATCCTATGGCTCTTCCGGTGCGCCTCCCTTCTCCAAACATTCCTCCATTTATCTCTTTGTCAAATGCCCGCTCTTTCTACTTCCCCCTCTGTCATTAGCCTGGCCCCTGTCACAGTGTGGCACAGAGCCCAAAAGTGGCACTGAGGCTCAATGCAAAGACAATGCTTTGGGGATGGTAATGGAGTTCATCTTTTAATGGCTATTAACAAATAGGCTTCCGCTTTGACTCCGAAGATGATTTCTGACCTTATCTTGGACTTATCTTACAATGATAGTTTCCAGGCACTTGTCTTTAAGCATCTCCACACTTGTCCTTTGATCAAAGACGTGCCATCTTCAAACCCAGTGCATGGGAACTGTCTTAGAGCATCATGCAATAATCACTAGAAAGGTCTCCACCAAAGGAAATGACAGCTTCAATGAGAGGGAAAGCCCGGGAGCCGGAATAAACAAATTTTCCAAGAGCATCCTGTAATATCTGGGTGCAGAAATAGACAGAGGAGAGAAACAGTTTGTACAACTCTCAGCGGTGTTCTACTCAATTTCATTATTCTTTGCAGCACAAGTTAAAAAAAAAAAATTGGGATATTTGAAATCACTGTTGTCTTTTGATTCTCCTTAATGTGAACGGATTCAAGCATGTGCATGTTTTCTTCCCAAATGTCTGAGCGGAAGATGGTTATTTGATAGCAGCACAGACGACATAACTATACGCTAGTGCTAAGCTAATGATAGCCATTTAAATCTGCACGGTGTGTGGCTTTGGTCTTTTTTATGTGTGATCCTCTACACATCACTCATTCAGTCATTATACAGCTTACACACATCGCTAAAGTAGCATCAGTAGCACTTGCACGGGTGATAAAAACGCTCCTCCACTATAGTATGTGTGAATCAAAGAGCTCGGAGACTACACAAGTGAGCAGCGCTTTACCAAGTCTGACCACAAAGGGCGTGGAGGGGAGGAGCGTGAGGTGCCGGCGGTTTAGGGTTTGAAGAGAGCCTATATTAAGAAAGGCAGACTTCCCCACGCTGAGGTTTCTGTTGAAATCATTTTGTGTTATTTTCTGGACAGCACACAAGGTGACCCACGTATTGTATGAGATTTGTAAAGATGGTCATCAACCTGCGAAACCTTTGTATCAGTCCCAAGTCTGAATAAATTGTTTTCGCTACAAAAGAGTGGTTCTCAAACAGTAGTGCACAAGACTTTGGTTTTAGAAACATTTTTAGTCTTTTTGTCTATTAAACCTTGCCCCAGTATTAGTCCTGTAGTCTTGGTGGTGGTGGTACTTAGAGAGCCACATTTCTCTTTGGTGATAGTTGTGTGAAAGGTTTGAGGCACACTAGTTCTAAAAGGTAAGCTTGTCTTCTCTATGTTGACACTGGGGAAAACATGTGCAGGATCCTGGTTATTGCATTTGTCACATAGGTTTTTTTTCTGGACTTACCATCAGATGATCTTCTTGTGCATACAGCATTGGCCAGATGACAAGAAAACCAGCACAGCTAAGCATGACGTTATTTGTGCTTGCATAAAAGGCTACTAAATGCGTACAAATGAGCAGTGTGCCAAGAGGAAATGGACTTATAAAACCCATACCACATATTCTTTAGAAGGCAGCAGCTACACTCTCTGAGGTCATCCAGCTGCGAAGGCAAAAAGTGCAGTTCATTTACAAAAAGGGGTGTGCAATTATTTGTGTCCGTATTATGAACTAAATGATTAAACTTTCGGTAACTTACTATACTTTTTATTGTAAAAAAGAAAGTATAGTAAGTTAAACCCACAATCCTAACAAAATATTTCAAAGTCACATGTAGTGATGCATATGCACTTCGATTACATATCTCTAACTATGTAACCACGTCAGTGTTCACAGTCTGACTGGAAAGTACTACCTCACAGCAGGAGCTTTCTCAAAGCAGCCCTGAACCCCAGTCCTCTCTTGTACGAAAGGCGGCTGGCACTGATGAAGAGGCTGTTAACGTCCTGGACCACAGCAGCGGCCATTGTTTTTAGCCTCATAGGCAATCCATGTATTCATGCAAAAGGTTCAATTCTGTTTAGGTAGTAACTAGAGCTGGACGATATATCAATATTTAAGATATATCGATATATGAGATATTTTTATACGAGATATGGAATTAGACCATGTCGCATATATTGGGATATTTCAAATTCAGATAAACTATTAAGTTACCAAAAAGAAACAGGTAATCTCAAGCCGATTTTTAAAAAGTTTATCTTTAACTGAGCACTTTATTTTATTATCTCTTTATATATATAAACGCTGCCCTAAGAAAAAGATTGACCCATTTTATTTTCTAGAATATTTTTATTTAAGATAATTTTTTATTTACATGTGCACCTCACGGAGCTTTGTTATACAGTGTTTATGTTTACATTTTATAGTGAGTTTTCAATAAAACTACTCACATTTGGCTTTGACATTGACTTAACATTTCATTTCACAGCTCTCACTTTGCGGAAAAAATATCGGGATGTATATCATATATCGATATTCAAACAAAATATATCGGGATATGACTTTTAGTCCATATTGCTCAGCCCTAGTAGTAACTGAAAAATCGTTGTGATTTGACAAGGGACAATATCAGTTTGAGTTAAATAAAAGTCATGAGACAATCTCCACTCATGATATCTTTCAATCCTCTTGTTAAGCCTAGCCCAAAACATACCATCAGTTGTCAGTTGGAGTAATTGATATACCAAAGATATCAGAGATAATAAATGGTTTCAGAGATAATAAACGTTTCCCATCTTTATCTAGATGTTGACAAAAGATATATTGACCGTCCTGGGCTGAAACCTGTTGGATCGCTGTCTCAAGTTTAGTCAGCCTGTAATGTAGACTTGAGTTGCCCCCGTCTTCTCCTTTGTGTCTCTGCACATTGGCGGCCAGTATAAGGTTCCACAAGAATGTTTCCAGGTCAATAAATATATTTGTGCCAATTAGGAAAAGTGTGCGGCCAGAGAAAGCTTCTACAAGGCGGAATAAAGATTCATTTTATATTGTATGAGGCGTGCGCTCACTGCTTCTGAGACGTGTGTGTGTGAGTGTGTGTGTGTGTGTGTGTGTGTGTGTGTGTGTGTGTGTGTGTGTGTGTGTGTGTGTGTGTGTGTGTGTGTGTGTGTGTGTGTGTGTGTGTGTGTGTGTGTGTGTGTGTGTGTGTGTCCTTTTGCAGGTTTGTTTACCATTGTTGAAATAGGATACTACTCTCACCTTTCATCCACAGCCATTTTGTTTTATTCGTGCACTGTGGGATTAAGATTAAGAAAAGTGCATCTCATGACGCAGGGTCCATATCTATTCACGTTCCACAAGTTCCACTGTGCTAACCCTTTTAGTTTCCATTGTGCTTCTATATTGAAATTAACTTGTGGTTTTGCACTTAGAACTTGAAACACGTTTTGTTTTGTTTATCTTGAGCCAGGAAGAACAATTACTATTAAGACGAGCAGAGTTAGCAAAATAGACAATACAATATTAAATAAGTTTAAGTTTGCATCAACTGAGGCCTTTTAATTTAGGATTTAAAATTATTTATTTTTCTTAACAATACCATAAGCCAAACTTTTGTTAATGTAAAATGATTTTACTCAAGAAAGAAAATATCTATTTTATGATGAATAGCCCATTAGCAAATACCCAAACCTCGGCTATTGTTGGACCACTCAACACAAGTACACTGAGTTTACTATAATGTTTCAAAGATTACCAAAAAATGTGTGGCAAACTTTTAAGGCAGTACGTGTAGACCTACTCCTCCGTTTCTCACTTTACTTGTGTTTTTTGTTTGTTTGTTTGTTGTGCTCTTGCAGATATGTGTCCTTCTTCCAGACCCTGTTGCCCCGGGAGTTGCCATGGTCTCTTACCGTCTCTCGGATACTGTTGCCGGGCAGATCTCTCCCTGACAGCCCGGGCCCACTTCTCCGCCTCCTCCAGGTTGTAGCTCGGGTCCTGCAAGGCGCTGAGCCGAAACCCCTGCTCCACTCTCTGTCTGGACGTCCCGGAGCTCATCCAGCGCTTTCGCAGGGGGTAAAAGTAGGCTGTGAAGTACGCTGCCGGGTCCGTGTTATCCTCCCCGCGGTACGCCCGACACCCCACGCAATCCTTCAGGTTCAGCAGCACCTTGTTCCGCGGGACAGGTGCGGACGATAACCTCTGGATGATCAGCTCCTTCTCGGTCAGACTCACCGCGTACCGCACTTTCCTGTTGCCGATGGCCGTGAACTCCCCGTACAGGGTCACCGGGCTGGTGTCAATGTCCCGGTCCGGTGGTGCTCGTCTGGGCTCCATCCTGACGGGACCACAGAAGAGCGCACCTCACATAGCTCCGGACAACAGAGTACTCTGTAACACGACTCCAGTGTGGAGTAGTGACTGTCAGCTGCAGCCGCGAGGGCAAGTGTGAGGCAGTCGCACGCGCAACACCCGGTTTGCTCTTTCATAATAAAACATGCATGAGTAAATAAATAGCCAAAAGAAAGAACATGCTTCTAAAAATCACTTCTTAACTAATATATTTGGGAAACTATTTTATCTTCAGTTTCACCTCACCTAGTTCTACCTTTTTTTTCCTCTCAAATAAAGCATTGACATGATAAATATATTTATTTTCTGGTCTGACTTTCGGATTTTGTAGCGTTATGTCATTGTACTTTACAGAATGTAACTTGTAAGCAGTTTGCAAAGTTCAGAGGATGCTCTTTGAAGTTATCTACCGCCCTCTAGTGTTGGTTCACATCACACACACACGCTCCAGAGTCAAACTTCTGTGATGAAATGTTATACTACAAAGGTATTGTGTTGTATGCAGTATGTTACACCAGTGGTTCTCAAACATCTCACACGAAGTACCTTTCAAAACACTTGACCCTTGAAGCACCTTCATAATGTGTTTAAAAAAAAATAAAAAAAATAAAAATAAAATTAAAAAAATAAAAAAATAAAAATAATAATAAAAAATTAACCTAAAAATAGTTTACATTGCGTCTAGTGGCATAAACTGGTGACTGGCTCATTACTTTGGAGCGCTTTGGACCTAGGGGAGTGAAAGTGCTGTATAAGTTGTGGCCATTTACCATAAACAACACAGTTTGGGAACCACTGTACTCCTTCGATAATAGGTGGGGAGGTGAATTATGAGAGCTAGTGTGTGAGTGTGTGTGTGTGTGTGTGTGTGTGTGTGTGTGTGTGTGTGTGTGGTGTGTGTGCGTTAAGGTTTTGTTTATTATTATTATTTAGTTTTTATTGTATTATTATTGCTGTTATCAGTTTGTTTGATTTGATTGCATCTACTCTGCTGTTTTTTCTGTTCTATTTTTCTTGGACATTTTGAGGACCCCCATGAAAACGAGATGATTCATCTCTTGGGGCTGATCCTCTAATAAAATGTTCATAAATACATTTAAAAAAAACTTTGCTTGTAGCCCTATCATCTACTGATCTGACTGCGTGTACGACAACTGAACTAATCAGTAAAAAAAAAGCTCAAAAGCACCGTTTTATATTAATGACAATGACGAGAAGGAAGAATATTGAGGAAAATTGATCTGGGACGTTTTTTAGCCTATTTTTATTGTTTTTTGTCAAGAAACGGCGCTCATCTCGACTGACGTGAGTGTGATCCAAGTCGACTAACAGCAATATGACTTCGACCTATAATAAAGAAATAGGCTCTATACATTGTGAGGTTTGTAATGATTTTTAAAGTTTTTTTCCATTATCTACTTGTACTTGCTCTAATTACCCAACAGATGGCGGTGTTGCAGTTACAACCTCTGACATCTATCTAATTACCATGTTGTCTAACGATTCCAAATCTTCTGAATTATTTCTGGTTCAGTAATTGAACTAATGACCGGCTGACAACAACATGCCACAAAACGTTACGCAGTGGGAGTGTGTTGTTCACTTAGTCTATATAGGCTAGGCTACTCAGGTTTATTTGTGGCAGTAGTTTATCACCATAATCAAAACAAAGGCTTGAGCTTCAAACACAAAACAAAGCCTTTTAAAAGATACGAAACCGAGGCACTCAAAGACAATGAATGGTAAAAGGCCTTTATTGTAACATGACCAGGGCGAGCTTGCCAATAGGGCAGAAACGCATAGACAATGTTTAATCAAATGGCCATGCTTCAGTAAAGACCTTTTGCCATTCATTTTGTTTGAGTGCCTCAGTTTTGTATCTTTTAAAAGTCATAAGTTAGTCCCTGCACTGAAGAGCACCAAAGCGGGAACTTTTTTTGAGACCTACAAAGTTCTTCTTCTGAGACACTGAAGAGGCACCAAGAGCTCCCCACACCTGCAGCACAGCGGAGGCATCACTAGAGCTACAGGAAACAAGGAAGGGACAAACAAGGAGATGGTGAAAGACTGTTGTGGAGCAGAGGGAGCGGAGAGAGCTGCGCAGGAGGAAGAGGAAGGAGGAGGTGGAGCTGACCAGTGCAGGACACCACGCTCTAAAACAGGGACAAACCCAGGAGGTGCTGCACCGTTTCAGAGGATCAGAGGAGACTGAAGGCAGCCAGCCAGGTTTCCTCCGAGTGCTCCAGTTTCCCCGACCTCCAAGAACTTACTGGTCAGGTCGGCCCACAGGGGCGGCGCGGCTCAGTCTCATCGGCTCAGGACTAACACCTGAACACTATTTCGTTGTACGCTTGTACAATGACAAATAAAGCACTTACTTATTTACTTACTTACTGACTTTTGACAGAATCAGTACATCCAAGTAGCACTCCTGCTTGTTTTAGTTTACAAAACAAAGTCTTTAAGCTGCAGAAAATATGTGCTCTTTTTGCTTGAGAGCTCATCTTTGCCTGCAGAGCTTACATAAATCTGGCTCTTAGGGTCAAATGGCTTTCAGGAGTAACCGTGGAAACCTGTGGAAACCTGTGCTCTGAAGAAACTGTATTAAATCTCAGAACAGAGTTCATCGCACGAGTAAAAGAAACTGAAAGTATTTGTATGAAAAATCACATGGTGTGAGACATTTCTGTTAGACAATAACAGAAACAAGCACATAATTGATAAGAACATACTGTCCAACAGATGTAAGCTTTTCATGGCACAAAGCACTGGCCTAAATACATGGCCATCACTTCCTCCACAAACAAGCAAGGATAAAGAGGAGCAGACAGAGGCACCCTAAATTAAAAATAAAAGATCAATAATTATATTAATGATGATGATGATGATGATGATGATGATGATGATGATGATGATGATGATGATAATAACTGCATTATCACCAACACATTTCTCAATGTCTTTCTCAGGGCTAAGCAGTAACTACAACAGTAATGTTTATATGAGTCCGCATGCATCATGAAAGGCTTATTCAATTTCCGTACAATATAACGTTTCACACCGAGTACCACCCCATAAAACTTTGACCTTCCAACTTTGGCCTTAAATAGACCAAAATAAGAGCAAATTATGCCTAAACTGGGTGTAAACCATGTCAAAACCTTGACATCACCTACTGGAATATGGTACTGAAGCATAAATGAAATGATTAAAGTCTATCTGAATACCACTTGAAGATACATATCACCGTTTGAGAACCACTGAAGTATTGCATAGGATTTGTGCCAGTTCCAAGCCTCAATCTGCTAACACAGTATGATGAAGGAATCATCATCATATGTCCTTTACTTTTATTCAATGTTTCCGCAAATTCAGCTCAATTCTAGTTTGTTTCTTAAATCATGAATTCTTTTGTTTCCTTTTCCAAACCATGCATAATCTACAAATTACCGACTCCTGTGAGAGCGACATTGGCATAAATGTTAACTTCATCAGCACGCCGCAGTCCTCATGCATTTATATTGCTTTGAGAGAACAACAAAGAAGTTGGCTTGGTCAAATCAAAGTCATCCTCTATTGTTTTTCGCCGTAGTGCTGACAGAAGAGGAAGGGGCTCACTGCTCACTGTGCAGATGGGAATTACTGGTCCCAATAAACACCTGGAGCCTGAGGGGAAATGAGATTATCTTATTCACATGCAAGTCGTGTGCAAAATCACCCACTTTCACTCCGGCATTCAGGTAAAATCACCACACGCTTTAACTGCTGCTTACAAGGTACTGATATTCAAGCGCTCTTTTGAACATATTATGTAATTTGCTGCACACGGCTATGTAAAACCATGTGTTCGAGCCCAGGATCATTACACCATACGATGAGAGTCACAACAAAGGGGCCTTTTCAGTTCCGACTGCAGGCTCGATACAGATTTCCTAAAAGCTATTGATTGAAAATGGCACAGCTGAGGAGAGCGAGCTTGAATAGAAACAGGGGGCTTATACAGATGTTCACTCTATTGCCTCTGAGGGATAGAGTGCCTCAACGTTTCCCCCCATATGCGCAGCCTATAGTTCAAGGAGGTTTAATTTTGTTTACCAGCTATACGTTCTGTTCACACGTATGTTCTCTGATAATTGCCATTACAATATTGCAAGCCATCTGCTGACATCTTGTGAACATAGGGATTGCTGAATATTATGGCTGACCTGCTAATGTGGGGATGGCAACACATCACACTCCCACTGCAGTCTTCAGCTTTGTTGATAATCAAAATCAAACTTTATTGTAAATTTGAAACATGTATAGAGAATATAAGGGGCCATGCCACCTGGCGAATGCCCAATATCATCAGATATCTGAAGCTAAGCTCTAACGGGCCTGGTTCTTGGTACTTGGATGGGAGACCGTGAGGGAATGACAGCCTCATTAGCGCAATAACCACTGGAGGTGTTTGATGAGTAAAAGAAACAAATACAATCAGAAAATGTAACTTATAAAGCAAAATCCAAAATATCCAACAGAGGTATTTGTCGGTCAGTGTGTCTCTCGGGCTTAAATGTATCTTTAGGATTTTTTGTATTTATTGTTTTCATGGTAACAAGTAAATAAAGCAAAGGTTTGAACCAAAGAAATGTAAATCTGCTCCACAAGAATCTAAAATAAAAAATGTAGAAAACAAACAACAACAGATAAGATAAGATAAGATAAGTAGAATACATTATATTCTACTTATCCATGTCCAGGTTGTAAAGATTAATGCAGCTTGCGCCATCTTCACATATACAACATAGTCTACATTTAGGATACAATTACAGCATAAACCAATGATCAAAATAAATTATTACAAAAGAATTTCCAAAATGTCAACATGTAAAAGCATCATGAATGTAATTTTCTTTTCTGCAATTTAGCAAGAAAAAAGATTTGGAAAAAAAAGGGTGTCCATACTCTTCCAATTTACAGTATAATTCTTGTTAGAACTTACTTTCTACTTGGACCAACATCTCCAAGTGGCCAGATAGACACTTGAAAAGTTACTAGTTCTGATAGAGCTTCAATCAAACACGACTCCATTTATACTTTTGAAACTTTTATTGTAAAAGTCAGAGCACAACCCCGACATGGCTGATGACACTTGAAGCCTACGTACTCACCACAGTGGTTTGCGTCGATCCCCTCGTAATAGACACAGCTGTGCAGACACAGACCCTACTCACCATCATGCAGTGCACATGTCAAATATGTGCATATCAATAGTGTCAATGTGATAACCTAATTATGGCATTACATAATATACAATCCGCTGCACCATCACCAAGCCAGTGGTGTGGTGACAGCGTGGGAGGAGGGATGTCACATACCTTTACTGAGCTTTGGCATCCTACATGACAGCTCCCCCATCTGGGTCACTTAGCACTGAGAGGTTTAGCCTGTCTGCCTCGCCATCCTTCATCTGCCCCTTCATTCTGCTCTGTTTCTCCAGATGCCCTATCTACCACAGTTCGACAGACATACAATGCTGCTTAATGCAATAAGAGAATTCTTTCCCTAATTGAATGGGTAAATAAGGAAGGATGCATGGCAGCTGCATCAAGTGAAAACGGGGGTTATTTCAGGCAACCCCATTTTGTCAAGTCTGAAGAATAGCTTTGCGTAAAATCATTATTCTGTTACGATTCATTTCGAAACTGCCAAAAGTATTCAGACTGAGAAATGATGGCAATAGACCAGGAAAGAAAATGTGCATGAGAGTGGACGGCCTCAGGCTATTACGTGATAATGATAAGTAGTAATTAATTATTGTCTCACGAGGCTCAGCAGAGAAACGACCTGTAAAAAATAAAAAAATACAGCATTAAGGCGACGCTTAAAGGTAAAAAGTGAAAGATGTGAAAGTGAACACTTCATAAACATGACCAATCTATGTCCCCAGATATGAGGTAAACAGTCAATTTCAATCAAGGAAAGAAAAATAAAAGAATGTCACAAAAAAGTTGAACCAACAAAATCTTAAATATCTTTAATCTATGTGCTCAAACAGTCACAACCTGTTTCCCAATCCTCAGAAATAAATCATCAAATGTCTCTTCAGCAGAATATATATAATACAGTATGAAGATGTGTTATTTTTTTATTGTTTATACTTTTCGCCCCCTAAAGTTTTTGTAGTCATTGTATATAAGATACCTCTATTTACTATTTAATTGGTTGCACATTTCCTGTCTATTTTGTCTTATCTTATCTTATTTTTTATCTTATCTTATTTTTATCTTATCTTATTTTTATCTTTATCTTATCTTACCACTCATTCCATTGGACAATTGATAAAACTGAAAAAAAAAAGACTTTGCTGAGAGTTGACTGGATCTTAGTCTTGGGTGTAACCTTTGAATCTTTTTAAACATCTTGAAATATTTGTGTAGTGTTGTGTAGACTGAGCATTTACCCCAGAATCAGACATGAGTCAATTCAAAGTTTATACAAAGAGTTAATACAAAGCAGAGCTCCCGGGCCCGGGAGCCAAATCCAGCCCTCCAGCAGATATCCATCTGGTCCAGATGATTTGTATAAATTCTGTATGCTTGTACATAACAGAGAACTAAACACATATAAAAGTCACTCAAAAATACTGACAACAGTGTCAGCAACTTTAAAAAGAAATCCAAGAAGAGGATCTCCTGAGCTCCCAATTAGATCAATGAGATGTACGAATATTTTCCCCCTTTGACTTAGAAAAGATTAGCCCCACTCACTTGCCTACCCCTAATATAAAGTATGCTTATTGCTAAAACCATTGCCTAACAATGTGACAGATTCAAGACATAGACAATTAAATAACATTTTATGAATGTTCTGCAAAACCCTACCAGCCAGTCCCCTTCCAGTCAACACAATGGCATTAACAGCAGCTGCTTCTGAAGCCAAATTCAGACATTTGTGATCCACAGGGCACGCAGCAGTCTGAGTCACCAATGAAGTGAGAAGCAGAGACTGGGGAAGCCTGGCATTCCCATGTGTATGTTTGTAGCTGGGTCGCCTGTCCCATCATCTGCTGGGCTACGTTGAGGGGGCTGCTGGATTATCCTGATGTGCTGTGGTACATGGCCCACAGAGGGATGCCTCATTCTATTAACAAGACTCCATTTAACTCTTGAAACAGTCAGTATAACGGCCAATGAGTATGGTTTATGTCAGTCCCCCCAAGCAACATACTGTATGCATGTATCACTGTAACAAGAGGCATGAAGAATAGATATAGCATAAATACAGTTTGGTAACACTGACAGAAGGCAACATAGACTGTGAAGTAAATATGTTGGCTAGGAAAGTGAACTTAGTGCATTTTATTATATAGATTGCAAAGACTCTGCATAATCATATAAAATAAGTTCCGCATCTTCCACGGGCACAGTACCTTTGCTGTTCCTAGAACTGCACTTTTCTGGACTGAGATGTCTGATGTATTTCAGGCCATTAATGATACACTTATTCATAACCCTGACCTTAACCCTTACCCCATCCCTAAAATGAATACTAATGCTTAATTATACTTAATGAGCACACCTTAATCTAAAGCGATACCATTATTTTTAGTAAGTAAAAACAGCCAGTGGCATAGCAACGGTATCAAGGGGCCCTAAGCAAGAATGTCAGTGGGGGCCCTCTCGCGGCCGCCCCGTGTACTGTGAGGACTGAGAGGACATCGTGTGGGCAGGAGCTGGTCACCTGACAACTCCCATTATGCAGCTCTCTGCATAAGCTTCCCTCAGAACAGAACGCTGAGGTTCTTTAGGTCATGATGAGTGTTACTATAAAAATCTGGTGGAGCCATGAGTAAAAAGGGGATAAATATTGGTGGAGAGGCGGTGTAACTGGAGCACAAAAGTTATTAGGAAGACTGCTTGCAAGTTTATAAATAATAGGCCAGTGGGGGCCTTATACTGCTGGGGGCCCCAATCAGCTGCCTGCCTTGCCCAATGCAAAGTTATGCCCTAAAAATAGCAGTAATTAAATAAATGCTTGTATCTTTTTCTATTTACTGGGTGAAATGCTCTACAAAATGGCTATTTGAACCTTCATTTCCTTCTAGAGCTATCAATGCTCTCGGTGCCTTTATTGTTTAATGTTTCCGTCTTTTTATAGGTTCTATCAATTGGATGCCAGTCACTTCTTGTTTTCGCCCTTCGCAGAGTCACGCTCCGGGTCACGTCTCGAGCCGCTCGTGTGTGTGACAAGGTCCCTTTCCCTGGATGGGTGCTCATTTCCTGGAGTGTCTCCCAGCGAACAGTAAACATCATGCAAGTGCTGCTCTCTTCTCCACCTCTCCAATCTCGAAAACACCAAAGAGCAGCACATTTAGATGGGGTTAGTTTGCTCTTAACGCTGTGGTCTAATGTTTTTGAGCGGCATCTTCACATTGCACAGCCCTCACTGTAGGAGGCATCCACTGTATCAAATCTGCTGCTGATGAGCTGCTCTTGTCAATGCACAGAGAAGCACATTTACACACATGGAGTCGTCTGAAGCTGTGACAATAGCCACAATTGTCATGTACACGGCATGAGTACTTCCTGCGAGGAGGAAATCTATTTGCTTGTATTTGTTTGATTGTGTGCTAAGAAAGACTATTGGTGACTGGCTGATCGGAAACATGACCTGTTCTTTGTGAAGTGCAAACTCCAGGTACAAGATATGAGTAAGAAAGGATTGGTTTTGTTCTGGATAGACTTGCAATGTATTAGGTTTTTACATATTTAGAGTGCCAGTGCCTTGGTGATGATACTCTAAGACAGTGGTTAACAGTTTCTCTTTGATTTCCTCACAGTTTCTTTATTCTCAAACTAAGGCCAAAGATAAGTCATTTGACATTACCATTGCTACCTCCGTGGTGGCGTCCGCCTGTGTATGTGAGCATTGCATTAGCAGCTCTGATGTCGCTTCTCTGTTTTCTTCCATCAGAAATCTCATGCCGGCTCCTGTCATTAGATTAACTGAGCTGGGAGACTGTGCTCATTATTCCCAAGTCGCATGAGCTTTGGCCAGTGCTATGTTCACCTTGTAATTTGAACGAGAAGAGGCAACCGTATGAGAGGAGATGCTGGTGTCCTGCCGGCTGATTACACAGATGAATTCAGAGTGCACGGCTGGCAGAGGGGCGCTGTTCCCATGGCATATTATTAGGTACATTAGTCCCCCTGTGGGCGCCACAAGTGCGCCCTGATAGCCAGGATGCAGTTCAGACAATCATGCACATTTTCCATAATAGACTTCTTAATTGGGTCGATAGTAATATTCATGTGGCTGTGATGCGGTGAGTCCTTGTGAGGCCATGAGGGAAAGTATCCGATGTGGTGCACACAGGAAACAAATTATGAAATAACATAGGATAGAAATGCTGTTCAGAATAAGTAGGAGAGAGCTATTAATGTAGTCCACATCCATGTCACTGGAACTATGTTGAGGGCCATCAAGATCTAGAGTAGAGAATTTGATTTTGTAGTTCGTGTAAATGTTGCAAAGGCCTTAACTGGTAAATGCTTTCAAACTTGTTGTTGTTTACAAACTAGGCCTCTTTGACAGGAGGAGATCACAGATTACTTTTTTAATGTATTTTCATTTACATCCAAGTCAACTCAATACAACTCATATATGTCATTAGGGGGAACATCCATGTACGCCTCATCAGTACTCTGAGCTGAAATGTCCAGTGTCTTTGTTTACTGCAGCACAAACACACTTTGTTACCCACAGTGTGAGTAATACACTCATTTTCATTAAGGCCTCCCTCGAGCTAACATTAGCGAGTCGCTTAATGAAGACCGTGGATAAAATCTTTGACCTATGACCCCTCATTTATCTGCTATCAGTAACAATTTGGGGACTAATAACCGTCACAGTCAGGCTGTCAGTGCCCGGACACCTCTGATGAATATATATGACGGAGAGTAATTAAGGATAAAGCTGCTGACACAAATAGCTCTCAAAGTAGCCTCAGAGCTGGAGACGTGTCTCTGCCAATGGGAATCAGCAAGTTTACTGTGAGCACAGCACGCCTATAATCCCTGCAATATTAAAACACGATTATGAATGCAAATAGGTTCATCCACAAAGCCAATTAGTGCGTTAATTGAATGGAGAAGATTTAGCAGCAGTTGAGGTTCATGGCCATTTAACTTAAGATACATTATTAGAAAACACAAAAGAAATGGGATTTAAAGACATGAGATTTAAAGTCTTCTCTGGGCCAATATTTGCATTTAATGAATAACTTTTTGTAGGTGTCCTGTTTGGTGAAAGTTAGTCTTTCCGAACAATCATAGATATCATGAATACAATACGAATGCCAATGTTCACTAAGGCGTTGAAACACTGATGGAATAAACCCAGTCTGTAGAGGCACTGGTCGGATCAAATGGCTCTTACATTAGTAATTCTCACCAACAATGCCTGCGTTATCCCTAGCGTCTGCCATAATGCAAAAAAAAAAAAAAAATCACATGCTTTCATTAAATGAGATAGAATTCACTTTATACTTTATCCATAAATCATATAAATGTTGTTGCTTTTCCTGAAAATGAACATCGATCCTGCTGTGTTCTTTACAGCTACGCTATGCAGCAAGAATTTCAAAGAGTTTTAGCAAAAGCGCAGGCACAACAACAGTATCATGTTTTTGTCCTGAATGTTAAAATACATTATTAGACAAGACACTGCACAGTTTGCAGATAATAAAAGCGGTGCTGACAGTGACTGATGATTTGGACGGCACCCGAAGGCTTCGTACTGGGAATACAAAACAGACTGTCTGTTTGATTTAATATTGACCACGCTGAGAAACAACAGCACTTGGCCCCTTTGCAGTTCACACTCAAAATGTGCTGGAAGAAACCTTTCCAAGATGGCTGTGCGAGTGGCTAATGAAGGTGAAAGGTCTCTCATTTCTTCAGTTTTGTGCACACACTCTCAGCCGGGGGTCACCGCTCTGACATGACGGTCCCACTCAAGTGTCCAATTCTGTGAGGGCAGCCAGTAATCATGAGGGTCCATCAACAACAGGGTCATCAGGCAGGAGGTCTTTATGTTAGGTGTGTTTATTATTAACACATTGAGTGCCAAAAACCAAAAAAGTTGTTTTGGTGTTTTTTCTTTACTGCTTATGTGTGATTTTGGATCAAAAACTTGTGAAAAGTCTGGACATTTTACATAAATTATTGCGTTTCTTTTCTTTCTTTCTTTTTTTAGTCCGAGGGGGGGGGGGGGCATGGTTTGACAAAGCAGAAAGGCTTCCCATGTACAGATCGAAACAGTTGAGATTTCAACATTCAACATGGTCAAAATCGGTCCAAGGACGACTGAGAAACATCTGGATTAAGTCTTCAATCCAAGAACCAGGCTGTTTAAATGCATACGCGATAAAAAGCGATGGATAACACGTGGTGTTCTGTGCAGAGAGGACAGAGGAGGAGAGTGTTGGAGTGAGGAGTTGATCAGAAAGGAGAGTGTTGCATAAAACCCCTGTTATCTCAGTTTCTAAAAAATAAAAAACAGTGATTTTGATCCAAACTAGCCTCTGTTAACTTAGGATTTCTCAGGAATTGAGGCACATTTTCACCTAAACCGTTTTCACCTACAGAGAGTTTAGAGTCTCACCTTTCAAACGAGCCATAGCATGTTTCCATAGACTACGCTAAATATCACGAGAAATGGTCTGGATTGTTGGCACTCTACAGCTAAATCCCCAAAACAGCGCGGCACTCAATGTGTCAAAACACTCTACTACTATCAATTATTGGATGTTGAAACATGAAAAACACATAAAAAAGTTACAGCTTGGCCAGGATAACCGGGAAGTGACTGAAATGGTGGACAAAAAAAAAACACTTTTGGTAAGTTGCTGGAGTATGAAGTAAAATCCATAACACCTAGGTGAGCTTTGGTCACTCTTGCACAACATGCTGTTCCAACTTGGCAACCACTTGGCAGAATAAACTTTCTATTACTTTCTCTGTTGAACTTTTAAAGTGCCAGATCCAAAGTCATTTCCTCAATTTATCCCCTTTACCTCCCTGTCCGTTAGAAAACAAACAAACAAAGTATTTCACAATCTCACTGAACGTTTTGAGGTTAAGTTGATGACTTCTGCAAATGGTAAAAGGACAAACATGAGCAGCTGAGAGGTAGTCGGCCTGGGAAAAAACAGAATCTGAAGAGAATTGGGGAGAGGGAAGAGGATGCAGAGGAAAGCCTTAATCGAGACAGATGTAGACAAGTGCGATTACAAAAACAAAAACACACATTTGCCACTTATTTTGATTTGGTTTACGCCACAAGCACCCAAACCCATCTGTGCACCTGTTTCCTCTCATCCCCACAGCACAAACTGATTTGGTGATCAGGCTTTTTCGCTCAAGCTTAATTGTACACATGCACTCCACTAATTAGTACAGTACTTTATAATTGTCCCAACAAATAGAACAGAGACAAAGGCACCGACAACCTCTTACAATGTGATGTGTGGTTGGCTGTGTTCAATTGTCCTCAAACGACCCAAACACATTTTTTGCCCGGCGTTAAACTTGTTAAAACAAAGGGGCAGAGCTTTGCCTTGTGCTGCGGCGTCACCTGTCACATTCGCTAAACGTGATCTATGAAGGCCATTAGTGACAGTATGGTAATCACAGTGCACACGGGGCACCTCTCCGGGCCCGTTCGCCTCGTAAACAGGCGTGGGAGGGTGAGGTGTGGTGAGTGAAGCATTGCGGTTTATTGATAACGGCAAAGAAAAACAGACAGCGGGATGTCAATTTACTTTTTCATTGTGTCTACAGGAATCTCATTGTTTCTCCACGACAAAGCCCCCCCCCGGCGCTGGGAGAGAAATGAAAAGTGTAAAGAGTGAGTGCCACTATCACCACAGACCAGCGGTGCAGATGGTGAAAGAGGTTTTACCCATGAGGGGGTGCACGGGACAAAGCGTAAATACATAAATAATGGAAGGATTACCAGGTCCGTAATCTTCATCTATGTACCCACTATTTACACCCAGACAGACCATATCCAGAAATGACACCATGAGAGGTCTGATTATTGAATATGAACCCTCCTGATCATGCTGGAACTGACCGCCATGTGCCAAACTCCACTATTAGGTTTTTATATGTTTTACACTCAAAAAATGTGAATTAATATGAGAGGACGAAGATAATTCATCTTTGCAAATATCAATTCAGATTGGATTTCTATAAGATTTAACCTTTTCAAGTCTGAAATGAGAGCAATTATTTGGCGTGGGATCGTTTTGCTGAATGTCAAAACAGACGGTTGCAAATAGCTCTGTTATTATCAATAATGATGGGTTTTGATTGTTCTTTCCTGCCAAACTCTCCCTCCCCTTCCAAACGATCACATGTTTGATTACTTTAGTAAACTGTTTCTTTCAAATAATTTGAGAATCTAAAATCATCCTCTTAAAACATGTGGAGGATTCACAATGATGGGACTGGGAATGACACTACACTGTAATGCATCTTTCCCAAAGGGCGCATCAAATTGAACGCCAGCATCCCTGCTGCTCCCCATAATAATGTTGGCATTTGCAATCAGTATTTAGCTGCTTCTCGAGGCTCGGTATAGCACACTTTTGTGGGAAAATCCCTTCAAAAACATCATACGTGAGGCTGACTAATGCACAGAGACAAAAAATATGTGCAAGTGCTCTCTCTGTCACCCCGCGTATGAGCATGATGATCCCAAGTGGAATGTTGCGAGCTAAATACCTCTTGTGACGGCAGATGGACAGAACCCTCTTAACAAGCAAGCTTTATTAATATAATCTGTGTGAATAGATCAATAAGAGCGTTTGTGACGATAACAAGGACCTGTTTACTCTGAGGTGGGACACTGAACGGACATGTGTGTTTATCCTGTGCCGCCAGGGTGCACTCTGTCCCGATCTCAAATGAGGAAAAAGGTTCTGTTCTATCTCGCCTTGACTGAAAGTGATGTTGTGCCAGAAGAAATGTGAATGCAGGAAAGGCAACTGGCTTAAATGATTTTGACTTTGACTTTAACATACAATTTGCAGTGTTATTTTTCTACTCAGTTCAGAGCCACTCTGAAGGAAATTCTCATCAACTTCCTACAGGAAGCCGCGAACGTGGATTTTCAGAGATTTACAGAGTTGTTATGCTTCCACTAAATGGCAATATATTAACAGCCACAGTAAGTCAGCATAATAGAGCGGGAGAGTGTGTCATCTAAAGGGCTTAGATTTCTGGATTTCCTGGTGTCTTAATAATAAACTGATAAGCAAAATACTGGATCACATAAAAGTTTTTAGAGACTGCAGATGCATTTATTAGTGACTATTAACTGAATTTTTTCTGTGGCTCCTTTTTTGTGAATATTACTCTATGGACAAGCACCTCTAAAATGACTGATTTCTATGGCTGTGTTGATTTTATGGGCATTCCATCCCAAACTTTGTTTGGCTATCCCCCTTTGCTCTCTATATATGGGCACACCTACGACAATGGTATTTGACATTGTGTAACAAAGCTCTCCCTCTTATAAAATAATAACCTAGAAATGCCATAAATTCTCCAGCACAGAATAAACAAACCCAAATAGCCTCTCTGTCTCATTACCGTGACGCCTCATCCTTTGCAGACAGCAGCACTGGGTGGATATTTTCAATCCGCTGATGACATCCCCCGAAACAGTTTTTTGCGGATCCTGTCGCCTCTGTCAGGAAACCTCTGGTGCGTGGACAGCAGACAGATCAAAGTGGCTTTTCTCGAATGTCAAGTACTGTCTGGTGTAGAGGTGCACCTCATATGTTACTCTGAGTCCAGCCACCGAAGACTTATTGGAAAACTCGCCACGCCATAATTGCAGCTGTGATTCCGAAAGGTTGAAATATAAGACCAGCAAGTGTATGGCAGAATTTGTTTGGCTCAACAAGCGACTTGAGATTTAGGACTTTGGAGTCGTTTTTTTTGTGCATCCACAATTTTATTGAATCTGTGCTGTGGCTCAAAATGTCTTGCCTCGTACTGTGTCATGGACAGCACCTTGCAAATGATAAGAGTTAAATGATCAGACACAAGTGATGTGATTTTGAAATGCTGCAAAAAGTAATGAATTAATAATTTAATATCAGCATTAGGCCGTAGGTGTGTTCCCTCTTTTTAACTGTGTCCCAATGGGGGCTCTTTAAAAACAATGAGGGAGAGAGTAAAGTTTTAACCACTTCTTATGTTTTCTAACCCCTGTAGGCTCCATTTGACAGAACAATTCAAGGAGAAAGGGGATGAAGATCTCTAGACTATTGCATTTCTAACAACCCAATCCTTCACAGGGACAAGTTTTTAGGGAACAGCTTCACTGTCACGATAATATTAACAATGACCGGCCTCCTATTTACAGTCACCTTATTCCGGAAGTTCCCATGGCTTGTGCCCGCCCCTTCTCTCATATTTAGGACTGCAGCCGTCACTTTACGGGCACAAATGTCTGCTTTTATCAAATAAACCCCAATTCACAAAGAAATCTAGTTCAGGACCATTTTAATTGAGGACTGAATATGTTTAAATATTCCCTTATATTTGTTTGTTGACATGAATAAAACTGAAATGACTCCTGTCACCTCTGGAATGTATATAGATTTTAACATTTGCAGATTATCTCTATGTTTTGTGTCACTTTTTATCTTCTGATTAGGCCTAATGGATTTTTGGGAGTTACATTTTCTTGCCAACAGCCTCCTCTAATGAAATGATGAATGTTTGTCTGCCACATTGAACCAACAGGTGCGCTGGTAGATAATAAATCACATAAAGCGACAAGAGACTTTTCACTGCTACCAGTCAGTGCACCTGTTGCCCCCTCGAAATCACCAGGGAGAATCAGTTGGCTTTTCAAAGTTTATTTCGAGCTCAAATAGTACAGAAAAGAAAAGGGTAAACATAGGTCCCCTGTGAATAAAGAATAAAATAGTTTAGCGTACTATGGATTAAGTTAAAATGGACAAACAGATAAAACGACACTTACACGTCCCAGATGTCACAAGGCTTAGGCCACGGCCCGACTACTGCGCCACAGCTTCTGCCCTGAGGCTGTGGGCCTAGCTCTTTTAAACTAGCATAAAGCGGTCACGTGATGGATGCGCTTCCGGTTTCAATTAATAAAAAGACAGTGTTTAATTTAGCGAAAAGATGAATAAATACTGTTATTTACAGTGAACCATTTACCAACAATAAGAAAGCGCTTAAATACTTTGTCGAAAATGGGCGAGCAACACCCTCCCCCACTAAAAATAATGTTAACCCAACATTCCCTTAATCCTACTGGGGGGTCTTACTTGACTTAAACCATAAATTGTAGTAAATAAACAATTTGAACCACAACAATACTTCACAAAAGAGTCCAGGCTAAATGAATAGTGTCCGTTATCCAAGAGTCCTTTGGCACGGCGGTACGCGCAGGTTTAAAGGTCCATTTCCGTATTTGGGTAGATAGTCCGTTGAAGCATTGGTGGGCCCCAGAATCTTCAGAATTGACTCAAGGAAAATACCTTCTACCCAAGATTTTGTAGCAGCATAGCAAACCAACTAAACAAATGGCATGTACTACTGAAACAATAATTAAAGTACATTTACTACTATTGCACATATCTCTATTGCACACAAGCCACATACTTTAAAGTGCAAAGTGCAAAGTGCAACTCAATTAGCAGGTACATAAAGTGCATGTTACTACTGCATTACGACTGGGAATTAAAAAGGATATAGGTTGGCCGAGGTGCTGAAGAAGCCGTCTCGGACCCTCGCTGGTTTGGACACACCGACAGGACAGGTCTGCACTTCCAGGACCGTGGGCTCACCAAGCTGGTCGTAGGTGTACAAGCGCCTGGGCCGTCTAGTTCTGACAGGTCTTGCAGGTCCCTCCGAGGAGTCAGAGGAGGATGCCTCTCGCTCAGATGAATCCGCTTCCTGTACTGGCTCTGGCTCCGGCTCAGAGTCAACCTCTGGGATCAGGATCACCACTTCAGCTCTCTCCTCAGCAGGTGCAGCTCCCTGTTCCGGCTGTCTTGGAGTGGGGACTCTAGGTTGGAACTCTCTGGCAGTTGGATTGAGCGGCTGAAGAGCGGGTTGGGGTGGCAGGACGAGATGGTAGTCTTCCTCACTAGAGCTCTCTGTACCTGCAGGCTGGATGTTGCACTTAACACTTGTCCCTCTTCCTGGCGACGTTCTGGTTCTCCTGCTTCTCCTTTTAGGGTTGGGGACGACAGGCGCTGGTTCAACCAGGTAAGGACAAGGTAAGAGCAAGTTTCTGTGCAGCACCCGTCTTCTCCCTACAGCATTCAGAGGCTCAACCACATAGACAGGGCTTCCAGGGCCTTTGCTCTCCCTCACCACATGGACAGTGTCCTCCCAGTGACTGCGGAGCTTCCCCGGACCACCTCGAGGCGTGAGATTTCTCACCAATACATGGTCACCCGGGTTCAGCGTGGAGCTCCAGGCGCGCTGATTGTAATAATCTTGGCCCTTTTTTGCAGACTTCCTCATGTTCGTCAGGGCAATGGCATAGGCTTCCTGCATTGCCTCTCTCCACTTCTCCGCATAGCCAGCAGGGGTCTGTTTCTCTGCGTCACCGAGCCTCTTGGGAAACAAGAGGTCAACTGGGAGGGTTGGTTCACGTCCAAAAAGCAAGAAGAAAGGGGAGTACCCTGTCGCCTCGTGGATGGTGGAGTTGTAGGCATGAACTACTTTGTTGAGGTGCTCCTTCCATCTGGCCTTTTGTGTCTCCTCCAGTGTCCGCAGCATACTCAACAGAGTCCTGTTAAAACGTTCGGCAGGGTTAGCTTGGGGGTGGTAAGGTGTAGTGCGAGAGTGTTGAATACCACCATATTCCTGGAGCTTCCGAAACAGCTGGTTCTCAAACTCTCTTCCTTGGTCGTGGTGGATCCTGGATGGAAACCCAAAGCGTGGGATAAATTCGTCAAACAGCTTTCTGGCAGCAGTTTTCCCAGCCTTGTCTTTGGTTGCGTAGGCCTGAGCGTATTTAGTGAAATGGTCCACTAAAACCAGGATATACTCTTCCCCTCCGTTGCTTTTCTCCAGATGTAAAAAGTCTATTGAGACCATCTCGAATGGTGCAGAAGTTTCAATGCTTTGAAGTGGTGTCCTTGTGACTCTGTTGGGCCTTTTGTTTTTGATGCAGCTGCAGACACGTGTAACGTAGTGCTCCATCTCCTGCCTCATTTTTGGCCAAAAGAAGCGCTCTCGGGCCAGGGCCACCATCCGGTCAGCACCCAAGTGTCCCATCTCCTCATGGAGGTACTTGTACACCAGGGGCTTCAAGGGCTCTGGCACCACCAGTTGCAGCCTGTTGTTAGTCTTCCTCCACAGGAGTCCATCTTCACCCAGCTGCAGCTTTGTCCATTCTCTCAGGAGAACCCGGACTTGCTCACTCTCTGCAGCTTTGTCTCTGTACTTCAGGTAAGTGTTTTCTCTTTTCAGGTTGGAGACCCTCTGGATGGCTGGATCTGCATTCTGCTGGGCCTGGATGTCTTGGATGGAGAAGGGCTGAAGGGGTGGTACAGCACTGCCATCTGGTGGTAGGACATCCACATTACAGGTGACAGCAGAAATCCAGTTGATCTCACCTGTTTGGCTGCTTTTGACTGCTTTACAGATGCTGTCCATGACCTCCGGCTCACACTCTTCCGTGCACTCCTGCAAGATGGTTTTGATGGGCTTAGGTCTGCGAGAGAGAAAGTCAGCATCTGTGTTAGCTGTTCCAGGTCTGTACTTTAGTGTGAATCTATAGTCTGCCAGCTCTGCAACCCAGCGGTGACCCGTGGCGTTGAGTTTTGCCGACTTGGTAACGTAAGTGAGTGGGTTATTGTCACTGTAGACTGTGAAGTGTGGCGCGTGGAACAGGTAGTCACGGAAACGCTCTGTGATGGCCCATTTCAGTGCGAGGAATTCCAGTTTTCCTGAGTGCAGCTTGTAGTTCTTCTCTGCAGGCGTCAGGGTTCTGGATCCGTAGCCAATCACTCTCAGTGCGCCATCTTGTCGCTGGTACAGCACAGCACCGAGCCCTTGCTCTGAGGCGTCAACATGGAGAATGAAAGGCTGCTCGAGGTCTGGATATGCCATAACAGGTGGATTTGTAAGTTGGTTCACAAGCGTCTCTAAAACTGCTCTGTGTATTTCTGTCCACTGAACCGGAGAGGAGGGTGGGAGCTGAGCACCTGAATGTTTTGTCCCCTTTTTGTGGCAGTGTTTTGGCTCACCTTTGGGCTTTGCCAGCAGCTCATACAGTGGCTTTGCAGTCCTGGAGAAGTCCTGGATGTAAGCTCTGTAGTAGCTCAAGAATCCCAGGAGCTTCCTCACCTCTCTCACTGTAGCTGGGGTCTGGTACGTGAGCGCCTTTACTGCCTCCACCTCTCTTGGGTTCATCCTGTATCCTTCTGCAGAGATCACACGACCAACATACGTTACTTGTGGCTTAAACAACTCACATTTTTCGGCTCTCAGCTTCATCCCACAGGCTCTCTGTCGCCGCAGGACTTGTCTGACGTTTTCCACATGTTGGTCAAATGTGCGGCTGAAAACAAGGACATCATCCAGATAGGGCACACAGACTTCATCCCTCAGATCTCCCAGGCATCCCTCCATGTGGCGTTGAAAAGCAGCCGGGGCATTTGAGAGGCCAAATGGGATCCTGGTCCACTCATAGAGTCCCCATGGTGTAATAAAGGCTGTGTATGGTCTGCTCTTCTCGCTCATGAAGCCTTGGTGGTATGCTTTGCCCTGGTCCAGGACGGTGAACCAGGAGTTTCCACCCAGGTTTTCCAGGATTTCTTGGATCCTGGGGATGGGATGACGGTCTGGCCAGGTCTTCTCATTCAGCAGCCTGTAATCAATGCATAACCGGAGAGTGCCGTCCTTTTTCCTGACGCAGACTACCGGTGAAGAGTAAGAGGAATAGGACTTTTGAACCCAACCTCTACTCAATAAATCCTGAATGTGAGCCTTGACTTCCTGATACAGGTGTCGGGGTATGGCATTGTATGTTCTCTGGACAGGAACAGAGTCTTTCAAATTAATGTCCATTTGCAAACCAGTGACACAACCAGCATCCCACTCATCTCTGGCAAACACGTCACCCTCCTCCACCAGCATCTGACGAACTCTGTGCTGCTGCTCTGCCGAGAGGTGACTCAGGTCTACAGGCGGGACCCAGGGCTCCCTCTGTGGTGCTTGACTGGGCTGCTCCGGTGAGGATGTGGCACTGCCCTCTGGTGACTTGGGCTCTAGTGGATAAACAGCATCAACACTATGTAACCAGCCAAGCGTTGTGCGGCCACAAAGTGTAATATCACAGTCCGTTGTGTTTTCAACAGTTACCTTAATCCTTGTATTCTCTTGATGTTGAATGAGCTGTTCTCTTACTTTGAGTCCTGTGGGCCACGGTGTCTCCGGGTTAGGCTCCAACACGACGTGAGTTCCACAGAGCAAACCTTGCTGTAGATAGTTGCATTGCACTTGGATGGCGTTCCTCTTTGGGACAGTAACTGGCATTCTTCCCAGACGAGCAATGTGGGGGTTGTTTTCAGGTGACGGCTTCTGTAAAACAGTTAGAACAGCCCTCGCAGTTTCCTGACCCACATCAAGTGCTGAACAAAATCTCCTTACCATGTGACCAGAAGGAAAACAGCTTCCAAGACCCTCATTTGCCAAAGCCAGCTCCTCAATTACATTAAATCCAATAATAGGACGTTCCAGATCTGTAGAGGCGACTAAGATAGGAACAACTACTGGTTCATCACTCATCCCAGCAACAGCATCTTGTGACAGTGCAAACTTCACTTCAATCCAGCCCTGGTATGGAATCTTTGTCCCATTTGCTGCGGACAGATCCAGCCCTCCTTCTTCCAGTAACTCTTCCACAGGCCTCACAGTAACATGGGGTAAGTGTCTCTGCTTCCACTCATCCCCAATAATGGACACTTGTGAGCCAGTGTCCCACAGCACTTTGGTGTCAACATTGTTCATTGTGGCTCGAACAAGGCACCTCCTCCCCACCAGCTTAGCAGTTTGATGTTGTTTACCAGTGAGGGGCGCTGTGGTGCAGAATATGTCTGTGTTCTTACCAAGATGTACGCTGGTTTCGATCTTGTTGGTGGAGGCTGTGGTGTTCCTAGGCGCTCTGCGGCAACCAATGGCCCAGTGGTCTATGCTCCCACACTTGTAGCAGTGGTCGCATTTCCCCCCTGGATTGGTCCGCTGGCACTGGTGACACTGCCGGTTGGGGCGTGTCCTTGGTGGTGGTCTGTTGTAGATGTGGCTGGCTTGTCCCCATGGTGGTGGTTGTCCGGGTGCCTGGTGCAGGCTTGACAGCTGAGTGGTGAGATTCTGAATGGCTTCGCAGATTGCTTTGTTCCCCTGGTCTACTTTCTCCATCAATGCGTCACGTTTTTCAAACTTTTGCTTTTTATGACTGGTAGAGTTACTGTCATAACTGCTGCTCTCTGAATCAGTGAAATGTGGATCATTACTCACCGCTAACACCTTGGCTCTGGATTTGCTTGACAGCTTGCCCTTCCTCTCCATCTCCAGGTTGTAGGCGGCGGTCATTTTCTCCAGCAGAACTTCATCAGTTACTTTTGGATTTTGCAAATGTGGCTTTATGTCAATACGGATGGTGTCATCTTGGAGTCCGGTAAGTATGGTTTGCAAAAACTGATTTTGGATGAGCTCTGGGCTGTACTTCAAGCCAGTGTCTGCTCTTTCTGAAGCAAAGAGTATCTGTTGCCTCAAGTCCATAGCTCGAACTAGAAACTGGACTGGAGTCTCTCCGTGATCTTGTGCATCACGAGTTAAGGAGTGGTACAGCTCATTAGCATCTTTTTCAACAAAATGAGTCCGCAATATTTGTTTCAGAGCTTTCAATGACAAATCATCTCTACTTTCCAGATAACTTCGCAGTTTTGTTCCTGGAATAATAGCTTGAAGGACTGCGTCAATAATTTCGCATTCATCATATCCTTTCTTTAATGCTTTTGTAATTTGTCTTTCTAAACTTGAATATCCCAGCTTATCCGTTTGATTATGTTCACCAATTTGTCCATTAATTTTCAAGTCTTTTCTATACATTGGGTGAACAACAGTTTGAGTTCTTTCAGTGAAATTATTAACGGCAGTAAGCGTGGTGGCAGAGGTGCGTGGTCTTACCACAGGTTCCGTGTTGCTGGGCGCAGTACCAGCTGTGTCCGCCAGAGGGCGGCGTGGCGACGTGGGACCAGACGTAGACAGCGTTTTTCTCAGTTCATCAATGCTGTCATTTATTTCCAATAACAATGACATTCCTCCATCTTCAAGCGACGTGACATCCTCACACTCCAAATGCTGCAGAATTAGCCTTCTCAATTTGCGAGGTGAGTTTTTTTCTTCATCTTCAACATTGATTTCAAGTGTAGTGCATATTTTAAGAAGTTCCGAAGCAGGCAAGGCAATTAGCTTTCCCTCGATTTCTTCCAGCATATTTTCCCATTCAGACACTTGTTCGTTAAAGTCTGGCATGATTGGAAAGTCTTTTACCTTGGCTTTGATCGTGACTTGCGGTGGGTTGTGTCGTCTTCCTTGACCTCGCTTCCGTTAGCATTAGCTCCGTGATAGCTTCGTGTTGGCGTCTCTCGTAGCGTATTCCACTCACGAATATAGTCCACACACGCGCTCCGGTAGCCACAATCCACGGTTGCGATCCAGGTCATCCACAAACTTAATCCAACCGGGCAGAAACACCAAGATTTTGTTGCCCCCTCGAAATCACCAGGGAGAATCAGTTGGCTTTTCAAAGTTTATTTCGAGCTCAAATAGTACAGAAAAGAAAAGGGTAAACATAGGTCCCCTGTGAATAAAGAATAAAATAGTTTAGCGTACTATGGATTAAGTTAAAATGGACAAACAGATAAAACGACACTTACACGTCCCAGATGTCACAAGGCTTAGGCCACGGCCCGACTACTGCGCCACAGCTTCTGCCCTGAGGCTGTGGGCCTAGCTCTTTTAAACTAGCATAAAGCGGTCACGTGATGGATGCGCTTCCGGTTTCAATTAATAAAAAGACAGTGTTTAATTTAGCGAAAAGATGAATAAATACTGTTATTTACAGTGAACCATTTACCAACAATAAGAAAGCGCTTAAATACTTTGTCGAAAATGGGCGAGCAACACACCCACCTGGCTTCAATAATAAAAAGTGCCTAAACGCCCAGAAGTTATATCTCCCCATATCTCATCTCTGACTGACAGTAACAAATGGAGGACTGCACAACCTCAAAACAGGCCCCTTTTCCTTGCACTAGCATTCACTGTACACTGGCTCTCTTCATATGTCTATTATATATTATCCATTCGACCTTTCCCCAAATGCCAACATCTCAAAACACGAAAACAGCTTTAATAATCACATTGTAGAGCAATATAGTCAAATACATTACAGAGACGCTATAGAGGGAGATTGGTCCTTTTGTTCCGCAGGTGCTATTCCCCGCATATCAAGTGCCCAGACAGTAATAAGCTAAAGCTAATTTCCTGTGTCCTGGAGCCTGGCAAAGCAGACAGGCCAAGCTGGCAGCTGGGACCGCGAGTGGGCATTGACTTGTATTGGTCAAATGAATGCTTACAGGCATAAGGACAGAGGAAGGAAAGCAATAAGGAGGAACATTAGGGAAGAAGACAGATCAGTGAAGAGGAGTGAAGACGCAACTGCATTGGACCAGTTAAAATGTAGACTCACTGTGACATGAGCTAGAAATAGATCCTCCGATCCACAATAGTTTATTATCTCAGTACTCTCTGTGGAGTTTGCATGTTTTCCCCACGTCTGTGTACGGTTACTAGTACCCCCTAGTACAAAAAACATGTACAATAGACGAATGAATGATGAATGAGAGTGTGTTTGAGAGTGCAAGTGTGGGACAACGGATGGAAATCAGCCCAAGGCCACAATCTGTTTACATGCATGCGTCCCATGTATGTTCATTAACATGCGCTGCTTCAGTCAATCTATCAGTCAAACTTTGTTCAGAAATCGCTTTTCATAAACTACACAAGATACAAGATACAATTAATTATTTATCATAATTTCTGTAATTATAGCATTCATTATCAAGCAGGCATTGATTTTGCTACTGGACTTCCTCAATAGTCATGTTCACTGTATGAAAGTCTGGACTATATCTCAACTATAAGGTTATTTCTTGTTGCATAATGTGGTAATGAAGTAAATTAAACATTTAATAAATGTATGTTCTCTTGAAAACATGAAAACATGAGCCTCTCTATAAAACCGTCCCAATGGAGATTAGGACCGCTAGGAGCATAATGCAACACGCAGGACATTTAATATTTATCACCAACAGTTGCACAAATGCATCTAATAAACATTTTTGTTTGTAGTTGAAATAAACTACCCTCATAACAAATATTGTTCAAGGTTAAAGCTGCTCAGTGCTCTGCACACATTCATATTTTCTTTATTCTACTGGGACAAGGGACTTCCAAAACATTTGCACGTGCAGTTCTTGCTGTTGCCTTGTTCAGTGGCAGCAAGCAGCACATCAATCTACGTATGAAAGAGTCAAATCTCAAATGCTTTTTTTGAAGTGATGAAATATTGTGTAACATCCCCCAGAGAGTGACTTCGAAGTTCCCTGTGAAGTTTATCCATAAACAAAAACAAAGCCACAGTGATGCAGTGTATTTAGTAGCATTTGGTTTTCTGGATGATTTTGGAATTACAATTCATCTCCATTGTTTTTAAGTGTTGTTAGAAACAATACCAACCCCTAATCTGGGTTTTCTGTATCAGAGTATAATAGCTGTACCCCTCATCTAAAAGACATTGAATCCAAAACTGAGCCCTATATTTACATTGATAGAGCAGAAAAGGTTAAGACCATGAGTCACATTTTATTGGATATATGTTTATTTATAGTCATGTATTTCAGGTTTTACTAAGATACAAGTCTGTGCAAACATGCTCGACGACAATACAAAGCTACTGCACTCATTCCCACCAACAACGGCGTAAACACGAACAGACTCAAATGATAATTATAGGTACTCAATTACAGACCATCATATATAGATATATTTAGAAAAATATAGATTCCTACCTTTTAAAGTGACAAACACACATCCACATAGGCAGTGATTAGGAGGGAATGGGTGTAATTTGGTACAATGGAGATAATGGTGCGCTATAGTTGTTATGGTCATGCAGTGTCATGCCCTGCCTGGTCAACTTAATGCAAGGGCATGTGTCAGAGTGTGTGGTTGTGATTGGGTAGTGTCGGCACATAATAAGCTCAAGAGAGATCTGTGTGTGTGTGTGTGTGTCCAACAATTGGCAGCTAGACAGTCAAAAAAAACTCTCTTCTCTTGTGTGACCAAGACAAGATCCATGCCACACTCTTTTTTATAAACAAGATGTCGAAGGCAGGTCCGTAAGCTCTGAAAGCCTCAAAGAGATGCGATGTAAAAAGATCAGTGCAGTGAATCGTTTATGAGCAGCAGCAGCTTTACAATCTGCAGAGTGACTTAAACCTAAACAGTTTTCACTCTGGCTTTGTTTGACTAAAGTGTGTCAACTATCGAGGAACTTGTGTAAGCCCAAATAATTAAGGCATACTTTCAACCGTGACATGCAAGCTTAGGTTTATATCATTTGCCCAGACTTTTTTCACAGTGTTGGATCAATGAGAGCTTGATCACTCTGTTGTGGCACCAGAATTGGCCCACGTCTTTAACTTTAAATTAATTTCCTACTGATCCACAATATTTTGCTTCACCCCTCTTGAGTGGCAACTGGGGTGTAGCCCATCAGCCTTGCCCCTGATCCTGTCTTCCCTTTGCGTTTTCAGGAAGTTGAGAACCAGCCTAAAAGGCGAATTATCGCCCTTCTGTTGAACCATAGTGATCATAGTGATTATTCTAGCATTGGCAACTATTTTGATTTTTCTAAAACATCTGGGAGGAAAACATCCACGTCTAAACCCTGCTAATCAGTTCAGTTTGCATAAACTTTGCATGAATATAGGCACAATACAACCTATATGCAAACAATGGCACAGTTGAGCTGAGGATTAGCTGTGAAGACCTTAGAAAAACAAAGCTTGGAAAGGCAGAAGACGTTTTTGTGTTTTTCTTTTTCTTTCCTACTGAAAAATTTAAGTTTAAGTTTAAAGTATTTTCGAAAGTAATAAAACATTAAAAAATAACGAATTGATCATCTAAACAGTAATCACATTTTCTTTAAAGATCAAAACCAGCCAATGTATATTTGGGACATACAGTGTTTCCAGTTAGATTAAGTGCAATATGCAACATCATTTCTTGAATTTGACTTGTTGGGTTTCATAAGAAGTGTTGTGCTATAGCTGTAGTGTAGACCATCTGCCCAGCGATGTTCTCTACTCTCACTGATGCGACCTTAGCCCAGCCACCGAGGAAACAACAGTAGATGCACAATGGCCAAACCAGGAGGAGAGCAGACTCGCTACATCCTCATTAATGCCAGATGCCAATGCTGAGGGGCGTCAGACGGGAGATACAGGACGTCACCAGGCCAGATGCAAACTGCAGATTGGATCAAATGTCTGTCCTAAACAGATTTGTGAGGGTATGTTTGGACTAGAGAGAGACTCGCAGATGGAGATGCCGCCTGCTATGCATGCAATCCAGAGCTACTAATTACTGGAGCACCAGTGAGACCATGCAAGGGTTAAGTAAGGTAAAGCAAGGAGACAGAAGACTGTGTCAGGAAAAGTGTTATTGGTCAAATTAGGAGGACAACTTCAGAAGGATATAATTGGTTTATAATTATATAATTAACATCTAAAATAAGTTTTGCAGGTGATGTCACATTATAGTATAACAGGATAGGCTGAAGCTTAATGAGCAATAAATCTACAATGTTTCTATTTATTTTGACATTCAGTGCAGAGCATTGAGCTTTCTGTTTAGAATGGTAACTATTTATATAATTGTCAATGTCAAGTTTATTTCTATAGCACATAATATAAATATATATAATTGCACACCCTTTTATAACTTTTCACACAGGCTCCAGTTAGGTCGACCTAAAGGGGACTCTCGACCCGAGAGCGTACTTACAGGTGGCCTCGGAGCGGCTTTCTTCGCACTTAGGGGCGGAGCGGCTGTGGTGTGAAGGCGACCGACCTCAGGCTGAACTACTCTCACTTTTACAGCTCTTTTTTGCGTAAAGAAAGAATGACGATACACGCTGCTAGGATGTTTGGATTACTGCTCTGACGAGGCAAAATGGATTCATGTTATATCATCAAGGTATGTCTCTCTTCTGCGCAGTAAAGCTTTCCTCTCCATGTGGGTAAGGTCATTTCTCCTTGCTACGCATTTCAGCATCTTTGTATTTAAATAACCTAGAAAACCTTTCTGTAAATTCATGACATTGACATAAATGCTTAGATGCAATTTTTTCCCACAATATTCTGAGTGAATTATGTTCTGGAGGAGCTTCCATATTGTTAATTATCCAATCAGAGAGAAAAAGAGGGTCTATCTGCTAATCAAAATGGTACTTTGGGTCACACCGGGTAAGTATGACGAATGCGGTAAAGAAGTAATTCCCAAAATAGTTCACTTCATTTAGGTTGCTTGGTGAAAACACTACATGAATTTGAAACTTTTTCTTCCACTTAGACCACCCGGACAAGTTCCTAGACTTTTAATGGGTTCTTTAATGCATCGCATCTCGTTGAACGGCTTTGAGAGAAGTAAACTAAGTGACAGTCCTGTAAATATTAGCATTGAGGAAGTCTTATAGCAGATTTCTGCGCAAAGGTTCCTATCCACCTGTGTGTGTTACTTTCACAATGGAATTTTTGCATGAAAAAATATGATTAAAAGCAAAAAAGAATATACAAAGCTTGATCAAACTTGGAGCAAAACAGCCCTCTTTAAAATGTGTGCACTGAGTTGTAAAAAATAAAATAAAAACAAACAAAGCCGTAATACTGTATATACACTTTACACTTACACTTATACAAACAACACATTGGCAAAGAACATACAGGTGCGTCAATAGAGAGTCTCCTAACCATACCAATATAGCATAGGGCACAATAAGGATACACAGTATAACAGTCAGCAGCTCCATGGTCCCATTGCCAGGGCATCAACTACAATAACTGCCCCTCTAACAGTGTAAAAATCATTCCCTGTCTAAACATTTGGAAAGCTACTGGGCAAAACATTGTGAAGGGCGCTCACGCTAAAATGTGCTACAGATATCAAAATAAGCGTGTTTCCAAAAATCAAAAAAATCAAAAATCATTTTTTGTCTTCATGTAAAAGCATATATACAGTATTTTCCATTTGACGTTATAAAAAAAAACTTGAGGTTTGTGTGGGAAAGCATGAAAAGCCATAAAGAGGAGCAACATAATTATGCTTTCTGCATTGGCTGTTTTGTAGACCAGTGAGCTTGAGTGTGAATGTATCAGGCTGATATTTTCATGTTTACGTTTGTGGATTGTCAGTCAATACCAAGAAAGATATGATTTTTCCCAATATTTGCAAGTCTATGTTGTCATCGGTGTGCCTGACATTCAGTTGGGTTATCAATAAATCTTAAAAGTCTTTAACTTCCCCCCGAATGAGCAACTTTCACAAAATAAAAACTCATTGTGCTTTGATTAAGTAACATGCGTCTCCAATGACATCATGCATAGTTCCGGTGGCCATTTTGAATACCGAAGTAGAATTATGCAGTACTACAACATGTAACAATATCTTTACTCAGGATGAAAAGGAAAGACAACTGATTGACCGTCATTTTGATGTACTCGTAATCATCGCTCAAAAAGATAACAGTTAAAACACGGCCCTAGAGATGCACGTTTATGTGATATAACCAGCACATGTGTCACAGACGTAGCAGCTCTGTCTGTCGAGCTACAACAGGATTTACTAAAGATCTGCTTCACTCCTGAGACTAAATTAACACATCAAAGAGGAAGCAGAAAACCTTTCTCTGTGATTTTTACAGTTTATCATGTCAACAGAGTCTCAGTCTGAGTCAGTGTTTAAGCTGCTCAAAACACTAGCATGCTACCAGTTAGCAAATTTCTTCTTCTGAGACACTGAAGAGGCACCAAAAGCCCCCACACCTGCAGCACAGTGGAGGCCTCACATAACAGGAAACAACAAGGGGACAAACTTACACACTTACTTACTTAGCAACTGTTGATTCAATGAACTGTCAATGGCTTCAACACGATAAACACATGTGTGCATCACATCTCTGAATACTGAGGAAATACTACAGTAACAGCACGTTGTATCCAAGACTAGAGGTTTGTGGTTCAGGGCTTTCTCTTGGAGAGGTCAGAGCTGAGCTGTTGAAGCTAAATGCAAACCGGTAGTATGCTAATATCTTGAGCAGCTTAAACACTGACTCACTGGTTTCTTCACTTAAACATGCATCTCTGGGGTTGTGTTTTTACTGTTATCTTCTTGAGCAATGATTACAATTTCATAAAAATGCCACTGTCAATCAGTTGTCTTTCATTTATATCCTGAGTAGAGATATTCTTACATATTGTAGTACTGCATAATTCTACTTTGGTATTCAAAATGGCCACCATAACAACAAAAGTCACCTGACTAAAAGGCATGTAAAGGACCTAATATGCCCAAATGTTTGATGTAGAAAATGTAGAACGCATTTGGGGAGCTTCTTGCACATTAGCTCAGAGCTACTGGATAAAGGTTGGAGATCCCTGCTGCATTAAAGCTGTTCTTCCCAATTTTTTAGCCACTCGTCAAATGTCGCTTCCTGTTTTATAGCATGTCAAAGCATGTATAGGCCTACAGAGCAATAAAAACAGCACCAAAAGTGACAAAATCAAAAAAACAACAGCAGATTAACCTCATTCATGACACAACTGCAGCACGTCTCTCTTCATCCATTCACTTTTCACACAAGCCCATCATTTCCACACATTTGCCCAGTCACTGAGTCCACGGCATCACTTCAGACGGCTGAGCTGGAGACCTGTAGCCAGCCCACCTCGGTGTATGCTCCGGTCACGTGCCAGAACACTGCCCCCATCAGTTTGGTCCACGCCAGCTGCACCTCCTCAGTGAAGTACTCTGGGTAATCCTCTGCCAGAACCTCCAGCAGCACACCACTCAAGATCTGGGCGCAACAAAAAGAAAATGAAAAAGTTGGTACTACCTGGCTATATGGATGTTAGTTGTATTAGTCGTATTAGAAGTATCAGAAACAACATACTCTGCTTTCTTAGTGTAGCACGAAAAACAATACTGATGCAGTGAAATACAAATAAATGTATATAAGGGGCCGCAAAGAAAAGAGCGAGTAGTTCACTTTTGCAGAAAGCGTGAGAGACAGGTGAGGATTGGAAATGATAAAAGTTGAACATGAAAGTGGTGGGTGGACGGGCAGTACAGAGGAATCAAAATGATAATGTGCAGAGAGACTCCACTGGAGGGAACAGGGATGAAAGGTGCATTTTAAAGAGGAAAATGGACCTTGGTGTCACACATAAAGTGGAGTAGATATCTAGCGAAATATCCAAGTGCAGGAAAATCAAAATGCAATTTGTTATGTTCTTCTCTGTTTGAGTATTTACCGGGGACATACAAAGTGGTAAACAGCCAGTGATATTGCTGATTGCTTCAGTTGTATATGTTTGTGTTACAATACTTAATACTTTGCTTATGTGTATCTTGTCTCATTAATTTAATCAGAAAGGACTTATTTATCAACACTAGTAAAAACAAGCTTTGGAAGCATGCCTTGAATTAGGCAAACTTCTCATGAACAAAAAAGGATTAAGCTTTCACTTTTCCCCATGTCTCAAGGTTTTCCCGACGCGCTCACGAATAACAAAATGCTTTAATGACTTTCATGCTCTAAGTATATTCATAAAAGTGAAGTGGTAGGAGATTTGAAATGAGGCTAATCTGTTTGGCTTGCAGCTGCATCTGTAAACTGCAGACCGCATTCAAAAGACTTCCCTCTCCAGTCGCACAGGGGAGGAAGAGGATCCTTAGACAGCCCTGGAACATATGAGCTCCATTACACTCTGACTTATTGTTTTGCACATCTCAAAGGTGTACAAAGTCCTGTGAATGTCATGTGATATTTCGAAATGTGCCTTTCAGAGGTGTAAGAATCAAATTGGGCACTGGGATTTGTAAAGAGTAGATCCTCACACCCTTCAACCTTGTCATAGATATTTTACCCTTTTGCACAAATGGGCACTCACACTGTCCTTGGACACTGAGAGAACATGCGAACGGCATTATCGATGTAATGTTCTCAATAGAGTGAGTTGGGATTTGCTCTGTTCCACCTGCTGAGGTCATCAGGTGGTAATCTCTCCCTGCTTCTCGGTGTGTTCACCACAACCCGTTCTAATTGCAGTGCTTCAGTGCGCACACAGCCTACATTTCTGAGGAGAAATATAAATGATCCATGTGAAGCAATGTAACAAGAACAATTACGAGGATGTTGCACTTTTCTAAAGGGCAAACTGAAATAGTGTTTAATGTCTTGATGTACTGTACGTTTTGTGAGAACGCAGGGGAATAGCAGGACTATTATAGAAAAGAAAATGGAGAACGTGAACTGTCTGAGACGTTATTACAGGATGGTCAGGATTTCGCCAACATAAAGTAGTCAGAAGTGAAGAAGAAGTAAAAAAACACACAATTTTGTGGGTTAGAGGAAAACACAGGTTGATTGCTTATGATATTTGGAAGAGATAAGGTCAGGGAGGCTACTAAGATGGACAAAGACAGTCGAATTGCATTAGTAAAAGGATGAATAGGAAGCTTTATAGATGTGGTGAAAGAGGACTAGCAGTGCAGATGTTTAGCTGGGGGCTCGATTGGTAAGCCCTTAACTCTGGTTTGAGTTCAGTTTGTCCAAAATCAAACATTTGGAAGTGAAAGGCTTAAATTCTTGACATAAAAAGAGTTTTCTATCATACAGTGGCAGATGGCCCTCACCTTGAAATACACCGGTTCCACTTTGTGCTTGAGCGCGTGCGCTTTCCCGACCAAGGCTAGCACAGAAGACACTTTCTCCGCATCGTGAAGGTTTGCCACCACTGTGTTTATGGCATTCATCACTCTGCGGGCGTGCTGTCTCAGCTGGGTGCTCTTCTCCATCTCCTCAGGGTCCTCCATGTCCTGGAACTGGCTGAAGTACTGTTTGGCGGATGGAAAGTTTACAAAGAACCTGCGAAAAGCACAGACATTCAAAGTAAATAGAAAAAAAATGTTTTGATAATAGAAAGCTGGAACCCAATTTCTGTTTGCCCATATGCTTATCTAAAGTCATTCAGTCTATATTAGCCATTTTCCATCATTGAAAAGCAGGTGCTTCGTCCTCGGCCACTTCGGTAATCACCAGGAAAGAAGTAAAACGAAATGAGGGCTCACCAGCCTCCTGTCAATCACCTTAACAGCCTTCAATAGTTGGTCCAATTTAGCCCACTAAATTAAAGTTTAAAAAGGCAGAAATGGCAGATTTGGCCATTTTCAAAGAAAGAGACCTGAGTTTACATCAGGAAAACCAGGATAAAATGGAATGAAAAAATGTGATAAAACTACAGCTCCCAAAGCGTGGTCTGCGGACCCCTAGGGGACCCCAGAGGCAGTGTAGGGGTCTCCCAAGGATGTCCACATGTCATTCACATAAAAGTAAGCCTTGTCATTGTTTTTTGTCTTTGAAGTATTATACATTTATTGGAAAATGCATTTGGGATACTTTAAATAGAGCAAGTTCATTTGGTTGGAGATCTGTAACAGGGCCACGATAAGCTGGACTTGAATGGCTGTGGTAAAGGTTACATTGATTAAATGGACCCTTTGTCATTAGTAAGTACACCTTGTTCACAATCATTATGCAAAATATATTTCAGTGTCATCATAAAGTTTTTCAATTAAACTAATGGATGGTATTGTGTCTCTCTTTGAATCACTGACATCAATCTCAGACGCCTGGGATGATTAGTTGTCAGGTAAGTCCAGTTAAGGGAAAAACTACGGATAAAGGACGTTCCACATTATTAAGCACACCACCATTTTCAAGCAATAAGGAAAAGAAAAAGGGTCTCTCTGATGAAATAGTTGAATGCCTAGGACTAGGTATGAAAACCTTTGACATTTCACAAAAGATTAAGCGTAATCATCGTATTGTTAAGAGATTTGTGGCTGATTCAGAGCACAATTATGACGGTTTCTGCCAGACAAATACATCAGATTAAGAGAACAGCTGCAACAAAGCAGCAAACAGGTATTTGAAGCTATTGATGCCTCTGGAGTCTCCCGAACATCAAGGTGTAGGACCCTCCAGAGGCTGCAGATTTGCATAGACCTTCTATCCGGCCTCCCCTAAACTGTTAATTGAATCCTCACGAGCAGAAGCGGCGGCAGTGGGCTAAGACATATGTGACATGACGAGGGATATAGGTATGTTTCAATTAAATGCCAGACAACGCCATCCAGTAAAACTGGAAAAAATGTGCTTTAAGGCACACAGGTTCGACCCATAAGGACAGAGGCAGCATGTTCCTTTTTTCACAGTTTAGTTTATTTTTCTATGATGTACTTTATCATTCTGTTCGCTTCATACTTTTCGTTCACGCTAGACATTTCACAATGTTACATTCAGTTGAACAGTTTCACTTTAAGTCTGTCGGTTCACAGTATTTTCGTTTGGTCACAGTAGCTTTCAGTAGTACAAACAAAACGAAAACATGACAACAAGAACAAGGCAAAGCAAGACAGCAGCATTGGGTCCACCGTCGCACGCCCACATCGAACTCCACCCGGCCGGTGCGGTGCTTTGATAGCCTCCCGGTTACGCGAGGGCCCCAGCAGACCCCGGACCAAACACGTCGGGAGAGCCATGCGGACGCCATGGAGTGGTGCGCCTTAAACAAACAGCCACCCGCGACGCTAAAATACAACTTGCGTTAGCGGCTAAACCAATACTGAAAAGAGGACGAACGAACCATAGCTACCTGCACCCGTAGAACATCGCGCACAGCCTCTGGGCCAGCCCAACCAGGCCAGAGGACGCCAGGGAGGAAGACAGAGGAAGTGCGTGTGAACCAGGGTGGGCTTTTATACTTTTTACGCGCTGGCGCCATCTGCTGTTCATTAGTTATTTTAAAATACATTAAGTTTTATTGGATTAAAATGCATAAAACTGATTATGCCACACATACATGAAGACAACAGTCTTGTTCACTGATGAGAGCCGTGTAACCCTGGATGATCAGATGGATGGAGCTGTGTCGTCATCAAGGAAGTGGTGGAGTCATGTTAGGGTCTGAAAACATGGGGAGAGAGCTGGTTTCTGACTGACCACTTTCTTCTATGGTACAAAAAGAAGAACCGTGCTTTCCCTAACAATGCGCAATGTCATGCTGTAAAGAATACCTCTGCGTCATTGGCTGCTATGGACACATAAGGAGAGAAACTCATGATGTGGACCCCATCCTATCCTGACCTCAACCCTATTGAGAACCTTTAAACCCTCAAGCAAAATCTATGAGGGTGGGAGGCAGTTTATATCCAAACAGCAGCTCTGGGAGGCTATTCTGACATCCTGCAAATAAATCCAAGCAGAAACTCTCCAAAAACTCACAAGTTTAATGGATGCAAGAATTTTGAAAACTTTGAGTGTGAAGTAATACCTCCAGCGGAAAAGTTATATTTTAGTGTCCTTTTCTTGGTTAAATGAGCTTGGATGTAGCTGTATTCCAGTCGCTTTAGCACACTCCTCAGATCAGAAATGATATTATCAAAAGTCAAATCACTGCATACAAGCAGCAAAACACAGTGCATCAATTGTAACTTAAAAATAAAAGGCTAAAAATTAATAATTTAAGGATCTAAGTTAAATATTTCTGTCAGCGAACACCCCAGAGCAGCCCATGCATACAGTATGCCTCTGTGCAGCGTGTAGACCATCCCCATCAAAATGCTCCAGCTTTGTTGTCAGCGTGCGCTCCTGTAACTGTGTGACTGGCGTTTAAGAGATGTCTCTAAAGAGGAATACTGTGAGACATGTGACTGTTTACTGTTTTACTGACACAAATTTACAGAGTACTACTATTTTCAATCTCCTGCTTTGCTGAAACTGAGATACACAGACTCTGGTGAAAGTGATGCCTTGAGAACCTTCTCCAGATCCTGCTTTCTACGACTATAATTCCAATACTTTATGTTGTTCTGTATATTTTGCCAATGTATTTGCAACGGCACTAATTGTAAGTCAATGTTAGTAAATCTTTTACTTACAGGCCTACAAAATATCATTGCTGACATATTAGGACACTTGGCTTAACCATTTGGGTGGCAAATGTCTCAATGCAATGAAGCAATACCTAAATGGTGGGTCTGACTGTATATGAGTCAATGCAAAAAAAAAAAAAAAAAAAAATTGCAGAAATGGTGCAAATATCACTAAGCATCTGATCATTATTAGAATGGAATTGCTATGACCTAGACCAAATTTTTTTCATCTTCCTGATGAAAACGCAAGCACATAGACAAACAAACGAAAACAAAAAACACGGAACACAAATGTTTGCATCAATATCCTTCTTCTCTGACCTGCCTGCAGCTGATTGCAAGTGCCTACAATGATTTTCACAGCGAGAGATTGGCCTAGGGCAGGAGCATCCTTCCCAGAGCTCCACAATACTCAGCTCACTTGGAGCGCTCATTGTAGGTGACAAGAATAATATGGACAATCCAGGCTCTTGTTCTGCTTAGACAGACATGAAAGCTCACCGCTGGGCTTCAAGAAAACACTGCTGCTGCAATTGTCTCCTTTGAAGAGAGAGAGGGGGGTGGTTCTTTTGATTCCTGTCCTTTTTTGTGAGAAAGGCTGTCCTTCTAAATATTACATGTAATATTAAGGTTTACTACTAGTTTTACAAGTGTAATGCGACATCATGTTCGTGAACCCTTAAAAAGGCAAAGATGAATATTGAAAACACTTGAGCTGAAGGGCGAGAAGCAATCCAGTTGAATACAAGTCACTTAAAACTGTGAAGAAAAAACACTGTGTTTTGTACATTATGCAACAGAACATGTGCAATTGACAAAGGGAGACTGATGAACACATTTTTAACAACGAGGCTTCATCACTACCCTTTTTTATGTTGCTCAGTCAATGAAGTCTGAAGAACTGAATAGAGACATTAAGTCAAGAGAGCTTTCTGTGTTGGCAACATGTGGACGATGCAGTCAGTGTTTAATTCAGGTCCGCAACATTCAACATCACAAGAGCCACTTGAGCCCATTTCCAACCAAATGAAAGAGTCGCAGTAATGTTTTTATCTGCAAACAACAAAGCATACATACATTTATTAATATTAGCAGATAATAAATACTGTATATCCATCAAAGGTACAAATTTGATGTGATATCTTTGAAACCGTTTTGCTTTTTTTAGAACAGAGCTTTGGAAGGTTCTCTCGCAAAACAAAACTCTCAATCTCAAATTCTACTCAACATCTCCATTAGGGTTGTGACGAAGGTTCCACCATCGTGATGCCACGCCCCCACCTGTCAGAAACACGTACTGATCTTCTGTAGGCCAAGCCTGGCCTTAGCCATCCGTAAACTGAATTATCATTTCCCTACATGTACGTCTGGGTCTGATCTCAGTGGCCGCGTTACATCGGTTGAATTTCAACCTGCCATTCAGCGAGCGGGGGGAGGCGGGGCTTGTAGGTGACGTCAAGCATTTGCGCCGCATTTGCTGGTTGTCGTTTAGAAATGGCGGCGGATACGAAAGTAATGGAAGCTCTTCAATCCGTTCTGGCTCGGCTCCCAAATATCCAGAAACTGAAATTGATGTCTTGGAATGCACAAGGAATGCCCCCAACAGCATAGCTTATAGCTGCTTCACTCACTCGGGCGCATTACATACGTCACGACCAAACGCTAACGAAAATCAGATCAAATCGTTTCAAAGGAGTTCACCCCTCCCACTTGATAACGGAGCTCAATTGTGAAAGTCCAGACCCTTGTACGAAATGCAATGAGTACGAGGGTATGGCAAAACCAGGCTACAGTAGGCCTAGTAAACCAAAAAACTTTTCAGCAAGTAGCCTGCTGGAGACATGATGTGTTAGCCGTAATTAGCGCTGCTCTTTATATGGCCGTGCTCTCTCTTTAAAAAAAAAAAAAAAAAAGCTCTGTTAACTGTTTAACACTGTGGTTTTGCTTTGCTTTTTGCACGGAAACTAAACAGCTTTAAAGTGCCGCGATGAATCCCACATTGGAGGTATCGGAGAGCGCACGGGTTTGGATAAACACACGAAGGACTGAGAGAGAGGAGAAAGAGCAGACAGATCAGGCAGATCAGGCAGCATATAGTGCAGCAGCTTCAAAAGCGTAGGCTACGATGCAAACCCACTGTTTCTAAATTGTAATTAAGTTCAAATTGAGAAAATGCAAATAATAAGCTCAGATTTACATTTGTATAAGTGTAATATGAGCCTTGATATTGAGCAGATGACGCTCTGAATAAGTCTTTCTCCTCTGAGATTTTTACGCACGAGTTTTATCACATTTCTCCTTGCAAAATTCATATTCCATGACTCTGTTCATCATGTAGATCCATTTATCCTGCAATCTCATATTTTTCCCAACATAAATAATAGGCAGCCTCTATAGTAGGGCTATAGTAGGGCTGCCAGATATTTCAATATCGATACGATATAACTATGGGTTAGGTGAAAACCAAGCATTTTCCAGAAAAATAAAAACACAATCATAAAGAGTACAGTTTTATTGATGAAAATCTATGATGTTTGTATCTTGCTTTTTTCGATTTTAATGTTTTAAATGTTCAAAACTCGATATCAATACGATAACAATATATCGTTGCTTGTTCGATATTAATATCTTGAATGTTCATATCTCAATATCAGTACGATAACGATATATCTTTCAGCCCAACTATATAGAGCATGTAAATGTCTTTAAAAAATGTGATATCACTGTAAATATCGTCATCTGCCAATCATCGCCCAACCCTAATATGAGGTATTTTTCAATTATGAAAATATCTGTGATTAAATAAATGCTTGTATTTCAATTGTATTTATTGGGTAAAATTCTACGCGGTGTGGCTTTAAAGCAGGAAATTATTGGCACCCGCATTTAAATGAAGTCATCAAAGTTACAGCTGCACCATTACTGCAGCGTGTAAAGCACCTTAACCTTAACCTGTTAATCTTACACTAGAACCTGTGAAAACCACCAGCCTTTCATCTTTGATCTGCACAGCTAGAGCAGGTCTTCATACATCTGATTGTTGACTTTTATAATGACACAACAGAGATATTTTCCACATTTGTTTGCTCGTTTTTGGTTCCTATTGGTTTAATTTTCCAAGTTATAGGAGTCAGAAATTGAGACAGCAATAAAAAGGTGTTTAGCCTATTGCACAGACAGCAGACTTGGGACAATTAGTCAACAGTGTTTTGTGGTACAGTCAGAAGAATAAATACGAGGGTGCTGTCTGTATCCACACAACTGCCATATGGACCACTCTGCCACTGCCCCGGGTGCTGCCTCTCTCTTTGGTGCAATTGCATTTGTACGCATTGGTGAGATCCACTGGGGCTATTGTCACTGTCTTCTCTCTCAATGCACCCAAGCAGATGGATCGACATAAAAATGCAAATCCTTGTTAAAGTGGAAGGATGTTCTGGCTTATCGTTCTTTAACGTTTCCTTATACGGTAATCTTTGAAAACATGACTTTATTTGCTTCACATGCAACAGCAAAAGAACAAACACTTCTGTAACGAAGAACAATATCTGAACATTTATGCTACACAGACAAATACAGCTTGGCAGAAGTTACTAACTCAGAGCAAGTGTCCTGTATCTTAGATGCTATGGTATATAGGCCTGAGTACAGACTAAGATTTTTTTATTCATGTACTTTCTATACAGTATATAAAATGTGCAATGCTAAAGAAATAATCTATTAGTGTAATATCTCTTGGATCTAAACAGTAAAATTGATCCATCCAAAAGAATTCCCTGCCCTGTGTGAAGCGCTTTGGGTGACTCGTGTCATGTGACAAGCTTCCTCTCCATTTCAAATGCAATAATCCATTAACACACTCTCAGATAACAATTCACTTTTCACCTCCTAATATGCCGTTTTCCCCTCACTTTATTCATACTTTCATCGTGAAAATGTGCCGCATTTGGCAGCCTGGAATAATTGATTTCCTTTGGGTCCTTATGACCGACTGACTGATGACAAGAGGAAGAATGTCATGTTTTCATCAAAGGGAAGAAAAATGACGCAAATTTGTGAGAGAGAGATTCGTTAAGGTTGTGCAGAGGAGTCGACTGATATCAGGCCATAAGAGGAAAAGACGTCAAAGTGCCAAATCTTGTCGCTGTCAGCCTCTGATAAGAGACCGTAAGACATGTATCCCCTTTCTTCCTCCTGGGGGAGATTCCTGTCACCCCAAAAAACTGAAAATCCTTTTGCTTCAGTCATAACAGTCGCCTTGACGACCACATGAGGCCTGTTCATCCAACCCTCCCATTTTCTGCCTTCAAGCACCAATGATCCAGGGGGACATTTAGTAATCTATATAAAGTACAGCGTAAAAGTTAAAGCGATTTTTAGTTCTCGTTTTCAATGCAAACTAGGAACAAAAGGAATGATCAGGATAAATGGACAGGGAGATGCATTATTTGGGGTGGGGCAGGTTACAAGCATATTTCAAAATGGATGGAACAGTTCGGGTCACGGTTTGATTTAGTGAGGATCACACAACCAGTGGTGAGTGCAGACTTGTGGTGCCCTGATATCTACAGTAAACAGGGAACTACTTTAATTGCCAAGTTTGGATTAATTTCACCTCTGTACACCACGTTACTACATTGTGACATCTCATAGGCTAATGCAAAAACAAAAACGCTTTGTGAATGTTTTAGAATTTAGAATAATACAACATTTGTGTTCTCAAAGCAATGCCCCACCGAGAACACCTTAGCAAAACTGTTGTCTCAACATTTAACCCATGGATGTGTCCGCTTATAATCACAAGAACAGGCAGGATTTGGATTGCAAATGATGTGTACTTCTCTTGTTCAGTTCATGATGTGTCGTTCCTCTTATACCAAACCAGTCCCGGGACCAAACTGCAGAGGGATACCCTGGTCCAGGTTTGTTTTTTTGTTTTGTTTCAGGAAGTGGATTGGTTCATTTTGGATATGAGAAACACCCCTAAACTGGCCATATCGGTCTATGAAAATGTGCATGTTGTGTTTGTACAATTTTAAGCCAAACTTTAACAAAATGTACAGTATTTTTGCTTCGATAGTCTAGCGCTGGGAACCCCTTTCTTACCTTCGCATTCGCATTTAAAAGGGTTCACTTTGGGGGCGTCAGCGTGATGGTGTATACTAACCTGCATGCAGTGCTTCAATATGCAATTCTTAGCAAGCTTTCAGCATGTATGATGATTGACAGCAGCAATAAATCCTATTCTTCATCACAAAGAATGATGGAGCCAGTTCCTCTTATGTGTGAGACGAGTACAAAAGAGTCTGCTATAAAAGTAACAGGATATGACACTGATTTGACCTGTAAGGCTGCTATTCAAGTTTTAATTTCCCACTGAAAGACAGGTACAGTGCCTTGCCCTCCAAGTGCCGAGTACTGAGCTAGAAATGTTTTCCTTTTTATTCCAGCATGCTTTGATCATTTATACCACTTTGCACATTGCCTTCTTTCAAAACCTGCCAGTTTTACACAGTTCTTGGTTCAAGAATCCTTAATGCTAATTTTTTTTAAAAAAGAAATCCTGCAGAGAAATAGAAATTATAAGTTCTTCTCAGTTTGAGAATATATAGACAAAAAATCACTTTAATTGATTTTGATTTTTTTTTGCCAATTTTAACAGAGAAATAAATAATGAGGTGATAATTTAGTCTTATTTTCTATAGACAGCATATAGGTTTAAAATGAGAGATTCTATTTTGAATGCTGAGACAACAGTGAACCGACCAATTAAATCCTTGTCAGTTATAGAAACAACTTTAGAATTAAAACAACTTTACTGAGAAACATGCGCAGCAGAAGACAAACCACTCACCTGATCAGCACGGACACCCCCACGTCCTCACAGTTTTTGTAAACCAAGCCCCACGTGTCCTGGATGATCTCCGTCTCGACATCGGACAGCGGCTCTGCTCTCGCCGGGCGGTCGTCATCCACGCGGCCCGTGATGAGCACATTGTCTCCGTGGAGCAGCTGCGGAGGAGGTGGTGGTGAGGGTGGCGGAGGGGGGGACTCCCTGCGAGACATCCTCCTGCGGCGCAGCAGCCCGGAGGCTCCCAGCAGCGCACGGGGCAGGTAGGGTGCAAGGGAGGGGGGAAGGGACAAGGACAACTGAGACCCCACGGCGGGAGCGGAAGAGGTAAGCCCCGACAGAAAAAGACAGGACAGGAGTGGACAGGAGACCGTGGTGGGGCGCGTAAAAGAGGCACAAGCTGTGCGTAAAGCCAAAGGGATAGAGATCATCCACAGCGCACCTAACAATTCATGTGAAAGTTGAGTTATCTGTGCCCTCCTTTTCTTGGCTTCCAGTGAAGATGCTGCTCTGCTCACTGGCGGAGGACAGTGAGAGGAGAACCTACAGAGGAGAGGGAGCGCAAGAGAGACTCAGAGATGTGTGAGAGAGGGGGCATAGGGTCTCTCTCCCTCCCTCTCTCTCTCCCCCCTCTCTCTCTCCCTCTCTCTCTTTCTCTTTCTCTCCCTCTCTGTCACCCTCACTCTCTCTATCTCTTCCCACTCTTTCCCTCCCTCTCTCTCTTCCCGCTCTTTCTCTCTCCCTCTGTCCCTCTCTTTCTCCCTCTCTCTCTTTCTCCCTCTCTCTATTCCTCCCCCTCTCTCTCTTTCTGTCTCTTTCTCCCTCTCTCTCTGTCTTTCTCTCTCCCTCTCTCTCTCTCTCTCTCTGTCTGTCCCCATGTAGCCTATAGGTATGCATAGGTGTGTGGATTTGTCTTGCTGTTACTGCTTTAATTTAAGACACTGAGAACATGTCATTTGTGAATAAAGGCCAACAAAACTATTCATCTTCTTTCTACTCTACTAACATGGGGCCAAGGATTGTAACAAGCTTGTCAGCCGAATCATCTTTGACACAAGGAAAAATGCATTTGCAAAAAAAAACAACAACCCAAAAACCTCAATGGTATATTTCTTTGTGAATGATGCAAAAATTTGGAAATACAACCTTGACAAGACACAGCCTACACTGGTTTCTTCACTTGACCAGAATCATTTCCATATTTGGAGTTTTGTTGATAATTTGAGCTGATAAATCTCTTCCATTGTGCATTTATTGTGTTAAGCCAACATACATGAACTGCACAGCTGTAGATTAACTGAATCAAAAACAGACGCTGTGCCCAGTGACTGACTGTATAGCTCTGGTCTGGACACAGGGATGTCATATCGACTTGCTGCTCTCACAGATTGTATTTTCAGTCTGCCCCTGGGGTAGATTGCTGTTCTCTCCACTGCAAACCTAGGTGGCTTTCCCTGTCGGAGAGCTGTAATAACCTCCATGATAAGGGTGCTATTGCCAACTTATAGTATCTCATCTTTGGGGGCCCTGGGTCTGCCAGTTATTATTTACTTCGCTCCAGTGATGATGATCGAATGATGACCTCTGGAGCAAAAACTACACCGCTCGATATATGGATGTAAATAATCTGTCAATCAATATAAAGTGAAAAGGGAGCAAATAGCCCCCCAAAAAAAATAAAAATAAATTGAGCATAGCACCTATAACGCACTGTGTTGATGGATTATCCTCAAAGTTTTTGTGGAGTTTCTGAAGCATGTATTGTACATGAGCAAAACTATTAAAATTGAAAAACTGACTGATGGTGCATCAGAGTTTCAAAGGGGCGCAGAAGAGATCCCCAAAATTCAGTGATGCAACAATAAACTGAGGGCACAAGCATTTTAAAATAAGGTTGAAATGCACCCTTTTGCAGCCCTGTAGAAACGGGCCTAATAGTCAACATTAATTCCTTTTTCTTAAATTGGTATGACACAATTTTGCTAAATAAAAAGTTACCTTAATTTTATATCTTGTTTGGTAAGTTTGCAGTGCTATAGCTACAACTTTGTTATTCTTTGAGAGAATAGGGAAAGAAGCTCAAAGATTTAGCTAAAAATTATATTGAAGCAAAGGATTGAAATGGCAACGTTTGACATTCCTTATCTGAAGAAAAGCAGGAGATTTTTGATAAACTAGAGTAGCCTTGTCTAGACAAAGGCACAAGAGGCATGCTGAAGGACAGGCCTGATGACAGGTCTATAATACCATCCAGGCAGCTGTGAGATATGAAGCCATCAGCACTTTGCAAAATGGCAGATTTCTGCAGCTCACCAAAGGTTGTCACTCATCACAAATGGAGAAAGAAACTTATTGAGATATCTTCCCTCTGTCACTCAAGATCTGCAGCCTGTGATGAGGCTGTCTTTAAAGCAGAAATGTGAGCAGTGAAAGAAAAAGGCTGCACAAGTATGAAACACAAATTATTAATTAACCGTGACATTTGTTTTCGTGTTTGAAAATAGTTGTTGAATGTGGCTATTTTTTTCAACTATACTATTTAAATTTAACATTTTCTCACCAAGACCATACTGACTCGTCTGGTCCACAGGTCAATCCCACCCTTAACTCAAAGTCAGAAGGTTTAGGCTTTGTCACTACTGCCCTCTGCTGTTTACACTGAAAATGTCAGCTGATATTTCCGACATGTGTACGATATTGGCCAATATAATGCCTTACATGAGCGCTTCAAAATGAAGCCAAACTAATTAAGGCCTATTACAGTGTTTTAAACATAGACTCTGTATAGAGGAGACTGGGTATGGTTGTAACATGGGGAGAGTTGTAACACCACCAATTCCACCATTCAGGGATAAGATAGGAGTCAAATGATCAGTGTTTACCCACTTCCTCCCTGATCCCACATGGTGGTTGTAAACAGGTGCATGCAGATACTATAGAGAGAAAAAAAAAATGAGGTAAGAAAGTAAATGTTTTGACCAAGACTATATTTTGTTTAGTGCTTATACTACTGCACATAAAACTATGACTTAGATTAGATTCAATTGTAGTTTCTCAGGCAAAATGTGATGCACATTTTCTTAATGCTAATTTCAAACCATTATGCTGATACATGTGATCTATGTGATCCGTGTCAAACTGAGCAGATATGGCAAAACACAGCAGAAGCTGAGAGACCGGGGTCCAGTGATCATCCCAATGTAGGTTATACTGAAGCATCAACAGAGTTTTCTCTGAGGTGCAGGAGGAAATGTTGCCTGACTATTTGACTCAGTCAACAGGCCTGTATTATGGACTGACTCCACTTGAGGTTAAGCATATGACAGGTTAGAGAGAAAGAGAGACATTGTTCTGGATGGTTCTTTTATTTAAATAAACCTCTATTGGAAGCATATCACATGACGTGCTCTTTGTTTTTATTTCTTTTGTCTAACTGTTTGTACTATGTGGCAAGTCCACACTGAGCTCTGCTGCTAACACTAAATGCACCTGTACATCTGTAAAGATTAGAAAATGTCTTTATCATATACATATATATTTAAAATCTTCTTTATGCATCCCCGTAGTCGTATAGTTTTAAAGTTTGTATATTTCTTATTTCTTATTTATTTCAAGGATAGCCCCGTTGAGATGAACCATCTCTTTTTCAAGGGGGTCCAAAATAACAAAACATAGCAAGTATTGTCACATACATACAACAGTCACATACACATAACAACATAACATAACATAACATAACATCACAAGGTCTCATGTCTTGCTCCCCATCCCCGCCCACCCCACCAATGTCCCCCACTTTCAATACAAAACAATATTAACAATAGGTATAAAGAGAAAATAAAATAACATAAGAGAGATAATTGTAAAAAAAGAAAAAAGGAATAATAATAAAAGGTTACAACATTGTTTGGACATTAGGAAAATGCTAGTAACATTGACATTGACATTTTAGATTATTGTACAAGGATGTTTTGAATAGATGTAGAGATGTAGTTGATCTAAGTTCTATTGATGAATTATTCCAGTCATATGGGGCTTTATAACGAAAGGCTTTCCTGCCTACCTCCTTTTTTACATGTGGCACTCAATAGAACGGTTGGTCCAGATCTCTGAGTGCGTATGATGACGTGAAAGGAACCATATGCTGTTTTAAATATGTAGGATTATCATATCGAATACATTTATAAATTAGAATAATCCAGTGGAGCCGTCTTCTGTCTTTGGGTTGTAGCCAGTCAAGTGTGTTGTACATAGTACAGTGATGAGTCAAATAATACATCGAAGCACAAATCTGCAGAGCGAGTTTGTGAGTGTCGTCAGTGGTTTAAGAACAGCATCTGTGGTGTTTTGGTAAACAATGTCTCCATAGTCGATTATTGGTAGTATGAGTTGCTGAGCTATTCTTTTCCTGATATCGAGGGTAAAACAGTTGATAGATCTATGTAGTTGACCAAGACAAGCATTTACTTTGTTCGTTACATATTCAATATGGTTTTCAAAGGTTAGTTCTTGGTCAAGCCAAAGTCCTAAATATTTAAATTTATCTGTGTTTTCAATCAGGTTTCCATTTGAATAGTGTATATTAAGGCTCTGCAGAGAAGTGAGACGATTCTTAAAAAGCATACTGTAGGACTTCTTGTTGTTAAGTACCAAATTATGTTGAAAAAGCCAAGATTGAATATTGTTAAAGTCAAACTGAAGTGATTCTTCAATGTAACATTTATTCATGTGCGAACTATAAATTATTGTGTCATCAGCATATAGGTGATTTTTTTACTTTTTAATAACTTTAGATAGATCATTAATATATATTGAGAATAATAATGGGCCCAGTGAGGACCCTTGGGGCACCCCTTTACTCACTGTGACTGTATCTGAGGACTTATCCTGAATGATAACAAATTGTCTTCTTCCGTGTAGGTACGAATTGAACCAAAGTACTGCATCTCTGGAGAGGCCAATTGAGTAAAGCTTGTCCAGAAGTAAATAATGATCAACAGTGTCAAATGCTTTTGTGAAATCTAGAAATATTGCACCAGTGAGCTGTACATTATCAAAGGTTGTATAAATATTATTGGTAAGATCAAGTAATGCTGTTGTAGTTGAGTGATTATTTCTGAATCCCAATTGACTTTGGGACAAGAAGTTGTGTTCATTGACAAAGGAAGATAGTTGAGTAAAAAATTATTTTTCAAAGATTTTTTTTTATAGTTTACTTTTATCTAAATTATGTGTTATATGTTTCATGTTGCTCGATTAAACCGAGAAAAAAATCTAGTTGGGGAACCTGTTCTCAAACAATGGCAATTATTCTGATTTTACAATATTTGGGCAGAATAAATAAACACAAGAAGATTATAAATATCGAGGTGTCTGTGAATGTTGGGCTAAATGTTTTGTAGTGTGGCTTTTGCTTCTGGTCTATTTATTCACAGTTGAAACCAAATCTTATTAAACAGTGGAGGCAGGTGATGCGGTTTGGGCAGTGGCAGTCAAACACTCGGGCAACTATCAAAGTTTTGGGATGGAAATAAAATATACCCAATCACGGTCCAGCAGCTCACTTTTCCATCCAATCACAGGACAGGCATTGAGTGTGGGCGTGTCCCACAACAGTGCGGCGGCGTTGGCGGCGGACTGCATCATCCTCCGCGGGCCGAGCTGGTTCGGTTGAGAGGGTGCTGATGGTGGGGGAGTACCACTGATGAGAGAGCGGGCCACACAACACACCACTCCAGCTCATATCAAAGGACTATTACTTTTATTTTTCAAACACCCATACACCCCTGGATAGTTTTCCTTTTGTCGCTGCGTGTGGTAAGTCCGAGAGAAACGGCTTTTCAATGGAGGATGCGAGGGTTAGCAGCAGTTAAGTTAGCTAGCGGATTATTGTGCCATGACTTTTCAATGATGGAGGACCCGGAGGCTGTAGCTAATGTTAGCCAGCCGGCACCCTTAAACTTGTGCTTCTATGTTTTATTTTTAAATTGTATCATTCATTTCTTTGTTGGTTCTCTGAAATCATCGGTGTACGACAAGCGCTCGTGGCGTGGTCATTGTCTGCCTGCCTTTATCCCGTTATCCACACGTCTGTTTGAACCACCCACACCCATGATGGGCTGGGGAGGCTGCTCATTTTTAATTTCTAACTTATATTTCGCATATTAAACGTGCAGTCGCGTGGCTGATAAACGGGTAATGTGTTTTAAAAAGCAGTAATGGCCTAATTCAAATATTTGTTTTTTTACTTAGCTGCCTAATCCGTGTTATCGTCCTTGTGGCATCTTTTTCAGCGGGGGGGGGGACATAAAGCATAGCACGACAACTTTGAGCTAAGCCAGGCTAACGGGCTAACACATTCCCAGCCACTGTCTGAGTGATATAGACTGCAAGAAAATGATAATCTACATTTCCCAAAGTCTAATTCTGATAACTGTTGCAAAAAAATGCTGACCATGTGAAATGTTTCTGGACAAAATCTTACTGTCAGTGTAATAGACTATCCCTTATTTCTGTGAGAGCAATAGTTTTCAGCTGTCAAAGGGATGCAGTGACAACAAGGCAGCCCGCAGCCGCTCTGATCCCCCATCCCGTGACCTGACCCACATTTTTGCCTAACCAGCGTCTGATTTAAGCATGTGGGTATTGTAGGTTAAATGTCTTGCGGCAATAACAACATAATCACTGTATTTGAGGTTGTCTCACATTGATGCTGCGAGGGCCTAGTGAGGAGTTAGAGGACATTGAGCTCATAAATGTTTAAGTTTGAGCAACAACAGATATGATTAATATCTCAATGCAGAGTAAACAAGATGTTTGTGTGGCCTTGCATTTATTTTCAGTAAAATGTTAAGCATATTCAAGTATTGACTAAAACATTCCCCATTGTAAAGCAAGTAAGATTTTTTTTGTTTTTTTTGCTGTTTGTGAAAAGACAAAACTAATATGCAGCTTTAGTTTTGCATACTAATGCTGCATACATTGGGTAACTGATCAAAAGTGTCTTGACGTCTACCTGAACTGGGCAGGTTTTCTCCAGTTTGGCTTTACCCAAATCTAACAGCTTCTAAAAATAATAATAAAAATAGCAACAAAAATAAGACAAAAACGAGGATGAAAATGCAACAAAAGAGCGAAAAAAACGTAATGAGAAAAAAGTGATGGAAAAGTGACAAAACTGTGATGAAAAGGCAGCAAAAAAGCAGCAAATGAGCGATTGAAAAGACAAAACAAAATGTGACGCAAAAAGTGATGAGAATGTGACAAAAATGTGTGACGTAAACGCAAAACAAAAGCACAATGAAACATTTTTAAAAAGTGACGACAACACGGCAATAACGCACGGAAAATGATTTGTTTAGATGAGTTGTGTAGGTCTTAGCGTTTACCTTTTAGATTTGGGTAAAGCTGAAGTGGAGAAAGTGCACTCGGTTAAGGCAGGGGTTGAGTGGTTAAGAAATGTTTTTTTTGTTTTTTTGAGTAGTTATATTACTTACATTTGGCAAAGTCAAAGAATTTGCTGCAAACAACAGTTAGTATCTCTAGGGGGGAGGCCGACCGATATGGGTTTTTCTAAGGCCGATATTTTGTGATGTTTATTGGCCAATGTCGATATGCTCGCCCGATATTTTTGACTGATATATTTTTTATCCATATGTCTGTTGTATAATCCTGTACAAACAAATACTTGGCCGCTCCAGCACTGGCCGATTTTACTTTATTACTTTAGGCGATCCAGTCATAGTTTCTGTCCCAGCTTTGATTAGTTGTGCATTAGCATATTGTTACAAGCCGCGGCATTTTGCGCTGTGATCAAAAATACAATAGTGGAGGTTAAAACTAACCAGCAATTGAATTCTCCAGATTCTGCACTTCAAAATGACATGCAGCATGTCCGTGTCCATTGACGGAGAGTGAAACTTGTGTTTAACAAACTTGAAGCTAACCAATTTTCATTGCGATGTTTCTCATCTCCTCTTAGGCCAAGGGAGTTGTGGAATGACTTGTATTAAAGCCCTGACTTTGCTCTTTCCAATGCAGTCTCTATCATTTTCGGTCCCAAAAATATCGGCTTTTTTCGGCGCTATATCGGCCGAAAGCCAATATTGTAAAATCCCCAAATATCGGCCGGCCTCTACTCAAGGGTAATATGTTTAATGTTGGTTATAATTACATTTATTATAATAACAGTTAGCACTAATGCTTTATTACTGCATGTGGCGCCTCATATGATTCAAGGTGTTGTAAAGTTTATAATTTCATAAACATTAACAAACGTATGCTGGTTTCAGGTGGCATCTCGTGTAGTGCCTGAGGTTCCCAGTAGTGATGTCACAGAGAAGTGGGCAGGAGGACCCAGAGCGGTACCTGTTTGTGGACCGCGCCGTGGTCTACAACCCAACCGCTCAGGCCGACTGGACCGCCAAGAGGCTCGTGTGGATCCCATCAGAGAGGCATGGCTTCGAGGGAGCCAGCATCCGTGAAGAGAGGGGAGATGAGGTGGTGGTGGAGCTTGCGGAAAATGGGAAGAAGGCGATCGTCAACAAGGATGACATTCAGAAGATGAATCCACCAAAGTTTAGCAAAGTGGAGGACATGGCGGAGCTAACCTGTCTGAACGAGGCGTCAGTGCTGCACAACCTGAAGGATCGCTACTACTCTGGACTCATATATGTAAGTATATCATCACAAACTAAAGCCAAATTTGTATTAAGCTATGTTCACATTTGGGCGGCATGAAGCAAATCCTGCACTCATCTGAAAGTGTTTTAGTAAAAGTCAAACTACAAATGAGTTGATAACGCTTAAGCCTAGATTTATAGCTAAAATTGTACCAAGAAATTTTATACATCACCTGCACAACACAGATGTCAGATCCAAGTGGACCTAGTCTGGCAGACCAGCAAATGTGTACATTGCCTATAGGAATTACTAACGTGAGGACTGTAGCCCAAGTTTTAGCTAAGTGTCGCTCTGGCTAAGACTTCCCCAGCCTTGCCTCAAGTGTGTTCATACTCGAGTAATAATTTGGTCCTAAAAACATTTAGCAACCCTTGTGTGGGTTGCTGTCCCTCCATCATTCAGTTGTTCACATGTTATTACAGTGCTGGATTGGTTGGTATGTGCGTGTGTGGAGTCAAAGGGCTTTAAATATGAAGTAATGACATGAACACTCAATGATGATGTCACTATTTCCTGTGAGGATGAGTATAGCTGATGTGACTGCCATAGTTTTGCGACTGTGCACTAGCTTCTTGTAGTGAAACAAAAAAGTTATTTAGTCACCTAAAAGAAGCCTCTAAGAACTTAAGTGGCATGTGTCCCGTGTGAGGGTTTGTTGGAACGAGGTGCAGTAAGCCCTACCATGTGGTCACCTCAAACTGTGGCCTCCAGCCAAGAGATCTGTTGGTTTTCTATCGGCAGATGTTGTTTGTCACTGTAATCGGACAATGATAACCTTGAGGTAAAAAGTAAGAAAATGAAAGTGCTGCTTGCATGCAGTGCTGTTGCATAACTTTGTGCCTTCAGTGAGATGATAGCGGTTCCACTCCTACACAGTGCAAATAATAGCTTCCCTCACTGTTCACTTCAACATCAGTTCAGTTTTATCAGGAGCCTGTGATGACTCATGCTGTAATGAAGCCCTCAGTTCTTTTTGTTTTCTGATCATCGACATTTAAGTGATCATGTGTGCGTCAGTCTTATAAAACCACATTTTGATGTAAGGCAAAATGTGGGGTTACAAAAAGATCTCTTAGCCTTGGAGTTCTGGTATTGGCACCCTGTCCCTGCTTTAGGCATTATTACAGGAAAGGAGATCCTGAGACTGTGCTGCTATGATGATAACAACATTTTTAGTCCGATATATTGAGGCTGGAAAATATTGCCATAAACAGTATAATTGAGGACCACTTGATGTCACTGAATTGAGCTTAAAACATGGACATCTCTTGTTCGTGACCGGCCTAGCTGCAATCCCAGTTTTAAGACTTGAAATGGAGGAGAAATCAAATTGTATAGCTCCCTACAAAGTCCAAACATGGACTCAATATAGATTAATTATGTATTTGATTTCTCCTCAAAGCCACAGTCCTCATGTGCTCAGCTTAATGAACAAGGAGCTCTCAGTGGATTGAGAGGGTGCACGCTAAAGTTCTCTGGTCAGCAGACTCTGCATGTTTACACTTCTAGCCGAGTCAAGTCAATACAGCGCAGTGCTGACATAACCTCTCATGTCCATCTTTGAATTCAGGCTCTAGATTCTGTAATACTACACTGACTAAAACAGGGAATACTGGATTATCTCTCCCGCTAGACCTTCCATTCATAGCCAAGCCCATCTAATCCAACCTAATGGCCCCGTAAAAAGGGGGGTATGCATGTGGCAGTAATGGCAGTCCAGTGCATTATTAAATGCAGGTCAAATGCACATCCCTTTGTTGGTAATGTGACTACAACCATGTGGACTCTACTTGGCTCAGGGCTATGTCTCTGACTTCTCGGATTAGCGTTGCATTGTTTAAATCAATTGTTATTGCAGAAATCATTTGTCACACAATATTACGCAAACGTCCTGGTCTCTATGTGTTATTTTTTCGCTGGTGTCACATTATTTCATGATAATTTCATGTTCGTACTAGTTCGTACTAGTTCGTACTCGACCAATATGGGTTTTTGTAAGGCCGATGCCGATATGCACGGCCGCTATTTTTTTTTTTTTCAAATTTCTTGTCTATAATCCTATATGAGGCAGCGGGCGTTTTATTAGGGGCAAAAGGCTGATTTATGAAAAACATTCCTGTCCTGGTTTTCTCTGAGTGAAAAAGTGAATGGTCCTCTTTTCTCCAGGGTGACATCAACATATACAGTCTTAATTTTTTCTTGCAAAAGAGATGTCAATTATCAATTATATCAATCGTTAAAATAATGTAAAAACATTGAACGAGGATCACTTGACTATTCTATTTCCTTTCCAGGCTTTAGGTTGCACTAATATAAACAACTTGCATAAGGTGATCTGATGATTTTATGTTTGATCAGTTATTTCATAAAATAAAATAAAACACTGCTGCAGTGGTTTTAGTTCATTTCTTTACGTGATCCAATCATAGTTTCTAGTCTTGCTTAGTTGATGTTAGCATTAGCATTCTGCCGCTGGCTTTTGCACACTGATGCTAACTGCAGCATTTTGCGTGGTGATCAAAAATACACTTGTGGAGGTTAAAAATAAAACCGAGTTAACTTAATAGCTTATCTGAATTTGAACTAGGGCTGGGCGATTATGGAAAAAAAACAAGGATTATTTTCCCCATATTGATTTTTTTGTGTAAAAGAAAAAAACAATAAATGTGGTCTGTCGTGGACGAGCATGTAAACAGATGCTGCGGCCAAACTGAAAACTGCAGCTAACTTATGAGCAAAAACAAACTACACACTTCTAGCGTCACAGTACAGCATCCCCTCACAACAACACACAAAAATTGGAATGTTTGAAGAATGTCAGAGGCAGACAATGAGCGCATGTTTGTGTGCAGAGCTCAAAAGGCCACAACGTCACCGAGTGAAGCGCCAACAACTTATTATGTTCATAAAGACATGAGTAAACCGCGCATGTATTAGTAAAAAAGACGATCAAACTTACAATTCACTGTTAGAAGTCCAGCTAATCCACCGCTGCAGTCTCAAAACAAATCCACATGGTCCAAATAGCGATCGATCGTTTTCCATCTTCTAAAGTATAAACTCTTCATCCCCGTGGGCACGTCCTGGTCCTCTGTCAGTTCCCCGCGTGCTTCTGTTTTGTCCTTTAGACGAGTTAACGCAACTTTGTAGCTGATTTTACACTCCATATTTTTTTCCAGAATGCGTCAGGACCGGCCAATTCTCCTCGATTAAAACGCACCACGCGATTATCGTGATTGACCTTAAAGGGACTATACAGAGTTTAAAATTGTTAAAACTAAGTATTTTCCTCCCAAACATGTTCCAGCAATGTCCCAATGTGTAGAATGAGCTCAGACCTGTTCACCACAAAACCCTGCGCTGTCACTCAAAACGTTGTTACTTCGGGTCTGAATTGCTGTCATGCACAAGCTTAATATAGAAGGTGCAGTTACATGTATGACCTGAGGTGGCGGTAGTGAGTATAAAATGGCCAACTTTAATCTAGCCCCTTTATTTAAAATCTCGATTAGATTAAAATTCTATTATTTGCCCAGCCCTAATTTGAACTATATCGATATATGCGATATGGTCTAATTCCATATCTCATTTAAAAATATATCGATATATCTTAAATATCAATATATCGCCCGGCCCTATTTTCACATATAAATTATATGTCGAGTCTAAAAGGCTTTCAATTCTCGCCGCATTTCTGTAAACCTGCTATTGTCCAGCTGGTGGTAGAAGTCCGCAAGGGGAAGCTGCTGATGTTTGATGCGCTCCGAGTCATCACTTTGCAAGTCAATAAGCTCCAACTGCACCTGGGGTGGCGCATCCTCAGGGTTCACAGTAAAGGAGGGACGAACAGCGTCATGTCCTTTTCAATGGTCACAAAATCACGAAAGCGTTCATTAAACTCCTCCATAAACGAGGCGATGGCAGTTGAGTATTTCTTTGCTTTGTAGGTCGACTAGCTCCTCAGTTATGTTCAGGTCAATGTCCACTCCTCTCAGAAATATTAGTAACTGGGCAGTGTCAGATACATCTCTACTTTCATCACAAACTAGGGAAAAGAAATAAAAATTGTTCCCTATAGCCCCTAGTTCAGATGAAATGTACTCGACCCCGCACTATGGGGGGGAAACATTTGCAAAGTCCTCTTTCTTCTCGGTAGAAATGTTTTCCACTATTTTCATGATGCGAATAAATTATAAACTCGCCCTCCACTATACGAGCGATCGCGATGTCGTCACATCCGTTGGCCGTGGTAGGCATTTTACATGTTCATATTTGATAAACATTTTATTAAAATCCTATAATCAGCAAAAACAATGTCCATAAACAGGGCATTGCTTCTCTTGCGCTGTAACAGATCTATCATTTTATAAAACCGAGTTAGAGGCCTGGATGCATCAGCTGCCTACCAAACATCCGGCGAAAATAGCGGAAGTAAACAATAACAGCGATCGCTCGTATTGGCTTGCCATGCTTGGCGATAGCATACCACCTCGCAACTTGCTTTGGTGACATTTTCATTAGAAACTCGCTGTTGAGAGGAAAGTACAGTTGTTTAACTTTGTCAACACGGTGTTGCTCCGTTAGCTTGTCATGCATTACCATGTTTTGACTGATAATGTTTTTTTACATTTAAATCTTTGTACACCCGACAGTCTCTTGGCATATATTTGGCAAACACGGTTGTCATTGAAATCAGTGAAAAAATATTGCAATTTCCATTTATCTTGAAGCTTACAGCTTTCGCAATCAACTTTTCTCATTTTGGTTACAGAAGCCATAATCAATATCAAGGCGTCTCATGTTTTGTCTGTGGTGAGGTGCGCCCAGTCACAACATGCATGTATTTTTAGTATCCAAGGAGGGAAGTTGCGCGTCTTCAAATATTCCGAGTGCTAAAGCCCAAAAAATATTTTTTTTTAGAAAAAAATGTAAAGGGTAGCACATCAATAATTCGTATATCCAGACAGAAGTACTCGCATATTTCTTTATTTGGTTACAACAAAACAGATTAAACGCTAACGCGTTTCGGCATAAGCCTTCCTCAGAGTGTTGCATGCATGTATTTTTGTCATCAAAAGTAGAGTACATTGAAATCGCATAATTATAACCTAATTTAGCGTGTGTGTTTTTTTTTGCCTTAATTTCAAAAACTGTGTAGTGCTACATTTAATGACGGACTTTTAGCATGTTTGATTTAACATCTTGTTCATTCATGTCTTTGAGAAGCGACAGATTTCACTGACAGGCAATTTGCATATAGTTTTAGAACTATATTTTCTGTCGTCTTGTAACCGTAATTCTGGCTTTGTTACCGAGAAGAGCTGTAAAAACGAGGTTGGCTCCTTGTCGCACATCAAGAGGTTTTTTCATTTCAACTGTCAGATTAGGTATAAAACCTAATACCAGCTGATGTTCATAAAATGTTGGTCTTTTTTTATGCATTTTTGAACGTGGGTGGGAGGCGACGTGCCAAGAAAACTCAAAAAACACATTAGATAACTAGATGAAAAAAACCTTTGTGTGAACACTTTGTGTGAACGCCGAAATCCAGACTTGTTATTTACTAGTTTCTCTCGACAGTCGCACTAGACGTTCGGCGGCTAATTCCTTCTAGCTCAGGTCTGTTAACCCGCTCAAAGTAATCTACTGAGGCACGTTAGGAGTCGCGCAGTTCACCTCCAGCAGAATCACTTAATTAAAGGGAGAACTAAGCAAATAAAATAACTGAGCACATTTTTCAAACAAACTGACCCAGTGCCTGGTTATGGACGAGGTTTGAGCCAGATCTACAGTAATCCCTGAAATGTTCCCTGGGGTGCTCCAACAAGGACGGCAGGCTGAGTCATCTGTGGCCCAATGCCTGCCCTCATGCTGGGATGGGACACTGATCCGTCTGCCTGGCCTGGTGCCCACAGCAGGGGGTGTTGTCATGATGGTCCCGTAGCGAGTCCTTCATGTCAAGTTCAAAGTTAGTCCTTGTTATAAACAAAGTGATTTAGTGAATAAGACAGTGCTAATGGGCAAGAAACGTTACGGTCCAAGATCCAACCAGGGCTGCACAAAGTGATTGTCAGGTGGGTCAATAACAGTAAGACATCGCAAAATCAATGACGGAGATTGACACATTTTTGCTGACACAGCCTAAAAGAAAAATGCAAGGTAACTAAAGCATGTGCCAAAGTCCTTATGTAGCTTATTTTTGTCCTGATTTATTATGTTTTATGCCCTGTTATCACATAATTTGATACATATTGCTCACATTATGTTTGAATTCAAGTCTGCTGAAATGGTTTGCTGCATAAAACATTAACTGCAATATTCAAGACAGTAGTGGTATTATTACTCTAATACCCGCCTCATTATAGGGTTTCATCATTTGCGCAGTTGATTATGTCTCTACTGTATTTTGAGACGAGAATCTCCCCTTTAATTGGTATTTTCTGATTTTTCTTTGGAACGGACCTAGAATTTCACAAATGTTAAATGGTCTCCATTCATGCAGCGCTTTTCCACTTACATAGGCACTCAAAGCGCAAACCCATGAAGATGAAATGATATGTTTATGTCAGGGGAGGGTGATCTATCAAAAAAGGTTTTTCTTCAAAGCCTGTTACTTTCTTTTCATTGGCTGAATATGTTGGGGCATGTTTGCACAGGGCACTTGTTCTCTCGGCTTTTGTCACACACCGACGCACACAATAGACTGGTCCTGTCACTGTTATTTCTGGTTAATCTCAGGCTTAAGTTGTTGGTGCAGTCCTGGCGGCCCTGCAGCAAAATACTACTGAGAACAACCAAATACAAAAAAAAAAAAAAATCACCTGAAATATTGAATAAATACTTTAGATCCAGTCAAAGATGCATGACTCGGGAGTGTGTTAATCCCAGTGTTTAGTGCTGATGGGCAGACATGTCAGGGATTAACCCTGTCCTACCTCACTGCATTTCACAGCCAACAGGCCCCGATACAAGCCATGCCGATATGGCTTGTATCGGATTAGAGGCGTCTCCTCCTCCATCTGAACTTAATACTGTAGTTGTTATCTTAAAAAGGGAAATCTAACTAATATAATTGACAAACTGTAAAAACAAAAGGTTCCAAGGAGTGATTTGATTGTGAAGACTTTCTGTCTTTCCCTGATTATTACAACCCACACAAATAGCCATGAAAAATATTATCCTTCATGTTTTGTGTGTGGATTTTCTGTGAAAGTTTGAATTTTAGTTTAGTTTGACAATTTCTGTGATGTTAATAGTTTCACTTCCTTATTGGACACAGACAGGAAGTGACATAGATAGAGGGCAAGCAAGTTTAAACTGTTGCTGTGCCAACCATGTTATGTTAATCGGAAATGGGTGAGCTTTAAAGGAATAGTTCACCGTTTTTCCAGACTGAGATATGTTCTTACCTGAGCTTAGATGAGTTGATACGTACCTGTCTGGTCTGTGCTTACCCGTGGAAGAGCTTGGTCGCTTGTAACTTCACCCCATTTGGAGCTATAGGAATATACTGGGAGAGGCCAATGCTAAAAGCATCTTTGGTCTTTTTGCGTGACTGAGTGCACGCACAAAGACCAGGCAGGTACGCACCAACTCGTCTAAGCTCAGGTAAGAACATTTATGAGTATGGAAAAACTGTGAACTATTCCTTTAAACTTCTTTGAAAAATAACTTTATGCCCAACATTTCTTCATCTATTTGCTGCTCCACTGAAATAAAATAATAATTGTCTGAATAAGTCATGTTTTCAAATGCATTAAAACTTGTCATATGCACTTTAAGGTCTAAATCACAACTAACTTGAGTTTTTGTCTTTCCACAGACATACTCCGGCCTCTTCTGTGTGGTCATAAATCCCTACAAAAACCTACCCATTTACTCAGAGAACATCATCGAGATGTACAGGGGCAAAAAGAGACACGAGATGCCCCCTCACATCTACGCCATCTCAGAGTCTGCATACAGGTGCATGCTTCAAGGTAAGACTGTTGTTTATTCTCTACGAGTCTTGGTTCTGAAAATGTTCTCGAGTTTGTCCTGATAAAGTCAGTGATGTATAAATAATACAGCGAGTAAAAGGACACAATAGTTTACAATAATAATAAACTTGCAGTGCTTGGACTTTATATTATGATTATTATATATGTATAGTTCCATAGCTGCAGTGTTAATGCATCTATATTTGATGTTACTGGAAACAATCAATACTTTAAAAAGTGCCTTCCTATTTCAAAATGACGGTACTTGTTATGCCCGGCTCGTCGATAGCCTGAATATGACCTTGTGCTCTGTCTCTCCATAATGATTGAGACTAGAATTATTCAAGCTTTTATCAACTGAAAGGTTATTGGGTTGAGAATAATTGCTAAGCAGAATGTAGGTTTAGGAAAGTTGTGTTATGTTGTGACGATGGGGTTCACACTTCTTGTACGGGCCGGGTGTGGGACATCACTTAAATACATGTTTTAAGGTTCCAAAACTTCATAAATGGTTAGCTAATAGTTCACCAATTGTTTATTCAACGAAAACATGCAAAATATCATGTTTATTTAAGCCTTTTGTCCGTTTTTAATAAAAAGAAATTCCCAACATTTCTGAGCTAAAGTTCCCATTGAACAAAAATGTATTGCGAATTGTCCGCCCCTTTGAACACTACGTTCTGGGCCTGATCATTGTGGGGGTTGTCAAAAAGCCTTACCTAAGTTTAATCAGCTTGTGTCTTAAATTACTACAAGAAGCTCCTGAAGATAAAAGAAAAATGTCCTCAACTCAACCAGCTCAGTCCAGTCAATGCTTTGTTATGTGAAAAGCTCCTCTACGGTTATTGAACAAGATGCGATAAAGAGACATGTAATGCAAAGTTATAGTGCACGAGCAGTTCATTGGTTGTAGTTTGATGTAGTGTTTGTCACATGACTCTCAAGTGCGACATTAAATCGTGACTTCAAAGATCTTGACAGTAGCCGCTTCCTTTCTCTGCGCTATGAGTGACGAGGATCAGTAAGAACAGAGGATGACCCCATTGTGCGCCACAAAAGCTCTTTTGTGCAGCTGTGAGGGCCGGCCATGGGGGTGGTGACTAACTGGACAGTCCCATCAGCTTTTGCTCTCTGCATGTTTGTACACAGACGGACATTTGGGTTTTAGACGTATACCGGCTTCTCCGATATTTTGAATTAGAGCTTCAAGATGGATTGCAATCAAGTCTCCCAGTTGGCTGATGTACGGTGCGCATGGTTGTGATTCATGCAGAAACATTTCACTCCTGGAGTGCTCTAATGCTGAGCCACAGTCAGCTGTTTGTCCAAAACAACAGTCTGGTGTGGAGCCCAGCTGAAGTCGAGTAAAACCTTGGGCCTGATCTTGAGTTTCTAAATGTAAACTTACGAGACTTGCACAGCAGTGCTGCCTCCCAAGAGTTTCCTTCCACAGACTGTACCAGAATATTCTGGTGCTCGTGCTAGTGTTTTGATTACGTTTCTGCGGCGTGCAGAGTCCTGCGCTCTTAAATACTGGCACTAGATCATTGTGCTCTCTCACCCAGGACATGGACAGTGTTTAAGCACAGTGGGAGAAATAGTTTATAGTTTGTCCTGTGCATGATGTTAATGTAAAGAACAGCAGAGCAAAGGCAGTTAATCGATGTAGTCAGCACTTGTAAACGGAAGGCCTCCGCTCTCCCCTTTTTTTTTTCTAGCCTGAGGCCGACGCACCGTTGTTTGTACGCAAAACACCAACTTTGCCTTGAGCAACCGGTTAATCAGTTGACCATGAACACCATTATCACCTTCTATAAAACCTATAACATTTCATGCTCAGCTGGGCCAATACATTTCCAGTTACGATCAAGTCAGAATGAACAGTGTTGTGAATAAAAAGGAGGTTTGTAGGTTGAAGATTAGCGGAGGCCAGATGCTGCTCAGCTGTGACTCTGGGCGTTTAAACCTGCTTAATATGAGTTCATAGTAATTGTTGGAAAACCAATCCATCCATTGTCATGTCATCCTGTGCCTTTTGTTGTTGTTCAGACTTTTGCCACATCCCATTTTAAACCATAAAACAAATGTGGTGAACGATTGTCAACTTATATTTACAGCTCAATCAAAGGTGTGTGAACCTTTGGGCTATGGGTTAGTTTCCCCTCCTCTACTGTGAGGTCGGTCAGTCTCAAATCAACAAGGCACATTACGAGAGCACATCTGTCATCGATTAGTCCGCTTGAAAGTCCTCAGGAAAAAATCTTCCAAGAGACCAACTCAAGTTTTCTATTATATTATTATTATTCTAATAATAATAATATAAGGATGGAATTATAATAGAACTCCAATGTGGGGTTTTCCCAGCCCCCCTGCATTTTTGAAAATAGGGGGTCTTTGTTTTACCTTAACGCAGAAAGATTCCCGTCTCTGAGATTTCCTGCGTGTTTATGCAGGCCATTAGGTCAAACCAGCTTGATCCATCTTGGCTTAGTGAGTTTTTAAACAGAGCACAGCTGTTTGATTTTGCTCCCAGTCTCTGCTGCCGTCAACAATAAACACAATGGATGAAACAAATCTGATATGATTAACCTCATGCTTGTAAATCATTATTATTAAAAAATGTGGATATGAATTCCTCCATCTGTATTTATTTGTGTCCTTTTGACCTGGGATTTGACACGTGAAACTGTGTTAATATTTTAACTAAAACACAGGTTTATACATTATTTGCACTGTAAGTCCTGGTGAACTTTGTCCCATTTGGGGAGTATGGTTTGATTAACCTGCCCTGAATGAAGTAGCTGTCGGCCAATATTTGATATATTGCACAAATTAATCAACAATTTGATTCAAATTTGATTAATTGCACATGTCTAAAGTATTGCTAATAACATTCATATTATTTGATGTAATAAATTTGAGACTGGCCGTGTCATTCCTTATAGTGATTAAAACAGTTTCATCAACATTACGTGTAACTCTAGCTCAGATTTCATTAAGACTTTCTTCTCAGAAATGGGTGAAACCGATGTGTTTCCTCTGCATTAGTTTCCACAGAGCTGTCTGGACAGTCTGAGGATCTGCTGTGCCCCTGGTACAATAATGATGTGTGGCTTTAGGACTGAATGCTTGGACATCCTTATTGACAGATGCTGACAGATGTTGGAAAAGCATTTTAGCCATCAGTGTTTTGATTGGCTTTCGAGAATTTACAGCATAATAGCAGTATGTTTAGTCTATGTTTAGTCTATCTGTGTGACAGGACAGAAAGCAAACCCTGAAGTAATTTCCATTAATGATGTGTATTCCTTGTTCTGTGCTTTTAAGAGTCAAAGCGATGTTGATGCTGCAGCACCACTTATTGACTCGTTATTCCATGAGGCGTATTAATGAGAGCTAGGTGAGTGTTTGCACTTAAGTGGCACTCCTAAAACACAAGCTTAAAGCTGCACTGCCTCAATTGCTCCGTTATCAAACCGTAAAGGTAGAGGTAGTTGAGTAAAATCTCTCGGCTGTTGAACAAATGCGTTTCTAGCTCTCACAGACCCTCCCGCACATCCCGATTGTTCATGTGAGTTAATTAGAAGCTCATCTCAGGGACAGAGTTGAGCCATGAACAGGACAGATCGCTGATGCCGACGCTGTGCTCATTATTTACCGTCTGACTTCCTGATTCTAGGAAAATGCGATAGATTTAGATACACGAGGCATGTAGATCTATGGTGCTAAATGAAAGTTACTCTACTACAAGAATATAATTTGATTACTGCAGCTTTATGTCTCTCTGAGCTCAGCATGATTGGCTCCGTTCAGACCTCTCCTGCCTCTTTTAAGAAAAATAACACACAGAGCTGCACTAGACGCCCTCAAAGCTCCAAATTGCAGAGTATAACAGTGTAATAATCAATTGCACTGTTTCCTATGACTGAGCTCTGACTTCAAATATTCAGTGACCTGACTGAAGCTTTAATGGAGTCATGTGAAACTGTGAGCAACCATGAAAATGGCACAAAGGAGTCCTTATGACCATCAAGTAATGTAACAGAATAACCATTGGGAACTGTCCCCGGTCAGTAATCAGCAGAGAGCAGTCTGCAGAGGCTGTTGAGGTCGCTGCCGCGGCGTGGGGGATTTACAGCGCGCACCCACAATGAATGAACGTCAAGCGTGTCTGCTGCCAAAGAGATAAACAAGAGCTCACTGCGTCTGATCCTCATAGTGCAGTGAACGAGTGCTTTGAATTGTGGTTGCATGATTTGGGAAATTGCTATTGCTAATCACAATGTTTCTGATAAATAATGTAATTGATGATTAGCTCTACATTTTATATTTTATATTTTATATTAGAATAAGCGCACAATTTAAAGTTGTAAATGTATTGAGCTGCATGTTTGGTACTCAGCTCACAACTGGCAGGTTGCATTACGAGTTTTTATTGTTACTCCTCTTTGTGTTATTATGTTTTATTATGAGTATTATTTGTTTTGCAAAAGTTTGAGCTTGAGTTGTGACCTTTCAAACTGTGATTTCAGTTCAGTCGCACTTAGTCTTGCGACCCGACTGGGTGGATGAGATGCTTTGGCACTTCTTGTTGGCTTCAGGGAATGAGATTAGCAACTGTTTCTATTGTATGCATGAGTTGCCGGCCAGTTTTCCTTGTTGCTGTAGGAAGTGCCTTATCCAAGTCACGAAGTCCAGGTTGTCTCTGATGAGCGGTCCAGCTGTGGCCTCATTCATGTCATCACTTACACCCCTCGTCTCCACTGGGACGCCCCACAGGAACTGTCAGCATTTTTGCCCCAAAGTCTTTACCATTCAGGAGCTCAACCTGTGACAACGGGCAAAAGCAAGTGAATATTTATCCTGCTCCAAGTTGTAATGAGGACAGACATAAAATCAACTGGGCACATGATGCTGTTATGAAGAGAAAACCATCAGACTTGCAGCTCTACTGGGTGCGTTTATGGTTCTACAAAGTTTATAGAGGTTTAAGTGTGTACAGCCTTAAGCCGGAGCTAGAGGATGACTTCTATCTAATCTCTGGACTTCTTGGGCAGCCATGTGACTTGGGGAGGCCCTGTCCCTGTCGGGGGGCATTGATGAGAATAGACTGCGCTGTTTTCCCATGACGACATCATCATTATTTATCTTCATAGGGCCTCAATACAAGCCTTACCCTCCTCAATGGAAGCTCACAAGATGCCAGGCGCCTCAGAGTCTTAAGAACATTATATTTGTGATTTTACAGCTACTAAAGCTACTGAGGAAAGTAATTGGCCATGTTGCGCTTCCAACTGGGAGTGCACGAGATTTTGAATGTGAGAAGTCTGATTAAGTAATTTCTTTTTGTGTAGCAATATTTAAGAATGGAAGAAAAGAATTGGACTAAAGCCAAGTTGTGTGTGGTACTAATTCAGGAGTTTTGCACCAGCCAATGTAAAGCTGGCATTTGGTCTGTCTCATCTAAAGCTGTAGGGATTTGATTGTGTTGAAGCATATTCATGTAATAGTTTTAAAGAAGAGCTTTGTAACTTGTTTACCTTAATAAATCCTTTTTGTACGCCCTCTGGGGGTACTACAAGTGTTAATGGGATGACTGGGGACTTTCATCTCCTCTAATGGAATCACGAAGAAGAAGCTAACAGGCTAACGGGCAAAGCTAACTGTGGGCTAGCGTCACTTAGACAGTATTTACAGCCAAGTTTGAGTGAAGATATTATCTCCATTGTGTATTTGGATGTAAAAAAAACGCAACATGCAACGACACCTGCAGTGGCGCTCGTGGCCTCTAGGGGCATGAGTTACTTAGTTATGATATTTTTTTTTTTTTATGTTTAACTACGTGCTTTCATTAAAGGAGCTATATCATGCTATTTTAGCCATTCCAAAGTTAAGTATAGGCATTTATATGATATATTGTACCTCTACCATTATGGAGCACTCATTTTTGTGATAAATATAAGTGTTTTCTAGAGGTATTTTTCGAACCCGGAAGACACAACGCTTCGATTCAGTTAACTCCGCCCCCTCTCTCCGCGCATACAACTTTACCGTAATATAAATAAACAACAATAAGTAAAGTTACTTCACGATGCAGTTATACGGAGTTGACATCTGCAACACAGCTTCATAAATGGCTAACACACATGCTAATATGCTAACACACAAGCTAACCCGCGTTTGGATTGACTCACCGCTCTGGTCCATCGCTGTTTACATTGTGGGACTCGCGTTGGTTATAAAAGTTAATCCACTTTGATTCTGGCGAAGGTTCACCAAACATCCATCAGAGACAGTCACAGAAAAACACCATTTTGGTGATAGTCGCTGAATCCAGGAGAAAAAAACAGCTAGACGAGTGGCCTCTTCTTGAAAAAGGTTGAATAAACTCCTCGTCCTCGTAGCCAAACGCGCTTCTTTTTCTCCGTGACATTATCGTTAGTTAAGAATGAAGAACAGGTGTGTCCAGAGTAACGAGCTCCATCTTCACAGCTGCAGCGCAAACATGACTGATCTGTTCAGACGCGAGGTGTTTGTTTTGGCCACAGCTGACCTGGAAGCACTTCGGGCACATCCTTTTTTTTTTTTTTTTTTACTCTTTGTTTCTTTCTTACGACAGAAATAATGAAAACGCTGTTTTACAAATTAAAATCAGGCCGTAAGCATAGAATTAAGACATTGCATTACAGACGTCGAGCACTTCCGTTCCGTTGTTACGACACAACTGAACACTCAGCCGTTCACCAGGAGAGGGAGGAGCAGCTGCTCAGAGAGCAGGATTCAGGAGGATTACTGAGAGCTGCGTGAATGAAGCCACAAACCACGCTGGGGGTGTTTTTGATAAGGAAATAGCATAACAACATGGCTAAAAGCTCCAAAAAGTCGATTTTGCATGATATAGGACCTTTAAAAAAGTGATTTGTATAAAGTAATTATGTGCTTTGTTTGTCTCTACAGATCGAGAGGATCAATCCATACTTTGCACGTAAGTTGACTTCATTCTACGAAAATAGTTTAAAGCATTGTATATTCTTCAACCGCAGACTTAATTGAATAATGGCTCCTTTATATTAAGAGCAAGTCTATCAAAGTACAAAGTACAGACAAGAAATGACCCACACAGCTGAGGCCTCACAGACAGGAGTAAAGCGGCGCCTCTCAGTTAGAGGGTACTTGTCAAGGGACCAGTTAAGGCATTTAACACCAGGGGTTCAAGTCCACAGAGATAATAATGTAATCCATCTATGACTGCTACAACTGCTAACAAAGTATTCTGATATGCTACTGGTACCTAATAAATAAAGCTACGGACGGGTTCACTTGACCCTAGGTGACCCTCTACTGACCCGCTACTACCAAACATACACGCAAAAGCAATAGAGACCAACGGTTCTCAAACTTTTTACACTATATGTCACCTAAGGAAAGATACAGCCAGACCTACATGATACAAAAACTAAGTCTGAAGATATGAACTGAAAAGTACCACCTAAATAACCTTTTTTTTTTTTAAGCTCTTGTGTACTGTAGGTAGGTGTGTGTGGGGGTTTGAAGGTTTGAGAAAGTTTTTGGCCTGCACGAGGGTGAATGTAAATAAAATCAATAGAAAGGTCCAACCAGGGAAAGGAGTTGAGAATTGGCACTAGCTATAAACTCTTTGTGCATTTCATCATCTGCAAACTTTGCTTTGTAACTATGTCAAAGAGCATTGTTCCTGTCAAATATATAGACAAATATGGAGGGAGATCTTTCCTCTGAGGCTCATCCACCTACTGAGTGGAAAACAACCAAACCTCCAGTGCATGCCTGGCTTTTGTAAATTTGCACCTACTTTAAAACCTCAGCAATGATCTAAATCTAAAACTGCTGACCACACTTTTGTGCAGCCTGGCTGAGGTGACTCTTTCAGGCAGTCACAGTAAGATAAGTGATAACGGTTACAGCAGACTAAACATGCACGCCAAATATCCTTTCTGTCACTCAACCCTGGTTTTGCTCGTATCTATGGCCTACGAAAGATTTGAAAACCTTTCGTTACCTTTGAATATTGGTGTTTTTGTTACATTGCAGAGGTGAATCAGGAGCCGGCAAGACGGAAAACACCAAAAAAGTCATCCAGTATTTGGCGTACGTCGCCTCCTCGCATAAGGGAAGGAAAGACCACAACATTCCTGTGAGTACTGCAGACTGACAGTAATGCTCCTACTATAATTGTCATGAGTAAAATGCTTTGCTCTTTATCTGGTGTAAGCTATGTGTGTACGAAATCTAACCTTTTACATTTGTTTATCTGACAAACAGCCAGAATCACCCAAACAAGTGAAACAGGCAAGTCCCCACGCATTCCTATTTCCAAAATGTATGCATGCTGTACTCACGTCATATTAGCTCACTCGATTCAAGTCACTACTTCAGTTTAAGCAGCCTGTGCAAATGCAACGTGTCATTTAAAGAAGCTTTTTTATTCTTTCTGTCAGGCGCAAAATTCAGTTGTAAGTAATTTCAACTCTGGCATGACTTACTGAGACCATGTTTTATCCTGTTTTCTGTTGTCACTCATAATGCATGTACTTTAGCGTAGACGGTCTATCGTGTGTCCGCTTGTGCGTCAAGTCTAACTAGCGACCACGCCTGTTTATGTGTCTTTTTTTTGCCTGTCACGTTGGCCACTCGAATCACAGACGGCGTTTAGTAGGCGATCACAAAACCGGACAGCGTTTTCTTACACTGATATGTGTTCTTGTACAGCTTCGGACTTTTAACTTTAGCGTTGTTTCCATGACACAAATGCAGTTTTTGATAATGTTTCAATCTCTTCATGTCAACAGAGTGGAGCCCTGTTTTATGTGAGTAGTGCTGACTGTAGTTTCTATCCTTTTACTCACAGCTCAAAGGGGCGCCTTACTCACTCTGCTTTCAAGTCACTAATCCTTTACAGAGCTTTCTAGAAGCGAAATGAAGAATAATATCACCTCTTACATACTTTGCATGAACTGTGAGTTTTGGTGACTATAATGGTTTGATCTCTTGATTTAAAGAACACTAACACACTAAATCAACATTTGTCGTGAAAAAATAGTAAAAAATAGCACCGATCTGATACCAGTAGGCCTGTCACGATAACAAATTTCAAGTACGATATATTGAGGTGGGAAAGTATCGCGATAAACGATAATATTGACTCCAACGATACTTGATACTGTCAACTGTCAGGTGTAAAAATGACAGTAAAACTGTGTTCTAAAAGTGCATAATCATATCCTAAAACACCACAAAAGCTGCAATAAACATGAAATATAAAGTAACTCAATTTGCTTCAGTTAGAAATCAAAGTTTTATAAAGAAAAAATTGGGGGAAATGCCTATAAATGTACAGATACTTAATATCGAGCCCAGAAATATATTGTTTAACTGTTACTTATTGAACGATAAGTCGATATAGTTTTTATCGTGACTTTAAAAATACGACATCGGGTATCGGCTACAAATATCCAATACTGAGCCGATACCAGTTTTGGCTCTCATCGCCTTAAAAACACAACTTTTACCACCTAAATCTAAGTGAATATGAATATCCTATATATCGTTTTAAAGCTCAGAACCTGGAGAATTCAATCGCCGAGTTTTAACCTCTATGCTAAAGCTAGCATGCCAACGAAAACTAATCAAGGCTGTGTCAGAAACTATGATAAAATACAAAAACACTTAAATACAAACGCTTGGCTTCAGCAGTAGTCAACTTTATTTTAAGAAATAACTTTATTGATCTTAAAATGGAGAAAAGAGTCAATTCAGTTTTTCACTCAGAGAAAGACACTTTTAAGAAAGTGTTGAATATCGGGTATCGGCAGATGCTCAAAACCCAGTATCCCGGTATCGGTAAAAAAGCTGGATCGGAGCATCTCTAATAATAATGATAATAATAATAGTACAATATAGATCTGTAGGGCATAAACTTCATGTATCCTGGTGATTTTTGCCTCCAACAATAACGGAGCAGCCACTGGCAGCTGTCGTTTGCCTTACGTGCGGTTTCCAGAGGGAGAATGTGGGTCAGCCCGTAACACTGCTAAAGGGAGCCCCCTCTGACATGTGCAATAATCTGCGGTTGACTTTTTATATGTTTATATCATGCTGCGGGTGCCAATAAACACATTCAACTACTACAAGTTGGTTAACAGTGTACTTTGGTTTATTCGCCACCACAGTCATAAATGGACATAAATGTGTAGTCTGAGTACTCTAGAGATCTATGGCTGATCCTTTCCACAAAGTTTTCCATTTCGTTTGTTTTAGTTTGGTAGAGTGGTGATCTGGTCTTTGTGTGCTATGTATTTTGAGTATGAGTATTTACAACCTTAAACCAAATTGTAAAAAGAGTTGAATAATTAGGAGACAAGGTTAGCAATATGGAAAAAGAGCTGCAGAATCCATTAACCCTCTTTATCCCTGCTGACCGTGCTATTTCCATGTTATTACTGTGCTGTAAAGTGCATATTTTGGACGCAAAAAAATATATTGAGAAGATTTTCAGTGTGGTAGGCACTGTATAATGTGCCACCAACCTATGCAATTAAAACACCTTAAGATTTGACATTTTTTAAGTTTTAAAACATGCTACTGCTACTCAGTTCGGGTGACTCGTCATCTGTAGTCAGTGTTAAATCAAGAGTATATTTTATTGTTTTAGTTTATTATAGTCATATACTGAAATGTTGTTCATGGCAGCCCCTCTGTCTACCAGTACATCTTCAGATGTCTTGTCTGCATGCCCGTGATCTTTCTGTGGTGTCTATCAGTCCGTAGCGGCGTACACTTAATCTCTGATGATTTAGAGACATTTATGATGCGGTTGGTTTGGTGGAGAAGCTAATCCTTTATGCTTTATTTCAGGGAGAACTGGAACGGCAGCTTTTACAGGCCAACCCCATCCTGGAGTCTTTTGGGAACGCTAAAACCGTGAAAAATGACAACTCATCGAGATTTGTAAGTGTTTGGAAAAATAAAGGGGCTGGAGGATTTTCACAGGGCTAACAGTTTATTAGGCTCATGTTGAAAACTTCTGTCATGTGAAACTGCCATATTTCTAGGGTATCTAGATAAATATACTTTTAAGTGCTTCTATTTATTGATTTCACCATTGATAGAACTTGAGAAAGTCTTGAAGTTGCTGCATTACATTATTGTTGCTAACCGTTTTGTTTTTGTTTCAGGGAAAATTCATTCGTGTCAACTTTGATGTGACTGGTTATATTGTCGGGGCCAACATTGAAACCTGTATCTTTTTAAAGAAAAGGGCATCTTTTGCAACACAACAGATACAAATGTTTTTTTACTTAACTCTCTGTCAGATTTACTAGAAAAGTCCAGAGCTATTCGACAAGCCAAAGATGAACGCACCTTCCATGTTTTTTATCAGCTGTTGGCTGGAGCTGGAGAGCACCTGAAATGTGAGTTTGTTTATCTCACTTTTAACCTTGTGGACAGCACATGTTGCACTGCAGTTTCAAAGAAATGATTTTAAGATCATCTATTGATTAACTCATTTTATGTTTTGTGCATCTTCAGCGGACCTGCTTCTGGAAGGATTCAACAATTACCGTTTTCTGTCAAATGGAAATATCCCAATCCCGGGCCAGCAGGACAAAGATAACTTCCAGGAAACTATGGAGGCCATGCAGATCATGAGCTTTGGGCATGAGGAGATCCTGTGTAAGTTGAGATCAACACTTCTTTCACTTTTTTATTCAATAATGAGATTACATTTTATACAAGGTTACGTCTAATTCTGTAAACCACACTTTCATGTGATATGAATAAAATAACTGTTGCATTGTGTTTGCTCTGTGTGCTCTCTGTTATAGCCATGCTGAAGGTGGTGTCTGCAGTGCTCCAGTTTGGAAACATTGTCTTCAAAAAGGAGAGAAACACAGACCAGGCCTCGATGCCCGATAACACTTGTTAGTATTGCATGTCAAAGTGGCACTTTGTATTTGCATCTTTTCATATCTTTCATGTCTACAATGTCATTCTCTGACAGCAGCTCAAAGCTGAAAGCTTTGTCTGACTGACATTTAGCCTATTATCAAGGAAATGACACCTTCCCATTCCCCTACATGTGACACCTTTATTATGCCTGCTCAATTTACTGATGTGACTTGCACCTTTTTGTACAAGATGCTACTGTAATGTGCAATTACACAATATATATATATATTTTTATTTAACCGTGAGCAGTTCTCCTTGTCCGCTCTGCCTCCGCTCTGCCCTCTGCACACACAACAGTGAACACAGAAGCATTCGTTTCCCAGGCCGCTCGCTGCGGACTGATTAGTTGCAGAGCACACCTGGTGGGCTGTGAGGCAGATTATACCACATTTGATCCTCTGATTCAATGTTTTTCTGTTTCAGCTGCACAGAAACTTTGCCACTTGCTGGGAATGAATGTTATGGAGTTCACCAGAGCCATCCTGACCCCAAGGATTAAAGTGGGGCGGGACTATGTCCAGAAAGCGCAGACTAAAGAGCAGGTGGGTGCTTTGTTAGTTGTAGGTAGCAGCAACAGCAAATAGATATTTATTTCATACATATTTTTTCTGGATTGCTCTCCTCTTCCAGGCGGATTTTGCAATTGAAGCCTTGGCTAAAGCGACGTATGAGCGCCTTTTCCGGTGGCTTGTCCATCGCATTAACAAAGCTCTAGATCGGACCAAGCGACAGGGGGCTTCTTTTATTGGCATCCTGGACATAGCAGGCTTTGAGATCTTCCAGGTGTCAAGGACATTTTCAAGTCAACATTTTCATATATTTTGGTTTTGTGGTTTTGCTTTGAACTTAATGATTGTCTTTCTCCACCAGTTGAACTCGTTCGAGCAGCTGTGTATAAACTACACCAATGAGAAGCTGCAGCAGCTGTTCAACCACACCATGTTCATCCTGGAGCAGGAGGAGTACCAGCGCGAGGGCATCGAGTGGAGCTTCATCGACTTTGGCCTGGACCTGCAGCCCTGCATCGACCTCATCGAGAAACCGGTAATGTGAAAAATATATCAAAAACAATTTGAGTACTTGAGATTTCTTTTCCTCATCTGTTCATGTGTATTGTTTTCAGGCTAACGCACCAGGTGTTCTAGCGCTGCTCGATGAGGAGTGCTGGTTCCCCAAAGCCACTGACAAGACCTTCGTTGAAAAATTGACACAGGAGCAAGGGACGCACCCCAAGTTTCAGAAACCACGGCAGCTAAAAGACAAAGCTGATTTCTGCATCATACATTACGCGGGCAGGGTATATTTATTTTATGTGGCTATAATATTAGCATCACTGATCTTTCTCAAGCATGATAGAAATATTTATTTTGAGAAAATACTAAATCAGACTTACCACTTGTGACCAAGTAAACTCATGAGCAGAGCATGATCAGAGGACTTTCCCAAGTTGTTTGTGCAAATAAAAATGTCTCTGGGGTTGAAAAACAGCACATCTGTTTAATAGTAGATGTAGTACTATCATGTCACTGTTAGAATTTGTTGTGAAAGTTAAAAAAAAGGTGTTATTACAATGAAATGAACTGTTCACCAATTTCTCTCTACTCAGACAAAACTATGTCACTATTTGCAGGTGGACTATAAAGCTGATGAGTGGCTTATGAAGAATATGGATCCCCTGAATGACAATGTCGCCACACTCCTTCATCAGTCAACGGACAAATTTGTGAGCGAACTTTGGAAAGATGGTACATATTTTGTTAAATATATTTTTTCACAACTCACAGTGAGAGTAATACTAACTTCCCTACGAACAGCTGCCTGTTCTCTGAACTTTTGTGATTTGAACTAATTTGACACCTCCTCCTTGCTCCTGTCTCTCTCTGTGTTGTAGAGATTCAGACCATTCAAAGGGCTTCATTCTATGACAATGTCACTAGTCTGGATGAGCCTTCAGGTGAATGACTGGGCCATGTTGTAGCAGACCTGGGCCAAAATAATATGTTAACATCACCAGCATTTAGCCCACCGCTGGCTTAGTCAAACCAGCGTTTACCAATCTGGTTTGACCTATTTGCTGCTTTATATTCTATTTTTGCCCAGATCTGGATGTTTGTCCCATGCTTCAGACGGTGCTGTGTCTGTCTTAGCTACAGTGGCTCCCATCTGCTTCCAGGCTGCATGGCTCTGTCGTCTCAGCCAAAAGCAGTAGAGCTAGAAGCTAAAGTAGCGGCTAAACTAGATTACAGAATAGCCGTAGTTTCCTTTTGCTGGGCCACTATGCTTTTATTTAACAGTTTTTAATATATAATGACTGACCCCCAAGGAAACACTCCTGTTTGTCTGCACGATGTGCTGGAAATGGAGACAACGTTTTGAGAATTTTAGTTTGAATGAATCACATTGTTTTTACAGAAAGAGAGAAAATTAAAAGCAGATGTTGTTCCTGGTATTTGCTTTGGCCGCTAAGGTCACTGCAGAGCAGTCCAGACAGTGTGTTATGCTTCACTTGCCCCAACTCAAATAACTCAATAGTAACTTGAATTCCTTTCACTTGACTGAATTGTACAATAGATTTAGCAGCACCATCAATGGCATGTAATATATATGTAGATACAGTAATCTCTTATTTGCTGGAGAAGGTGCAGCTGCCAGTAGCCTCATTTTGATGCCAAAAGTAGTTACACAGCAGGTTTTAATAGACCATCATCGAGCATGCCCACAGTGCACTCCAACTGCAACAACTAGAGTCAGTTCTCTTGTGTGATGTCTATTTCATCCATCTGCACTCATTTACCTGACTTTGTAATACCACTGCAGTGCCATGATTTGTTTCTATCGCTGATAACTGCTCTGTGCATCTGTGCAGTGGACCGTATCGTGGGCTTGGACCAGGTGGCTGGGATGAACGAAACTGCTTTTGGTGCCACCTACAAAACGAAAAAGGGGATGTTTCGTACAGTGGGCCAGCTCTATAAGGAGTCGCTCACAAAACTGATGGCTACATTACGAAACACTAACCCCAACTTTGTCCGCTGTATCATCCCCAACCATGAAAAGAGGGTAAGGGAAAGAGGGAGAAAGAGCATCTCAAGTGTGATGATATACATTTATTGCGTGTGTGTGTGTTGGCACCTCAGGCGGGTAAACTGGAGCCTCACCTAGTTCTAGACCAACTGCGCTGTAATGGAGTCCTGGAGGGGATCAGGATTTGCAGACAGGGCTTCCCCAACCGCATCGTCTTCCAGGAATTCAGACAGAGGTAGCAATGGCATTTGCGAACTGTCGAATCAAACACTTTTCGGATTATTTAAGTTATATGTGTTTTACAGATATGAGATCCTCACACCAAATGCAATTCCCAAGGGTTTTATGGATGGGAAGCAGGCCTGTGAGAGAATGGTGTGTGTTACTTTAACTCAGTAGTATTTGAGATCTTGAATGCACTCAATAAATGCTATTAACGACATGCAGATTCAAGCCTTGGAGCTCGACCCCAACCTTTACCGCATCGGCCAAAGCAAGATTTTCTTCAGGACAGGAGTCTTAGCACATCTTGAGGAGGAGCGAGACTTGAAGATCACAGATATAATCATCTACTTTCAGTCCGTGTGCCGAGGGTATCTGGCACGCAAGTGAGTCACATAATCTCTGTCTCTTTTACCCTGCTGGTGAACGTCCATGACTAGTAATCGCTCTCTGTTTTAGAGCCTTCTCTAAAAAGCAGCAGCAGTTGAGTGCCTTGAAGGTCCTGCAGAGAAACTGTGCTGCCTACTTAAAACTTCGGCACTGGCAGTGGTGGAGGCTCTTTACTAAGGTCAGGATTTAATCACAGTATGTAAAAAACATGATTTAGAATCGATCGGTATTGCACAAATTATCAGTAAAATTAACATATTACTTCGCGTCTGGGGAGGGAGCTTACATTGATTAAATTCATCAACTACCTATGACTAATAACGGTAAAACAATGCAGGTGAAGCCACTTCTGCAGGTGACCAGGCAGGAGGAGGAGCTACAGGCCAAAGATGAGGAACTGCTGAAGGTCAAAGAGCGACAACTCAAGGTGGAGAATGAACTCGTGGAGACCGAAAGGAAATACCAACAGGTGCTTTCTAGACAAAATAGCAAATAGGAAAATCAAAAAGCATCTTAACTGACTCACTGTTTGTTGTTCAGCTTTTGGAGGAGAAAAACATCCTCGCCGAGCAGCTTCAGGCAGAGACGGAGCTGTTTGCTGAGGCTGAGGAGATGAGAGCTCGGCTGGCATCGAGGAAGCAAGAGTTGGAGGAAATCCTGCATGACCTGGAGTCCCGCGTAGAAGAGGAGGAAGAGAGAAACCAGAGCCTACAGAATGAGAAGAAGAAGATGCAGGGGCATATACAGGTTTGACTTTCCAAGAGTCATGGTTAATACATAGACATGCATTACCTTAAAGCTTTTTCTCTTCTTCATCCATTTTGAACTTATATTCACATTAAAACTATTGTGACAAAGGCTAAAATAACTGTAATTTCTTTTTACAGGATTTGGAGGAGCAGCTCGACGAGGAGGAGGCTGCTCGACAGAAACTACAACTTGATAAAGTCACAGCTGAGGCCAAGATCAAGAAGATGGAGGAGGACATTTTGCTGCTGGAAGACCAAAACTCCAAGTTTCTGAAGGTAGCCCCTCAAATAGTTAAGGTGTAAATTATGTTTGTAAATTCTCTTTCCGCTAAACACATCTTCGTCTTTTTACAGGAGAAAAAACTTTTGGAGGACAGGATTTCTGAAACAACTTCCCAACTGGCAGAGGAAGAAGAAAAGGCAAAGAACCTCGGCAAAATAAAAAACAAGCAAGAAATGATGATGATTGATTTGGAAGGTACGAGACCCGGAGTGACTTCTACACTAAATGTTTCCTGTTACACTACAAACATGTTAAGACCAAGAAATAAGCTGTCCTGAATTCAACTTGGCTATAACAATATCAATAGTCATCTGTTATTAAATGCACTGTTTGGACCTGAGCACGTCAATTATGCGCACAGTGGCTCAATTCAATCTCTATTATGTGATTCTGATGGAATTACATTTGGAATCAGTGCTTTGTCCCTGTGTCCAGAATGACCTCTATAAACTTGACAGCAGTTATTTTGTTCATGGCTATAACAAAGATGTTAGACATGTAAAAGATGTTTCTTTGTCATGGGTCTTTAGAGCGTTTGAAGAAAGAAGAGAAGACTCGTCAGGAGCTAGAGAAGGCCAAGCGTAAACTGGACGCTGAAAACACAGACCTTCAAGACCAGATGGTGGAGGTCCACGCTCAAATAGAGGAGCTGAAGGTCCAACTGTCCAAGAAAGAGGAGGAGCTACAGGCCTTACTAGCCAGGTCAGTCACAGAGCATATTAAAGCAGTACTAAGTAACTCATGCCCCGAGAGGCCTTAAGCGCCACCGTGGTGTCGTAGGATGTTGCAAATTTTGACTGATTAATTGTCCATGAGAGTAAATACTATGCTGACAGAAAAGACAAAGGGAGAGAGGAATATTGTACATTCAATTACACAATGGAAATATTTTTTTTCAAACAAACTTGACTGTAAATACTGTTTAAGTGGTGCTAGCCCGCAGTTAGCTTAGCCCGTTAGCCTGTTTGCTTGTTCTTAGTGATTCTGTTAGTGTGTATTGGTGACTCCGACCCGTAGGCAGGAAAGCCGCAATTGCCTATTAACACTTCCCCATAGGGAATACGGAAAGTATTCACTAAGGTAAACAAGTTACTCGGTACTGCTTTAAGTTAGTTAGTTTATTTGAGCAATGTACATCATTTTTTTCCTCTCAAAATTCATAAAGAGTTAAGGATGCTCAAAATGGAGTAGGCTGAAGCAGTAAAGCTTACTTGTGCCTAACCCATATTCATTTCAATATACATTTACGCAACATAATAAATTATACAAATGGAGCGCCAAAGTAACTCTATGAGAAGTAATTTAGTATTAATGCAGATATTAACTATGATCAATCGAAACATGCGCACTATGACAGATACAACGCAAATGTTATTATATATATCTTAGCTGTCCTCCTCAGTGAATGTATTTCTCCCTGTAGATATGCATATTAAAGTCTAACATTAAAGTCTAACATAAACATTGACCGTCAGCTTAAAATAGGTCAAATGTATTATATTTAAACAAGTAGATAAATAGTTTCAAATGTATTTTTGCATGTGCTTGATGTGGGGGCCCCCTTAACGTGCCTCTGAAGTTCCCCAGTGGAAGGAACCACCAGACTAAGGGGATGAAAAGACAGGATATTAATTGCACTTTAGTAAAGCATATTCCTGTTGCTGTTAAAACTAGTGACACTGGACTGCCTCTTCTTCAGTTTGTATCATGTTGTTGTGTATCAGTTTCCTTGATATTGTCGCTCACCTCGCCACTCTCCGCCGTTACAGACTGCCTCACAGCTTTCATCTCAAATGCAGCCGTGTCCGATTACTGCCAAATTGATGTTGATTGATGTCCTCCGTCTGCGGCTTTTATGTGCATCATGGAATACAGAGTTGTCTTAAGCGAGCTGCCATTTCACATTTCAGATGCGGGGAAGCTGTTAAAATCATTAGTCTGTCTGTGACTATTATGTGCTTTGAATGAGGAATAACTGTGCCATTTTCTGCTGGAAACACCTTCGTCTTTACACACATTTTCCTACTAAGTTGCGTTAATGCCATTTGAGAATTTTGTGTCATAATTTCAAACAGAGGGCAGGAACTTACTTTAACTACTAGTAATCTATCTTTGGTCTGCCCTGCTTGTATAATTCCATTTACCAGCTTGAAGAAGGGTTACACATGTTAAATTGAAGGCCACTCAGGATAACGTCATGGGGCTGGTGCAGAGGTGCATGTTGCCGGAGCAACCATCAACATCTGTCCGACTAATTTCACACATAGAAGTCAATGCTTTCGTCTCAGCTCACCACATGTACACGTTAATTAATCAGGCTTCAGCTGCTATTTTGGGAGCGTGAGCAGCTTCAAATGGAATGGTAGATGAATGTTGTTGAGCCACAACCTCAGCTGTTATTGTCACTGGGTTTTAGATATAAAACTCATTTTGAGATTCATTGCACGCTGCATTGTTTTATGTTCTGCACTTCAGTAACAAAATTATCCCTCACAAAGATCCATTACTGCAATCTTATTGATACATCTCTCAACAGAGCTCGCTATACTGCCCCCTAGTGTGCACTTGGTGTCTTTTTATTTTGCCTGCTGTGTAGGTTCATTTGAGGACTCACATTTCTATGGTAACTTTCAACATATGTCCACTAGTGTCCGGACACGTGCAGTCATTGCTCTTGAAAATGTTAAAACATGAACACAGGTTGTCTATTTACAAGCAGGACTGATTAATGAATCAAAAATGTTGCCATCTTAGTTCAGTGTTATTCAATTTTTTCAGATACTTTTTAATTCTGCCTTAGAAATTCAGTATATTGAGAGGATGAAAAGGCTTTTGGGGTCCGGACTAAAGCCTCTGGAGGTCCGGATCTGGATCCTTCCAATAATTTGGAAGAAGTACACCTACTGTACGTATTAACATGTGGCTACAACAGTAGCTTACCACCACCGAGTATGGCGTATATGAATAATGACGACAGTGTAGCACTTTGAGAAACTTGGTAATACAGACTTGTAAAGCGCAATACAAGTGTAAGGCATTATTATTATTATTAATCCATATAAAAAAAACATACTCTCATTTTGACAATAATTGCTCCACACAACAATAAAATATTGTGAATTCTCAGTCATCCATGTGGTTACTTCAATCAGGTGAAGTCTAACCAGGACTGCTGAACTTCCTGTCATGAGGAAAATATGGATTTAGAGCCAAATGTTGGGATCAGGCAAAAAAATGCAAGTCCAGTCATGTTGTCTTAGCTTCTAATTTTTTCACAGATTATGGCTTTTATTCTCAGGGATTTTACTCTAGTGCAGGCAAAAGATGCAACACAGGAACCTGCCCTAAAGATGCACTGGGGGCATAGGTATATTAATGTGTGCTGTTCCTTTGTGCTGACACAGGAGTGACGAGGAGACCCTCCAGAAGAACAACGCGCTGAAGCAGGTGCGCGAGCTGCAGGCCCAGCTGGCTGAGCTGCAGGAGGACCTGGAGTCGGAAAAACTCTGTCGGAGTAAAGCTGAGAAACTGAAGAGGGACCTGAGCGAGGAGTTAGAGGCGCTGAAGACTGAGCTGGAAGACACGCTGGATACGACCGCCGCCCAGCAAGAGCTCAGGTCAGGGGCAGGAAATAGAGACATGATCATGAAGCGTTCTAGTTATCCAGACCTGTGGCAGAAACGGCAACTTGTTTTGAGTGGGATATTTATTGATTCTTTATTATTTTTGGCATGTCATCCAGCCTTTAAATGTGGGCCAGGCCAACAATACAGTATGACATTTTGAATTTTGCTGTGACAGGCCAGTTACGTACTGTTATATTAACGCTACAACATCTTTGTAGGCAGCCTTTACAACCTCACTGACTTTCTGTCATGACTTTCTCCAGGACAAAGCGTGAGCAGGAGGTGGCGGAGCTAAAGAAGGCCATTGAAGAAGAAACAAAGAATCATGAAGCTCAAATCCAGGACATGAGGCAGAGACACAGTGTGGCCCTGGAGGAACTGTCCGAGCAGCTGGAACAGGCCAAGAGGGTGAGGCGCTGCACCTGTGAAGATATTGATGTGATTTTGTATCCAACTGCTTCGTAATCAAGTTCACAAGTTTGTTGAATGAAGAGATAAAGCAGCAGTATACGAATACTGTCTCTGCCTTACAGTTCAAAGCCAACCTAGAGAAAAACAAGCAGGGCCTGGAGACGGACAACAAAGAGCTCGCATCTGAGGTGAAGAGTCTGCTCCAGGCCAAGACCGACTCAGAGCACCGCAGGAAAAAACTTGAGTCCCAGGTGCAGGAGTTCATGAGCCGCGCCACGGAGGCCGAGATGACCAAAGGAGAGCTGAGCGAGAGATCCCACAAACTACAGGTATAAATACGAACAAAGATACATACATTCACCTATTTGTTTTGCTCCCCCAAATCCTGTTTGAAACAATAAAATCCAATAATAAAATCCAGCGAGACTAGATAAGAGTATTCTACAGAGCAATAAACTTTACAACAATAAATAAAGATAAAAAGTCAACTATAAAAGCAATAAAGTAGAATAGTGAAACAATGAGTAAGAAAAGCTTGATTTAAAGACAAAAGCTAAGGTCAATAAGGTGGATTTGTGCGGTGTTGATGTGGCGTGTTTTTCCATAGCTGGAGCTGGACAATGTGTCTTCCATATTAGAAGAAGCAGAGAAGAAGGGCATCAAACTGACCAAGGATGTGGAGAGTCTGGAGAGCCAGTTACAAGACACACAGGTAGAAGAGCTATACAAGCATGGTAGTTTTCTTTGATCAAATCTGGTCTTGAATCTTGTTTTGTTTGTGGTGTCTGTGTAGGAGCTACTGAAAGAGGAAACCCGTCAGAAGTTAAACCTTAGCAGTCGCATCCGTCAGCTCGAGGAGGACAAGAACAGTCTGCTGGAGCAACAGGAGGAGGAGGAAGAATCGAGGCGGAACACGGAAAAACAACTGCAGGCCGTGCAGGCTCAGGTGTGACGCACAGATGATTTACAATTAGATACATTTGTGGTGGATGTAAATAAATATAAATAGCAGGGACTGTATTTTAATATTGCACCGTTCCTTCAGCTGTGTGAGTCCAAGAAGAAGCTGGACAGCGACACGTCTGTGATGGAGATTCTGGAAGAGGCCAAGAGGAAGCTCCAGAAAGACCTCGAGCTGTCACAGCAGTGTTTGGAGGAGAAGGGGATGGCCATGGACAAACTGGAAAAGACAAAGTCCAGACTTCAGCAGGAGCTCGAGGACCTCATGATCAGCCTGGACCAGCAGAGACAGGTGGCATCAAACCTGGAGAAGAAGCAGAAAAAGTTTGACCAGGTACAGTTCGACTCACTGTACTGAAGGACTTTTTATTTTTTATTTTTATGAAGGTATTTTATTGGCACTGAACTGTTAACAAATGTTTGTGACTCTGTGATTAGCTGCTTGCTGAAGAGAAGACCGTCTCAGCCCGCTATGCAGAGGAGCGTGACCGTGCCGAGGCTGAGGCCAGAGAGAAAGAGACTAAACTCCTGTCTTTGGCCAAAGCTCTGGAGGACATGACTGAGGCCAAAGAGGAGCTGGAGAGGTTCAACAAACAGCTGCGGATCGAAATGGAGGATCTGATGAGCTCCAAAGATGATGTGGGCAAAAATGTGAGTCTTCTGATTTCTTGTCCAGTAGATTACACTTGTTTCAGAGAGGAAGAGTTCATTTGGGCTTGTTTGCTGTTGACAGGTGCATGAGCTGGAGAAGTCCAAACGCACTCTTGAGCAGCAGGTGGATGAGATGAGGACTCAGCTGGAGGAGCTGGAGGACGAGCTTCAGGCGACTGAAGATGCTAAGCTGCGTCTGGAGGTGAACATGCAGGCCATGAAGGCCCAGTTCGACAGAGATCTGCAGACCAGAGACGAGCAGGGAGAGGAGAAAAAGAGGACGCTGGTCAAACAGGTACGGCAGGATTGTTTATATAGACCTTACCCGACATGGCCCACTTCATGAGGTGCTGTGATCAGGTGCGGGAGATGGAGGCCGAGCTGGAGGATGAGAGGAAGCAGAAGACTCTGGCTGTAGCTGCAAGAAAGAAACTGGAGATGGACCTGAATGACCTGGAGGGACAGATCGAAGCAGCGAACAAGGGCCGCGACGAGGCAGTCAAACAGCTGCGTAAACTACAGGTGCGCACTGGTGAATGTCTCTGTACCTTTACTCACATGAAACAATAAGTAGAATGTATAGAACATTATATAAACCTTTATAACTGAGTACAGTAGTAAAGTTTGTTCTACTGTTCAGGCCCAGATGAAGGATTATCAGCGGGAGCTGGAAGAGGCCCGGGCCTCAAGAGACGAGATTTTCACTCAGTCTAAAGAGAGTGAGAAAAAACTAAAAGGCCTTGAAGCTGAAATCTTGCAGCTTCATGAGGTGAAGTGTCTCTCATAAATACATAAGAGAAGTAAAAACAAGTAAAGCAAAAAAGCAGCCACATTGACGTGCTACGTTCTTCTTGTTTAGGACTTTGCAGCATCAGAGCGAGCGCGACGTCACGCTGAGCAGGAGAGGGACGAGCTGGCTGATGAGATCTCCAACAGCGCCTCGGGGAAGTCAGTCTCTTCACACAGACATTTAGGTTTTGGTGTGTTGTTTACCATAGTGTGCAGATCATCTGATCATGTGCTGCTTCAGGTCGTCTCTACTGGACGACAAGAGGAGGCTGGAGGCTCGTATCTCTCAGCTGGAGGAGGAGCTGGAGGAGGAGCAGGGCAACATGGAGCTGGTCAACGACCGCCTCAAGAAGAGCAGCCTGCAGGTGAACCTCAGAGCTACAATGGATTTTCTTTGAAGGACTGTTTAGCACCATTTTGTCTGTTTCTGCAGGTGGAGACTCTCTCGAGTGAACTGACAACAGAGCGTAGTGTTGCACAAAAAGCAGAAAACGCTCGGCAGCAGATCGAGCGCCAAGCCAAGGTCATAAACTCAAAACAAAGATTTATTGTATTAGTAATTAATGTTCATTTTGCTGATGCTTATTTTGTTTTTAACAGGAGCTCAAGGCCAAGTTGGCAGAACAGGAGGGCTCTGTGAAGGCCAAGTTCAAGGCCTCAATCACCGCTCTGGAGGCAAAGATCCTGCAGGTGGAGGAGCAGCTGGAGCAGGAGGGAAAGTACGTACTGAGTGAAGGGAATGATCCACACCATCGTAATTTACTAATAACTGTCACGTCGCTGTCACTGTCATTTTCATTGTTTATCAAATCTTCCACATTTTTCAGAGAGAGAGCAGCAGCCAACAAAGTGGTCCGTCGGACAGAGAAGAAGTTGAAGGAGGTGATGATGCAGGTGGAGGATGAGCGTCGCCATGCCGACCAGTTCAAAGAGCAGGTACGACTCTCTAACCCCTGACTTTGGGACGGTCCTGGGCTGCTCAGTGGCTCTGTGCTGACGCCTGTGTGTTTCAGATGGAAAAGGCCAACGCTCGGATGAAGCAGCTGAAGCGGCAGTTGGAGGAGGCTGAGGAGGAGGCGAGTCGTGCAAGCGCCTCAAAGAGGAAACTCCAGCGAGAGCTGGACGACGCCACAGAGGCGAGCGAGGGCCTGACACGAGAGGTCAACTCCCTCAAGAACAGACTCAGGTGGGACTACTGCTCTTTGCACATTTTTACTGAGATGTAGACGTGCAAGGTGTTAACACTTTTCTTGTCCCCAGGAGAGGGGGTCCAGTGAGCACCTTCTCCTCCTCCAGCCGCTCAGGGCGCCGTAACCTCAATCTGGACGGGGCGTCCGGAGACATTTCGGACGACGATGCCGACAGCCGTGCCAGTGACTTCAATGACACACAACCCACTAACGCCAACGAGTAAACCATTATTGGGAACGTCCTCCGTTGTCATTCCAGATCTTCCTAAATCCCAGCGGAGCGCGGATTCTGTGTTTTTTGTTGTGGACACTACATTGAAAACCCCACAGTCCCAGAACATGGGACAAAAAGACATTTGGCACTGCCTTACTCCTCTGGCACGTCGTTGTGTAACCCTACTCCACCAGGTTCGACTTATCTGCTCCGCTTATTGAGAAAATATGCGTAGGTACTAAGTGCTTTTATATTAAACTCAAGTATGTAACGTTTATGACGCACTGCATACTGGAAACACAGGGGACGTATGTAAAGTGACAACATAGTATTGGATGTACTGCCCACTGCTTTAGAAGCTCTTACTTATAGGACAGGCTGGGCCCTTCCCTGTTCATCTCACAACGAACCCCAAAGTGAAGCTCGCTATAAAGATGGTTTTGTTGCATGAATCTCTTGCATCGACTAACATCTTGGAACAGAAGACTGGATTTAGATTTGTTACTGTGAACAAAGGTCATTTTAATTTGTATCACCTTATCTCAACATTTAGCAAATGAATGTCTAGCTGAGTTTGAACTGGAAATCTCACTACGGTAACCCTTTTGTATTATTGACCACTCTTGGACACTCGTGTTTTATGAAAATGCTCTGTGGATGACTTTTAGACTGGATCTGACTGAATAAACTGGATGCACTACAGCGGTACATGGCCTGTAACCTGTGCACACTTACTACAGTTTTGCCCAAGTTTGTTGACTGACAGAAGCGGATGAAAAGTGTCAACTTGCAATTGTTTCCTGTTTTGTTTAGTCTCTGTTTCTCTCATGTATTATCAGAAACTTCATGCCAAAAAGTCCTTAATCTTTTCAAATGCTGCAGAAATGTAATCGCTTAGACACTAAAAAAATGACATATTGTAAATATCCCAACAAAACATTACAAAAGGTACATGTTTATAGAAGAAGAGGCGTTTGTGTCGTTTTAGATAATCATGAGAGAAACGGGTGACTACACTGTGCCATGAATTTGGACTTTTGCGATCATGCACTTAGTAAAAACCATCGTCACACCCGTGAAAACTAACAGTCCGTTTTTTAGCTCTGTATTCCACGAAAAACAACCACTACATTATCTTTTTGCCACTTGGTACGAGTTAGATAAGGACGAACGTCTAGCCGCGCCCTCCAGTGTTAACACCATGTTTCTTTGAAGTGCCTTCGACACTAAATAAGAACATAAAGTGGCCCTGGACCTCCTCCAGACAAACTCCATGTGAATAATATAACAGGTACAACACATGTTTTCTTTTGTATTTCTCTTGCTGTGGTTCATATCATTTCCGCTGTGCACATCTTTTTAGTGTTTGGCTCAAAATCACTATTAAACAGTGTTATTACTACACAAGGAAGCTGCTCTGCTCGATGGTTCCTCAGCAGCTGCACTTTCTAAAATGCTTCTTTTTTTTTTCTTTTGCTGCAAGACGCCTCCAGCAGAGAGGTCTCAGTGACGAAAAGATTGGTCGCTCTGCAAAGGATTTCATTTGGTTGAAAGCTTTAACATCCACAGGTAGTCGTTGATTATTTTCCAGCTGGCTGTCGACAACCAGGCACTTAACTACGAACACTTCACCAGTTACTTCTTGTACACCTGTATTTCTAGACAGTAATTTGTTTTTGTTTTGTTTTTTTTTGTAAAAGAAAAATAAAGCATATTCATTGTATTTGCTTCACTCTTTGAGACTAAAGTCGCAGTGTTTGGCAGCAAGTTGAAAGTACAGGATACAACGGTGTCTTAATAATTGCATCCAAACATTAAATCATCCAGCCTCTTATTTGGAAAACACAGACTTTTCTGGAAATTCTCAAGATATTAAAGAGACTATACAGAGTTTTAAAATGTAAAAGCATTATTGTTAAAGCAGTATTTTCCTCCTCTTGTTCCAGCCATGTCCTAATGAGCCCAGGCCTGTTCGTCACAACTGCCTCTAAAAACCTGCACTTCACTCAAAAAGGTGTTAATTCGGGCCGAAGTGCAAGAGCTTAATATAGAACCTGCAGTTCCGCCTAAGACCTGCGGTGACAGTAGTGAGCATTAAAATGACCAACTTGCATCTAGTCCCTTTAAGGTGAACACGGTGTTTTCCACTGGAGCTGATACATTTAGAAATAAGTTTTGCAGTTTTTTGTGCTTTAAATTATGATCCAGTTTCCTGTTCACATTTCAAGCATGAAGAAGTAACATTTTGAGAGAGGAGAAAGATACATGCTAACTGCTAAACTAATAAAAGAACCACAACTAGGCCTGTCTGGATAAAAGAAAAAAAAAGTTCAATATATTGAGGCAGGAAAGTATCGTGATAAATGATATTATTGACTCTAACGATACTAGATACTGTCAAATCTCAGGCGTAAACCTTAGTTCTAAAAGTGCATCATACCACACAAGCTGCAATACACATGAAATATAACTCAATTTGCTTGTTGTAAATCAAAGTTTTACAAAGAAAACATAGGGATGAACTGCTAAATGTACAGACAATAAACATCGAGCCCAAAAATGTAACCTTTATCTGTTATTTATTGAACGATAAGTCGATAAAGTAATAATCGTGACAGCCCTGATCACAAGTGTAGACACATTTTGTTCTTAAAAGGAGCTAGATTAAAGTTGGCCATTTTATACTCACTACTGCCACCTCAGGTCATATATGTAACTGCACCTTCTATATTAAGCTCGTTCATGACGACACTTTGGACCCGAAGTAACAACTCTTTGAGTGACAGTGCAGGATTTTAGAGGCAGTTGTGGTGAACAGGTCTGGGCTCATTACACACATTGCTGGAACATGTTAGGGGAGGAAAATACTTAATTTTAACATTTGTAAACTCTGTATAGTCCCTTTAATAATATTGCACAATCTAAAAAAATGCTAGTGTTTCTGTGAGGTGTTAATAAGAATTAAAGGTCATTCAGATCAGTGTGCAAGAGTGCTGTTTTGCTCAAAGGTCGTCCATTTCCCTCATTCCTCTGTTTGATGATGATCGTCTCAAGAATACAGCACCTGGGCATTAAGCTGACATTAGAAAGCATTGAATTGGACTCCAATGTGTCTCAAAGCAAACACACAGAACATGTTGACTGATGTCGAAACCACTTGTGTTTAATTCCATAATTGACACAAAAACTCAAATCTACAAAAAAAAAATGAAAAGAAAAAAGTCCAAATGAGGTTACAATTTAACCATGAAATGTCTTTTTTTTTTTTCTCTCTCATCCCTGTCGGAAATAAACAATTTATTAGAAGATGTCCCTCGCTACCTCTTTCACAAACACTCACGCACTCACACACTCGCACAGAGGAGGGACCAGCTGACCCCATCTAAGAGACCTACTTATACATCTTTGGCGCCATTCACGGTGCAGCTGTCCGTCCCACATTCAGAAAAGGACAAGCGGGGGGGGGGGGACACAGGGAGAGCGAGAGACTCTGGAGGAAGATCGGTTTTGTTAACGGAGGTAATCTGCGGAAAGAGGGAAGGTTTTTCTCTATGACGGGGGGGGGAAATGTCTCAACATGAACATCTACACACACAGTTCGATAGAGGTCGTGAGCCAAGCGGTGACTTGTACTTTTGCATTGAGCGCTTTACGGTCCTGCATAGTTCTTTTTACGTACTTTGAATAAAAACTAAGGCGTCAAGTTATATTAAATTGATTTACGTTGATAGGCAGAAAAAATAAAACGAAAACAAAGTGTTAACTCAAAAGAAATTCAAGTAAGCTACAATCTTGACGTGTGCCCTCTTCCCTAATGGACGCTCTTCTCACCTGAAGAAGAACCTGGACATTTTCTATTCAAGTCTTATTTCCACAAAAAAAGGTCCAGTGTGATTTAAAAGCACCAAACACACTGCGCGGCCAATCAAAGGGCTTTTCTAAATAAGATCATCTGTAACAAATTAACAGTATATAGTTTTCCTATGTACATATTCAAAATAAACCTGCGCTCTCTCTCTCTCTCTCTCTTACTCTTTCACACACCATTTTTTTAGTTTTTGTTTTTTTAGTCCCTGTGAACTTTACAAATAATTTATTGACTTTAAATTAAGCTACTACTTAACAGTCATTTGTGGGAGCAAAGGTGACCGACACTTAATGGACACGATGGATCCCACAGCGGAGACATAAAATAAAAAATTAATTATATGCTATTCTTTATGTACTGTTACAACAGGAGTCCTGGTTTCCTACACGAGCTTAAATACAAATGATACAATAACATAGTGTTTATTCCTCTCTTCTGTATCGCCGCCTCGCTCTCACTCCATCCACAGTGATCAAGGTCGGTCTAATGTAAACATGTCGACAACATAAAAAAGAAAACAAAGCTAAAGTAAAACATATGCGTCTTTGCCATTCACTCTGTCTTGTTCTCATACCCGGTTCATTAGAAAATACAGTTCAGGTCACAAAGTTCATCATTGCCACTTGAAGTCAGTTAGGTCCGTCAAGACAGGCCCAATAATACCGCGTCGATACAAATAAAGATTCCTATTGAATGGTTCCAGGGGATGTGACGTCGCCCTGCGCTCTGATTGGTCAGTGGGACTTCCTCTTGTCTCCTCCCTGGCTTTGGTTCGAATCTGGATGAAGAACAAATCAGAAGTCAAACTCGTGGGGACAGTTCATGTAACGCCAGACACTCAATTCACTCCACGCTACAAATCAGGCACAACATTTTGACCTCTAGCTGAAAGAGCACCAGCAGCGTGATCTTTCTTTGGATGATTTTGACCAAGGAATCAGATCAGGAACGTCCCACGGGAACTGTTTGAGTCAATAACCCTGCCGCTTAAAATTATACCCTTGACAAAATCACTCTTTTTCACTCTTCACTCTTTCATTCTTTAGTTCGTTTCCTGCTGCTTTCACAGTGGGTTCACAGAATGTTTGCAGAAGTCTTTTAATGATTTCTTTATGGCAGTCCGATGCTGAAATCATATTGATGTATTTACCAAAATTACCCAGATGTCACTGGTGGCACATGTGCGGCTTCTCTGCATTATAAGCTTTAGAGATAATTTTATTCATATTTTTGTCCTGTTCAGTTAATTCTTTAAAATTGCACTGAACCAGAATATAAACGCACTGCTTAGAAGCCTGGCTCCAAAGAGTTTTTCTAAAAAATACTCTGACCCATGTGACAACGCTGGGCTGGGTGTCATATTATTAACCACGCTGGTTTTTGTATTTTGTGGAAGCCTAGATCTACGATTGACAGGCTCTGGAGCTCTGTGGAGCCTCGTAGCCGGTCAGCTGCCTGTGAATGGGGCTGAATGGAACACCAGTTATCTCTTCCGTCTTATATCTAGGGTTCCTACCCTCACCTATGGTCATGGATCAGGGTAATGACCGAAAGGACAAGATCTGATGGTTCTCAGGGAGCCTGATATTTCTTAGTTGGAACTTGATGTGGAATGTATGAGCCACAGCTCCCACAATAATATATAATGAAAATAGTAATAAGTAAATGTAATATTTGTGTCAAAGTGAATACAAAGGGTTTCAGGCTCAACAACTACAGACTCCTTCCTTTGCTTTGAACATTTGTAAAGTTTAGCTCCGAGATAAATTCCATTCATTGCCTATAAAGCAGAAGGGTACAGCCTCTATGACAACCTGAGTGTAGATGTTTTATAACACATTTTTAGGATCAGACTTCAACAAACAACATAGGAATAAATAGAGGGGCATGAATACTCCCTGAAACCATTGTAAGCGTCAGGGACATTCACCTGATGTCCAATGTCTCGAACTTGGTTACTACTAGAGCCATGTTAAAGATGGCCCCTCAGTTGTCAGCGGTCATAATGTTACGCCTAATAACGTGTGGCTGCCATAAACACCAGTCCGTAAAGCATGCAGCTCGTGTACCAACAGCGGTGGACAACTATAAGCATGCCTGACATCAAACACACACAGAGAGTGAACGAGCCATGGGTCCAAACGAGGAGATGGAGAGGCGCGGAGACAAGGCGGACAGGAGCGAAGCAGTTTACCTGAGAAAGCAAGCTGCAAGTGAGGAGGTAGGGCAGCCTGCGACCCTGACTGGAGACTCTTATACAGATCTGAGGAGACACGGCACGAGCGCAACACGATGAGAAGTAAAAACAATGGAGGAATTTCAAACGACGGCACAAATGAGAGGACATGTTGAAATCAGCGGCAGCAACAAAAGAGGGATCAAAGTGAAGAGGCAGAGGAGGACAGAGGGGTTGGATGGCACAAAGCGAGAGTTACAAAAGAACAAAGAGGATGACAGAGTTTTAATATAAATGAGGCTGGAGTGGGGTGTACTGCAGACTACATGAACTGAAAACAACTATGAAAGCTTTGGACTTAGTGAGTGAAAAGCAAAACACTTCATACTTTGACTAACACTAGTACATGCTTCATCCCTTAAATCATGGAGTCCAATCTAACATGTTCATCAGATTCTTGAATCCGATTATGATCGATTCAAAAAGCCGACCTGAAGCAGACCTAAATGGAGCTCCCGCCCACTCCGGTTCAGATTCCGGTTCAAATTTTCCATTTATGTTTCCCACATACTCAAAAAAGAAGTAATAACACAATAACAATAATATTAGAAGGTCAAAAAATGATGGATGAGCTTTGGGGCAACTTATGACTAGGGATGCACTGATACGATACCGGGAAAAATAGGAAATCAATCAAATGGCCGATACTGAACCGATACCAGTTTTGGCTCTCACCGCCTTTAAAATACAAGTTTTACCACTTAAATCCAAGTGAATACGGCCATACTGCAAATCATTTTGAAGCTAAGAACTTAATTAGAGAATAGTTTTAACCTCCACCAATGTATTTCTGATCGCCGAGCAAAATGCCACGGTCAGCATTAGTACGCTAAAGCTAGCACGCCAATGCTAACGAAAACTAATCAAGGCTGAGTCAGAAACTAAGACACAAATACGTTTAGTAGCCAAATAATAGTAGAAATAACTGATCTAACATATTTGTATTGATCCGATTCATGTGAGTTGTAACCTAAAGCCTGTCATATACCCAAGGATAAATACTGTACAAAAGTCCAGTGATCCTTGTTAAATGTTTATACAAGACTTCATCAATAGATATCATTGATAATTGATAATTGATCTGTAATTATCAATTATCATGACAATAAAATTTGTCTTAAAATGGAGAAGAGTGTAAATTTTTCACTCACTTTTAAGAAAGTCTCTTGGTCTCAGAAAATATTGGATATCAGCAGATATTCAAACCCCGGTATCGGAGGAAAAAAAGCTGGATCGGTGCATCTCTAGTTATGACCAGACCTGAATAAACTTGTGAACAGTTTGGAGATGAAAATGTGCTGCATGTATGAATAGTTTGGGAGAGGGCGGTTTCTCTTGTGTGCTAATTATGCTTTTAATCAGCAGAAAAACTCAACCGCAAAAACGCAACCTAATGGTGAGAATCAGAGATCCTATTACAGTAACTGCACACAAATGTCCACTCACCCATCAGGTCATTCTGTGCTAAGGGGTATCCTGAGTTGGAGCTGGAGGTGGATCCTATGCCAGCAGCCCCCGGTGCGGAAGCGGGGCTGAAATTGAGCAGCGGAGGGAACTGGAACGGCATCGAGACGGGCACCAGGCCTCCCAGCATGCCAAAGCCCAGGGGCAAATTGGAGGAGTTGCCCAGGAGAGAGGAGCCAGTTACAGATGCCTGGAGTGGAGATGTTTTTATACTTTTAAAAACCACAACTGGTGCAAAATGTGCCAAGAAACAAAACACTTCCAAAACTTACTTGCGGGAGGTGTGATGTTGTTGAAGACGTAGGCAAACTTCCTGAAGATGACCAGCCATTGCCTGCCTTTGAGCTCTGGTTGGTCCCGCCCACAGCCCTCGATCGCTGCATGTGATTGGCCGAGGGAGAGGGGGCGGTGGGAGGAGGGGTCCTGTTGGAGTTATTGTTGATAATGCTACTAGAGCCGGGAGCCTGCTTCCCGCCTGGGACAGTGAACGGGGGTCGAAAGGGCTTAGGGGAGTATTGCTGCGGGCTGGACAGGGAGTGGTGGGTTATCTGAGAGGGCGAGGGGGGCGGAGCGGGCACCGGTGGTCGCGGAGTCAGTTTGATAATGGGAGAGGCGTTGGTGTGGGACGCCTTGGTCAAAGTGGCCTGCATTGGGGTGATGAAGTTGGGCTGATGGGCTTTGATGGTAGAGGAGTGTGAGGCGGGTGTGGTGGAAGGAGAGGACACCCGCGGGGAAGGGGCGCAGAAGGACTGCAGCAGGTGGGGGGCGTTAGAGCGGGAAGAGGAGGGAGACGAGGCAGGTGTGATGCTGCCGTTGGTGGTACTTTTGGTCAATGCCTGAGACCCCATGGAACCCAGAACCACCGCTGCACTGGTGAAGGCCCTCTGCTGTGGGGGCAGCAGGGGAGAGGCTGTGGGGGGCGGACGCTGCTTCGGGGGAGATGGAGAGGGGTGAGGATGCATCTTGGCACTGCCCATGACTAAGCCCTGTCTGTGAGTGGGCGATGCCATGACAACGTGTCTCTGATTGGGAGTTTGCCCCACGCCTTTGATGGGCCCATACAAAACCTCTGCAGTCCTTGACGGGAGCGGCGGCCCCCCTGGTGTTACCCGAGACACACTGGACACAGCAGGGGAGGAAGAGCTAGAGAAGGAGGTAGAACTAAGTGGTAAAGCCCCAGTTTTAGCCTGGGACTGCTGCGCTGGGGGGTAGTGCGGTGCGATGGGCGGCGGGGATGAGGTGGGCATCTGTAGCGGAGGGGGCGACAGGGGACTTTCAGAGGAGCACAGGCCCTTGGAGGCGTTACTGAGCAGAGCCAGTGCATGAGAGATAGAGTCTAAAGAGGGAGCAGTCAAGTCTTCATCCAGAGAGTCCGACAAACAGATGGGCTCTGAGGCTGAGGGCAGATGACGAGGAGCAGCAGAGGACTGGGACATCGGGGACACACCAGTCAGGGCAGGCTTTTGGATCCATCCCGACTCCTAAAAACACAGACACAATCAATGTGGAGTTAGTGCGACAAATGAGAGCAGTGGATGGAAATGCCAACATGGAAGCAGTAAAGCATTATCATTGCAGAAATACTATTGACAAAGGAATCAGATTGAGCCACTCACCCGCACTTTGGCCTTGGGTCCTGGCATTACCCTCCTCTTGATCCTGAATCAAGAAAAGCCAAAAGGTTTAGTCTTCCTGTACGTTTTACATTTGTGTTGGTTTATACGTCAATACTTACATGTTTCCAGTGAGGTGACTGTGCACAGTTAGACTCTCTTTAAACAAAATCCTGGTATAAAAACATGAAATGTGTTAGGTTTAAGGGAATACATTTTATATGTTGTGCGTGACACTAAGACTACGTTCAGACTGCAGGTCAAAGTGACCCAAATCCGTGTGACCTGAAGCTGATCTTGTCATGATAGTCTGAGCCACACAGATCAGATTTTCTCAGTCTGTATGACTGCATTCATCCAACACGTCATTGACAAACTCCAAATGGCATTGATTTTGTGTTAGAGTAGACGGTAGCGAGAAGGAAATGTAAATAAAGTCTATGAGTAAAGCAGATCACCTCGTCGCGACACAAGACTGTAAATGTACTGCTCTATTGACTTCACACGACTATTTTAACATGACTATTTCCATGTTTAATTCTGCAAACAGTGCACTATGACGCTGTGCTCTCGTCACATTTAACACTCAATTAATTGAAATGTGAGATCAGATGCAAACCCATTAAATTAGAAATATGAACAGCCTCACAACAACAAAAAAAGTAATTTCCCCCCAAATAATCCAAATTGAAGACCTGCAGTCTTGATGCAAGCCATAAAGATTACACAGGCTTTGTCTAAACTTCGACCGATGTTTCACTCATCAGTCATTTGTTTACAGGTCAACAGCTAGTACAGCACATTAGCTCTCAGCACACAGTGTACAGACCTGGCCTGCATCCAGCCCTTGGGCCACAGTGGTTTGACCTCGTTCTCGAAGAAGGCCTTGAGGTAGTCCTCCACTGACAGAGAGCACTGAGGCTCCATCTCGTAGCAGCTGAGCTTCACCCGCACCATGCTGCACAGCAGGGCCCTGGACACGCGTCAGTGACAATCTTATTTATGAACTTTCCAAACATCATCTATATTGAGATCTCACTCATGTTATACAACAGATGCCTTTACCTCAGCTTATCGTCCCAGACAAACTTCTTCCTTGGACCCATTACCCGTTTGCCTGGTTTTTCCTCGTCCTCATCGTCAGAGCCGTTCTTCTCCACCTCCTCTGACTGTTGCCTGCACCACACATAGGTTCACTCATTATAGACACCATCAGTGCGCACAAATGGGTCTGGGAGTCGTTTCAAAACACATGCACTCACTTCGCAGCTTTGGCCATGCAGTCCATGTTGTATCTGGCTATCTGCTCTGGCATCACACTGCAGACTGCCAACTTGAGCTTCAACAGAGGCGTCCGCATACGGTCGTCCTGCGTAAAAAGGAATACAAAAAAACAGGGTGTTGAAAACAGAAGGACAACAGAGAGGAGAACAACAAAAGAGTGTGTGGGGGAGTCTGTTGATGCCTTTTGTCAACAAAGCTACTGTAATGGCCCATGACAAAATAGATTTTGGTGCTGGGTTTCAGAAGCAGTCCTGGGTGCACTGTGCCGCCCACACAGTGCTGAGAACACAGCACATTTGTAAGCAAAGATAGCTGGGGATTAAAAACCAACTGTGGTTGGTGCTGGCACTGAGGAATCAGGAGCTTGGTTTGTTAATTGGTGGGTGATTGTTTTCATGTTTTTTGGGACCTCATGATCAACTAGCTACAGTTGAGAAACAGTGCTGTAAATGCATCGTAAGAAAAGGCAAATCGTCAACAGGACTGGGCCTGGGACTAAATTAGTTTATGTAAATGTCTTCTGGTGAGGGAATTCTCTCACCTGGATGTTGAGGCTCAGTTTCTTGAGGCGTTTGAGCAGAGCTTCTTTGTTGCACGGCACAAACGCCTCCAGATGAGAGTAGATGTCGGCGCGCAGCACAGGTGGCTGCTCCTGGACCTGCAGCTCAATACTGCAACAGAGGAACAAAGGTGGTCAAATATAAATTAAGAGTCATCACAGATAATCTGACGCACACGAGGAAGAGAGTAACTGAAAGGGAAACTGTGGCTAAGAGAGATTGTGATGGGACGCACAAATACAGACAGATTAAACAGCATCAAAAGTGAGCAGTGAAAATGAAAGAGACTAAATGGAGAAGAGACTTGGAATTTGGCAGGCAGAGATTTAAAGCTGTCCCACTCACTCCAGCAGAATGTTATTCATGTCCAGGGTGAAAAATTTCTTCCTGCCCTCTTGATCAAACTGCCTTGAAGCCTGTGGGAGAAAAGGATGAGTCAGCACCTGCACAGTGCAGAAGCATCAGATGACATCCTGGCCTGCTTAACAGTGGCCCACAACAGGCTGATTAGTATTCATATGAACCTCAGAAACATGGTCATCCTAAGCTATAATGCCCAAGAATTCAACTACTTCAATATTATATTATCTTGATTAATGTTCTATCATTTACATTTCAGAAATGCCAATTCAAATCATTGACATATTGTGTGTCAGGTTTATGTAAAACTTTTTGTAGAGCATTCTGGATAGGATTTAATGTAAAGGTTTCTTCCCACTTGTATAAAAGGCCCCTCTTTCACCAAGCTAAACAAAACACTCATTCCTTGTTGATGGGCCAGTTTCACAAGCACTCTTCACCGACCACTCACCGCCCGCAGGTCCTCAATGCGTTTAATGAGAGGTGCTGGCAATCCGTTCGGCAGCGGCGGAGGGGAGAACAGGCTCCTGCCCTGACCCCCTCCCTTTAGAGAAGAAGAACCCACTCCCAAAATGCCATTTTCTCTGGCCTGGTCCGAGTCCAACAGGGTAAAGTCCAGGTCCCCGAGCAGGTCCTGAAGCTCCTTCTCATTGGCTGAGCCCAGGAGGGACATGACAGCAGGGTCCGAGGTGAGGTCTGCCAATGACAGGTCATTGGCTACGTTGCCTTGTGAGTTTGAGGAGTTTGCGGCTAACAGGTGGTTTGTTGAGTTTGTGGAGTGAGATTTGTAAGCCAAGCCTGAAGAAAGTCCAGGATGGGAAGTGAATGCAGTCCGTTTACGCATGTCCTCTTTCTCGCGAGAAAATCGTCTGAGCATCGCAGCCAGATACAACGAGTCCTTCATGAGTTTCTTCCTCTTCTTTTTCTCTGGCCGCAGAGCTGTCAATCTGTGACAAGAATACAGGAAAAATATCAAAATTACTACACAGAAAGTAACCTAAACCTGAAAATCATCTATCTCAGGCACATGTTCCCCTATATAAGCAACTGGCAGCAGCTGCTTCAACAAAAACACGCATTCAATACATTAAAATAACTACACTCAATTCCAAAATTGCCTTATATTAAGCAATGATCATTGTTGTCCTTTTTGAAATGTATAAGCAGAAGTGTGGCATCAGAGCACTGGGCCGATTTAGATAATGACACGTTTAGGTGTCACTCTCAGCATCACGGCCTCATGGTAAATGTATGAGAGAAAGCATAGCAGAGAGAGATGAACAAAAGAGAAGACAGAATCATGCTGCTGTGAACATTCATTCTTAGTGGAGGGAGCTCTTCAATTCATTAATTGATTAAGACATTCAATCATCTTTGTTCGTCGCTGAAAAAACACCAACACAAAGACTTGGTCAATGAGGATGAGTCACATCACTTACCCCTGTTTAGGTACTTTGTTCTTTCTTGTGCTCTTTTCCTCTGGATTGGTCACTTCCTTCTTCTTCCTCCTCCTAACCACCTGCTCCTTATCGTTTGGCTTCTAAAATAATTAGTACACACTTATCAATATAAATGGGCCAGTCATGTCTGGAAGGGCAGAGCAATAGTTTAGTGCAGCAGTATGGAGCATGTGAGAGTGCCCTTTGCCTCTCACTGGGGAAAGACAGCCTTGCGTCTCATTAAAACCTACTGCCTCTGCAGGAGCAAAATGGGCTCCTGCTGGCAGTCAATTCTTGTTAAATGTTAAGGACAATAGTGAACCAAATGCAGCAATTGTGCGTTTGCTGTTTATGTAATAAGACACTCACTGCATCACAATGGCCTTGACCTAAATTTATCCGTGAGCTCATATTTGGCTCGTCTACTCTTATTTTTCTATATCTATTTTGATCAGTACAGCAACCGCATGTTTGAAGATTACAGTAGTTACATGGTTTTGGGGGGTGCGGTGTATCTGTTAATCGTCACCACTATAGCTGAGGTTTTGATTTATTCCTGTTGCTTTGTGCAGCGCCTACACAAACCAAAATAGCAGGTGCTAGTTTGAGCCACCTGCACAATCAAAGCAGGCCGGTCGTACACATGTATTTGCACTGGCATTTTCCTAACCTCAGTGGTGCAAATGTGGGGGGGTTATAATCCTATAAGAATTCTTACCTTGTCCTCCTCTCCGTCAGAGTCGGATGCTGCTCTGAACTGCAGTGTGCCCGTGTTGATGTAAAACCCGCCAAGCTTCGTGGTCAGAGAGGCGGGCACCAACTCGTCATACTGGGCAAAAAGTAAAAATGCAAAGAGTCAAGAGAAACGTACAGTATGATCCTGCATACTGCTAATCTACAGCCATGTGATGGGTTTATTTCCATTGTAATTTTACAAACAAGCCTGGAGTCATTCACTTACCTTTGCCTTAAAGGATTAGGCCACCATTTTTACATACTGAGATATGTTCTTACCTTAGCTTTGACGAGTTGATGCGTACCTGTCTGGCCTTTGTGCGCTCAGTCACGCAAGTAGACCAAAGACGTTGCAAGTATTTAGTCCCTCCCTGCCTATAGCTCCAAACTGGGGTGAAGATAGAAGTTACTAAGCTCTTCCACGTTTTCCCAATTTAAATACAGTTAGTTGAAAAGTTACACGATCCAAGTCTAGTTACACAAAATCAAACATGTCGATTTTCTTTTTTAAGCAAATAAAAAGGGGTTCTATAAGGCGTAATAATACCTTAAAAGCACTTTGTGTAGTAAAGTCGAAGTGCCCTTTTTTCCGCGTAGAAAATCGACATGTTTGATTTTGTGTAACTTGGATCGTGTAACTACTCACGTAACCGTATTTAAATTGGGAAAACGTGAAAGAGCTTGGTAACTTCGAACTTCACCCCAGTTTGGAGCTAAAGGCTGGGATTTTCTAAGCGGATAAAAGGGGGAACTATAATGTAAGGCGTAGTAATACCAGGAGTAGTTTGGCATCCGCACAGTAAAGTGAAGATTACTGCGCGGATTTCGAACTACTCCTGGTATTATTATGCCTTACAATATAGTTCCCCCTTTTATCCGCTTAGAAAATCCACATTGTTTAATTTTGTGTAATTATACTTTGTAGTGTAACACTTCACGTAACCATATTTAAATAGGGAAAACGTGGAAGAGCTTGGTAGCTTCTATCTTGACCTGTTTTGAAACTATAGTGGAGAGCAGGAGAGGCTAAATGCTAACGCCGTCTGCGCTTTGTTTACGTGACTGAAGGCACGGGGGAAGACCAGACAGGTCCTAAAGAACTCGTCAAAGCTAAGGTAAGAACATATCTCAGTATGTAAAAACGGTGGCCTATTCCTTTAAATGCTAGCAACGTCTTTGGTCTATTTACGTGACTGAGCACACAAAGACCAGACAGGTACGCATCAACTCGTCTAAGCTCAGGCAAGAACATATCTCAGTATGGAAAAACAGTGGCCTATTCCTTTAAGCCTGGCAAATTCAGAAATATCCCCCCCCGTATTTATTTTTATATACAGGGATACCAGTCTGGGCCCAGCGCCCTCGGTCACTGCTCGCGAAAACTCAAACGGTCCCTTGCAATCAGATTCGTTTATTTGCCGCCATGTGTGTTCACGAGCAGCGTCACTCTTGAGGCGTAGAAGTGACCTCAATAACAATCCACACAGATCGAGTTTTTTATTTTCCCAATCGGCAGCAAATGACCAAAAACACAACAACAGAAGGCGAGTTTCATGATTTATAATCCTGTTCAAATATTAGTTCAGAACCGCCAATAACATTGCAACAAGACACACTTCCAGTTTGCGCTTGTTCTACCTCAGAAGTCCAGGCTTTTGGTAAACTCAGAAAATTACACCTGAATTGCTTATAACTTTCTTACCTACACCATAGATATGCATGATTTAACATTAAAGTCCAATACTAAGTAGTTCAAACAATTTTTAAGAAAGCCTCAATAATTATGGGTAAACTACAGAATGTACTCACAGCTTCAGAGTTGTCAATGAACGGATCAGTCTCGTCATAACCAAAACCGATATCGATCAAATCTTGCATTCTGTCCTTTCTCTTCTTTTTCCCATCATTTCCCTGAAACAGGACAAGCACCACTATAAAATGCAGTACCGAAAACGTACACATGCAAGCTGCGCAAAACTTACATATTTATTTTCAAACTTTTTCGCAAGTGCCTCAACCTCCAGCCGCTCTCTCTCATCGTCATTGAAGGGATCAGTCGGATCGGGGGCTGCGGGGGCTGGGGGGGCTGTGGGCTGGTTTGAAGATTTATTCTGGAGGACAACACAACACATTATGGAAAAATGTGAATTAACCAATTTCTTTTTTTGCACTCCTTGTGACAACTACTTAAACCGCAGCCTCACTTTGTATCCTTAACTGACCCTTGCAGACCTCCACAAAAGGAAGAGATGGATGATGGGAATTACATCAATACAACCTCACAATTTGAATCAGAAAACTTCAAACAGTTGACACGTGACAGCTCTGGAAAATGCAAGCTCAAAAACAAAACACTGCCGAATCGTTTTAAACATGCAGTGTTTTCCTACAAACCCTAAAAAAACATTGAAAACATTAAACTGAGACAAGACTCGAGTGAACAGTGGTCAAATGAGGCATGCATCTCTGACCAGTCGTTTGCCTCGCTCCCATGCTATCCTTGTACTTCCATCAGCCATGCTCTCTCATCTCTCTATCACTGCAGCCAGAGGGCTCAACTGCATGTGGCATGACACAGTACTGAGAGCAATGGCTGTGTGTGACTGACGGGGCTGTTGCTGGGCAAGTGAAAAGGGAACAGGTACAAGGATGAGCTTTACATGTGCAAATGAAGATGTGTGTGTGTGTGCGCGTGGAAAACAGCAGGTATCAGGTCGAGAAGTGGAAGGGTTGGGATCTTATCCATTTTTCCAGTGTCACAAACCTGTTTTAAACCTGTTTAATTCAGTGAGCTCTTTAAACAGATGCAGAAAATGACATTTAGTTGGATATTGTGAAAACTATAAAATAAAAAGTTCACTCACACACACTTGTTTTCCGCTGTACGGTTGTCATGACAACGTTCGATTAAACTTTCCAAAATGAAAAATATGAACAATCCCGTCTAATCATAGGCCAATCCTCCACCATTTTGAGTGACAGGGCCACTTTCATCACTTTTCCATACGCGCGATTTAAAGGTAACACTTACCTTGAACAGCTTGCAGATCGGCAAACCGAGTGCTCCGTCGCTATGATGTTTTATATACGAGATAATGTACATAACAATGCAGAGTGTGGGCACTGGGCAGCATGGAGTCCATCTCCGTGTCAACCACGCTAGTCCACTTAGGACAAGGTGCACTTCCCCCCGTGCTCAGCAATGACAAGTCCATAATCCAAACAACTCGAAAAATGATCCCCAGAACCAGTATGTGAAAATAACACCGCGCAGAGAAACTTTACCTTTGTGTTTTGGATGAGTTCTCCGTAGTTAAACTCAGCCGAAGAGAGGTCGTCAGGCTCGGATAGACACAGGTCCAGCCGCACCGTCGCCCTCCTCTCAGCTCCAGCCTTGTCCCTGTCGCTGGGTTTGCCTTTTGCCCCAGCCGCTGCCATCGCCTCGACCTCCGCTGTTCTCGCGAAGTTGAAGCCAGCCCCATTCTCCTCCAGCCGGCGTTTTCTGGACTCCGCGCCTGCTCCAGGAGCGAAGGCCGAGAGGGTGACAAACTGCACTTTCCTCGGTTCGGCCATTTGGATGAGCTGCCTGCTGCCTGCCTGCACCTCGCTCAGGACAGACAGCGACAGCGAGGAGAAGAGCTACTACTTCGCGAAACTACACCAAATTGGTGGGTCAAAGAGGGTTTCGCGGAGCTGCCACGGCTCCTCAGTGCTTAGATGTGTGTGCAGGCATCTTCCGAAACGTACGTACAGCCGTCCAAGGGACACCACGGTCGGGGAAAAGTTGTTTTTTCGGTGACGGCTTGCATCCTCAATTTGCTATGGGACCGAGACATTCACAGGAGCCATCTTGGGTTTCGAGAGTAAATAAAATATCAGAAGAGAGGGGTCACTACGCGTGCGCGTACATAGAAACCGGAAACATCATGTCACAGGGGGTCGTCACGTCCAATCAGCATCTGCCCCGATCCTACACCCGCCCCTGTCACAACAGGCGATAATAACAAGACCATCATCACTAGAGTAATGACCTTTATAAAGTGCACAGCAGAAACACAAGCTGATCAGTATCGAGTGTAGGGTGTTGGTTTGCAAACACTGTTGTGCTGCGTCACCTCGTTGAACACAGCGCGTGTCTGACGCCGTCCTGTCAGTCTATTCAACAAAATGCTAAAGTGAGCATTTTTCCACAATGGCACCCACTCAAACATCAAATCCTAAACGGAAGAAAGAAAGACGAACGATTGCGCCTCCCCCACCCCCACTATGGAGCTGATTCAGTCTAAAGGAGTTGGGACAACCTGTTGAGCCCCTCTAGCCCCCGCTCTGCTCTTAGTAATGAAACCAGCAAATGGTCAACGCTTTTAACATTAGTTTAAACTTAAAGTTAGTTTTGGTGAAGACTTAAAGTGATGGTTTTCCAAAGATGCAAGCCAAGCTAATATGTAACAAACAAGGCAGCCGTCAAAAAGAATGATTAAAACCTGTAATAATGTTAAAATCATGCCTAAAATGGGAAAAATACTAAAAATCTCGGTTTTGTGAGCGTTTGCATTTGTTTGGATTTTGTCACTTCATAATAAATATCTTCAGCGAAATAATACAACTTTTTTCAACTGAAACATTTCTCAGTAAATATTTAATACACACTACAAAACCTATTAAACAGCTATACAGATAAATAGAAAGATATGCACAGCTTTATATTATTGCAGAATAGATTATTTTATTTAAAAAAAAAATAGAATAAATGCATAGTGTAGCTGTTCAGGCGTGCATTCAATAAAAAGCAATTGGTGTCATGACAGGTGGACTCTGTTCTCTTTGGCCCATTTTCTTAGAGCACGAATGATGTATTCAACCTGGGGGTTTCCTGAACTGCGCAGCAGAGGCACAATCTCTTTAAGTGTCTCCCTAGTTCATAAAGAGGACAAGCAAAAACAATTCATCAGACAAACAGCTCTTAACAAGTAACACTAACTAACCATCAGACGTGATCTGTGGTTTCAACGTACTTGGACTCTTTGTTCGCCAGTATCAACTGAAAAACGCCAACACAGGCTCCTCTTTTCCCCTCCCAATAGTTGGATCCTGGGTCGAGCTTCTCCAGGGCATCAAACGCTTTGGCTGCATAGTAGAACTGACCCATCTGCAACAACGTACTTTGTTAGGGCATCAGCAATGTGCAGTATATTGTATCCACAGGTCCACTCTCAGGCTTAGTAGTGGACAGCCGTGACAAAGCAGAACGACGCAGCCACCTTATAGCAGTCATTGGCAATTAGCTGCAGGAGACTGAAGGAATCAGAGGAAGTTCCCATCTTCAGATAGAGTTCCCATGCCAGCCGGCCTTTCTGGTTCATTATATCTAAAAAGATGAGAACACATATTTAGGCAAGCCCTCCTCATGGTTATAATTTAATATGCAATATTAGACACTAATAGGCTATTGACAGGAATCACAATGGACTAAGAACAAGTAAAAACACCGTTAAAGTATTTTTATATGTAAAGGAGCTATACCTGATTTTACTTCTAGAAATGGAATTAAACTTATTTTGTCCTCCTTTATTATTGTAAACTCATCAAATTTTAAAACATTTGCATCAATTTTATGAACTTTCAGGCTATTTTTCCAGCATTTTTGTGAAAAGGACCCTGAGAAGTGACCCTGCAAGTTGTGAAATGTGCTGATAAACTTTGAAAGAATTTGGATGCAACAAATATATTATTAAAGTTCCGAATGAGTTTGGACCACAACTAACATTTTAATTTAGTGGCTTCCCCTTTAATTATTTGCAATCAAAAAATCAGGTACAGGGCCTTTAAGTGAAATGACATCTGTGTCTGAGAAGAGCGCTTTCTTTTCTAATGCTACAAATCATTACATTTACTCAAATCCATGTACATGAGTAACTTTTTGAAGTAATTGTACTTTTTAGATTAGTTTTACCATACGGTACTTTTTACTTCTACTTCAGTAATATTTTAATGAAGTATCTTTACTATTAATTGAGTAGTAAAAAAAATAGTTACTTAGAGCTGGGCGATTTTTTCCTTTAAAAATATTAAATATTCTTATCAAAAACTCGATTCACGATTCAATTTGAATCCCCCTCCCCCATTTAAAACTAAATAACTGCTGACTGTAAATATATTTTAAAGGACAACTAAGCACCAAATCAACTTCTTTTAGCTTATAAACTGAATAAATATGTTTCTTCTAGTGTTCTCTACATGTGCTGGTCAATGTTTTGACATTTTAGTGCAAAATATATATATATGTTTTTAGTTGAAGTGCATCAACAAACCCAAAAATATCAAGGGCAATCACTGTAAAAACTAAAAAGGTCAGTGCGTCAATACAAAAAAGCAAAAGCTTCATGTTGAATACAAAACCTATTTAGTTTGTTTTTCATGTATTTTATTTTTAAGAAAAACTATTTTTATATTTTTTTCTGGCATTAGAAATATGAGAATTATTGCATAATTTCATGTTTTGTTTCTCATAATTTATGTCACTACTTAATCGTAAATCAGACTTTTACGCTCAAACAGTTACTCAGAACTAACAGTACTCAAGTAGCATTTTCCCCTGGTACTTCTTTACTCTTACTTGAGTAAGAGTACTTTGGTCACTACTTCTTGAGTAAAGTAATTTCAACGAAGTTCAAAGTTACTCATAGAGCAAATATAAAAGCATCTCCAGCCTCGCTTTTTCTGATGAATAGAAAATAGCTTTACTTTGAAGTGTAATTCTCAAAACCATAATGTATATCTTTGCACAACATACCCTCTTTATATTTTTCTGTTTTCTAAAATGTTGGCTTTAATACTTACAACAGCGTGCCAGCCAGCTGAGGTAGATGTAATCATTTTTTATCTTCTCACTCTGAATCAAGAGAAAAACCTGAGAAAAGTCAAAGAAATATTACTGAATTCATGTTTATAATAGAGCTTAATTATATCTGATTCTATTTTGTCTATTATATTTCTTTACTGATACCTCTTCTGCTTCCTTGTAATTGCCAAGGGCAGCTTTTGCTTGTGCATAGTTGAAATTGAATGTATCGTCATTAAAGAAGTAGTTCTAGAACACAGAAAAGCATAACTCAGCAAAGCACACGACACTCTGCTCACACTTCTTAGAAAAGTGCTGAAAGATAAACCTGCAGTGTTAGTGGAAAGGACCATTTTGTTATTATCAAAGTGACACTTTCAGCCTGTGTGAGTGGGTGTTTTTTGTTCAGCTCCATCTTACATATGCTTGAACCACCGTAGGATGAAATCATTTCACCTTTCTATATTTAAACAGGCAGTACGTGGGGCCTGCGCAAAGACAACACTCACCTTGACTGAGTTCAAATAGATAAGCACATCTTCAAACTGTCTCAGGAGGAAAAAACACGAAGCCATGCATTGTCGCCCGGGAATTGTGTCTAGGCAAAGCAAATAAACATTTACCCAGTGGTTTATGGAAGCATTGGCACCGTTTAAATTTGCTTTCAAAGTACCGCATTCACTCGCCGAGCCGCCAACCAACTGAAAAAACTGTTGAGCAATTTTTAGGTTCTCCCTCTGAAACCATAAATGTTTATTATTTCCCACATATTTTAAAACAGTTATTATTGTCAAGTAAAAAACACTCACTGATCCAATGTCTTGACCCAGTGCAGCATTTACAACACCTTTCAATATATACTCCTGAAATTGCAAGAAAGGAGATTCCCATGATAAAAAAAATAGCTTTTCGGGTCAATGAAACAAAAGAGTGATTTTACCTGTGGAGTGGTGGGCACCAAATCTTGGATGAGATTATAAGCTTCCTGAACATCATCTGACACATAGAAAACACATCAAGAAACTATTTTTAATAGTAAATACATAAATAACATTTATGTATTTAACATTGGAATGACTTGCAAAACACATTGAACATCATTTGTCTTCTTTGAATAAAATGGTTTTTTTTTTAATAAAATTGATTTTATTCACCTTGTCGAAGGTAGTAAATGACTAGGTTAAGTCTCGCTTCAGGGATCACATCTATGAGGGGAGGCAGCACCTGCAATGCCCCCTCACCGCCCCGAAACACAACCTATGCAAGGGAAAGGAAAAATACAAAATGGCCAATAGGCCGAGATGCACAAGTAACTAGATCTAAAGCAGCGCTCTCAAAGAGCTTACCAGGTTGTGTCGAATAAGCTCCTTAGCAAACTCAAAGGAGCTGGAGGAGATATCGATGAGATTTTTTAACTCAGCCTGGGAAACAGACAGAGAGGACAAGCTAAAATTATTTGAAGATTGATTGAAGAAAGTTTAAAAATAAGATATATAATCACAGATTGCGTACCTCAGCTGCTTTACCATTGTAAAGCCTAAAATGGTTACACGCCTTGAGATTGAGGGCAATAGTCGAGTCAGGGATACTCTGCAGATAAACTGCTAACACCTCCTGAGATACATCATAGTAGTCAAGTTTATAGTAACAGAGGGCCACGTACACTTTGAGAGCCAGAAATTCTCTGAAAGAGCAACATCAAGAAACTTTAGTTTTGCAACATAATGATATACAAAGCGTTTTATGCTTGATGTTATTTATCTAGTGTTTTATTGAAGCCATTTTGATCTTTCTGCACAGACCTGTTCTGTAATAAAAGACGTTTATAGATGTCTATAGCCTCCTGGTAGTGGGATCGCATGTAATGAATAGATGCCAGACTTAGCTGGTCCTCAGTGACATCCTCTAAGTTCTGGTGGAAAGTCATGAGCTGTTTTTCATCATTGAACTGCCACCAAAACAAAAACAACAAAAAAACACAATGAAAAAATGACATACTGAAAATCGAAAATGTTTAATGTTTACTATTATATAGAATGCATAGTTATAGATAATTGCTTGAATTAGCAAAGAACACATTAAAATTACTATTGAAGTACTTTCAGGCATTGCTTAAAGGTGCATTTTTTATATGAATGTGCATTTGACATGCATTTCAGTGACCCACTGGCTGTATGGGTAGTTAACATGGCACAGCCCAGTGGGCTCTAGGCTGCTCGACTAACCTGGCTAACGCCAGGCTGCTGTGTCCACTCGAATCATTTCGAACGGCACAGCAGCCTGGGGACCATGGCCGAAATTTTCGCATGGATTTGGGAACCAATCACAGTATGAGAAGGGACGGCAAGATGATGACGCGCTATTCGATATACGGAAGCTTGTAGTTTATTTACGGATAAAAAAAAACAACGTTTATTTACGGATCAAACATGATATTTTCCGATCAAGCTTTAGGCCGTGTTCTAAATAGTTTAGCTCGAAAGTTTACATCGGATACGTCATACGTCATCTCAAACGATGATACGATTGGCTGTGGCTACGTGCAGACGCATGATAGACATTCGTAGCGCCCAATAAACGGCTATGGACCATCGTAAACCACACCTCTCCTACGAGAAAATGAATTGGTGGTCCCCAGACCAAATATCACTTGTGATTTTAGTCTGGCGTTAGTTAGCCAGGCTAGTGCTCGACCAGGCCCAGGACAGTTTTTTAGGGTTTCTGGTGGGTTTTCAAACCTGATGGATCTGTGTCCATGGTTGCGCATACAGTCCATCTAAAAAAAAAATGGAATCCTAAAAAATTAAATTGGTTGAGTGTCAGGCCACCGCGATGGAAACTAAAGGCGCAAGGTGCAAGCTAACCACCCATACAGCCGCTGGATCACTGAAAAGTGAATACGCACTAATATCAACTTTTTTTTTTCCACATGAAAAGTTGCATAAAGCACCTTTAAGTTGTGCGGTTAAATGATGTTCACGGAAACCCAAGTGAAGATGGTCGTCTAAAGTTTGTTGGATGGCTTGCACGCCTGGTACGCTTAATTTTAAGAAATAATCCCAAAATAATGCTAGGCTGCAGTACTGTTTTTATAGACACCATATTCACTCACAATGCTATTAATATTATTGGTGTTGACTTGTTATCAAAGACTGAATATTGCCCCGCTAACCTTGTGAGCCAAGTGGAATAGAAGTCGGTTTTGAAGCGGTGACACTGGTGCTGAGGAAAATTGGACAATATGAAACAAATAAATTAATGAGGAAAACACACTTTTACATTACTTTGTTTAAAAAATATTATTCATATTTCTTTTAATTGAATACCCTTGGAAGCGGCTTCTTCAGCTTCTTTATAAAGCCCCAGAAAAAACATCGCACAGGCCAGATAGACCCATACATCAAGGGGACAGTCAGGCTGAACTGTTAAGGACTTGTATTCCTGACAGAATATAATAAAACATTAAGCTTCAATTATTTACAGTTATTTGTATATATTTGTGGATGATTTAAACAGATAACCAAATCACATTTAATTACATTATTACACTAAAGTGACTATCCTAAGTTTACCTCCATAGCTCTCTTTGAATCTCCCAAATGGAAAGCGCAGTACCCAATCCAGAGGTCTGCATTCTCACCTTTCTCCCCAATGCTTCTTTGAAACTGGCAGGACAAGCCAGGATAAGGGGAAATTAACCGACACAAATGCAGGAAGCAATATGATATATTAAAAATAGGATATAAATAACCATTTTAGGACGAGAGCTAATCTAACACAATTGTGAGTTACCTCTAAAAGGGTCAACGCTCCAAGGTAGTCCCTTTGTTGCAGATATTCCTCTAAAGCAGGGACCTTATTCTTGCTTTTCTTCTTCTCTCTGATGCTCTCAGACGCCTCACCTCCCACAGCCGGCTTAACACGAGACAGAATCTACCAAAACAGGAGTTGCACAGATATTTTTAGAATCAACTAATCTGCGAATATTATTTAGATGACCAACATCGTACCATTTGGAGCCTGATGTTCAGATAGCCTGTGTATAAATGGTGTTATTTTAACACCCTCGAAATCAAATGGTTAGCTTGTTGATACATTCGTGAGTGAACAGCGAGTTCAGCTTGTTCGGAAACCTCTCGAGGCCTAAAAGCAAAGTGTAAAACATCAATAAAGGAGCTTCTTTTTCTTCTCTATTGGAAGCGATAACAGCCAAATTTACATGGTCAAACGTTCGCTATCTCCATGGCTATCTCAACATTTCTGCAACATGTTTATCCTAGCATAGAATTAACCAACGTTTCCGTAAAATTATTTTCAAAATAAAGTTTGAAAGACAGAAAGACATCTACATGCATGGAGAAATATATTTTGATCCATCTTCCTAGTGTAAGTATTTTTACATGACGTAGAATATACTCAAATCACAACTTAAATGGATGTTTTATCATATATTATCTGGCGTACGCCATATACCTGTTCACTGCTAAACAAAAAAAGCTTTTTTGACTAATTCTGATTTAGACCGAGTTTTATTTTGGAGGCTAACAAAGTTTTATGCACGTAACGGAAACGTCTTTCTCTAAATTCAGTTAGCTTGCTTCAGTGGTTTGTTCGCTGTTGCCTAGCAACATCTTCCTCTGCGAATGGTTACATTCAGTGCAAAGACGTCGCAGCGGATTTGTTCGCAAGTTGCTTTATTAAACCTTAATGATACTTAATGATAAAAGAAAAATCTAACAGGTTGCACATATCCTCCTTTTATATGATAAAAACTGTTATGACCCATTTTTGATGCGCCCCAGTGGCCTAATGGATAAGGCACTGGCCTCCTAAGCCAGGGATTGTGGGTTCGAGTCCCATCTGGGGTGGAACCTTTTCTAAAAAGGATCAGGAAAAAAGTAAAACCAGACAGTGTTTGTCTGTCTGGACGACTGGTTGATGAGAGAAATCACTTCACCAGGACCAACACCAAAACACTACAGTCACGTGAATATCAGTAAGAATGTCAATTCAAACAATGTAAATCCAGGTGTTTTAACCAAAATACTCTTTTAATTAATATCAACAACTCAACAACACATTGACAAATATATCAAAAGTAGCATATTTTGACCCTGTCAAATACAGTGACGCACGCTTGGGAAAATACAAGCACAGACCACATTTTTAATGAATTAAACTGACCATATAAAATAGAGTCGTGGCAAATATCAACACGAGTGGTTTACCGGAATTGTCAGTGACAACATCTGTTCCACAGCAGAAACACTGATATTCTAAACAATATATCTAATATATATATATATATAATATATATATATATATATATATATATATATATATATATATATATATATATATAAATAAAGGTATTTCTGATACTACACATAATTCAAGTGTTTAATAATGTTATCCTCGGGGGAACAGTAAAAATGTTCCATAGACTGTAACCTTTAAGTATCCACAGAAAAGGACACACTTCACACACACAAAAATAAACTCTTTTGGCAAATATTTACAAAAATATTTACAAAGGTACACTTCATAAATACTTTGAATTTCAATGAGAAAAGGCCTCACTGATGCCACTGATTTAAATATAGTAAGAGTAGTAGAGATTTTCAAACATTGTCAACTGGATTGGGCTGATTCTACCTTCAGAAACTTCTCTTTCTCACTCTGAAGACAGAAGCGAAAATCAACCATGTTCAGTTGATGATATTTCAATGTCTCTATTACAATGGAAAACTCCTAGATGACTGAGAGCCTACACAGACATATTATTGGAGTACACCTGTCTAAACGTTTGCAGTTAACTAATCAATTATAACATTTTAAGCCTTATTTGAACCAATAACCAGCAACATATATTATTTGAAGAAAAAACTAACAAATGTCCTTGTGAAGATTAGTTGTGTATTTCCTTAGTGCAGCAGAATGATTGTCTGTGCAGACCTGCTTCTAACAACATCGCTTTTGGATGTGCCAAACTGCTGCTATGCATTAATTTTGGCAAGCTCCACAGACAAACTACAAAGAGTCACAAAGTTTGGAGGTTACAAAGAATGACTCACAGCAGAGAACATCACTTTGATCAAAGACTAACACAAGAGTGAAAGGCGTTACAGACAACATTCATTTCACATTTTCACTAACAGACATGCAAACATTGGCACATACATACACACAAAACGACCTGTCCTTCTCTGACATTATATTTGTTATACAGCTCTGTCTAGGACTTCACATTAGCGCAGCCCCTTCCTCTAAACAAGGCCTTTATTGATAAAAAATAAAATATATTTTACACTCAGCTTAAGACAAACAGTGGCCCATTTTCTCTCTTCAGGATTTGAGACCCATTTTAGCCATGAGCTGTTCATAGACAGTCCAAGCCATGGCGGCCATTAGAGTGCGTCTCAGGGACCTGGGAACAGCTCCACGGAAAAAGCCCCGCAATCCATTTTCCTTAAAAAAAAAAACGGATATACAAGAGTTACTACATTTACAGTCTGCATCACACACTTCATTCTGATCTGATGCAGAAAGAGCTTTAAATGGTCCTCACAGTGTAAATGTATTGGATAGCATCTACTGTGCGCCAGTGGGATGGGCTGACTTGAATATGTGTCTTGACGACATCCGCAGGTTGTGTCACCAGTGATGCCATGACTCCGGCAACAACCCCACAGCCAAAGTTAACCAGCGGTGCATAAGGGGCTGAGGCCACTTCTGTGACAAAAAAACAACAGAAATCAGACTAAACCTCTATATGATCAGAGGAAATCCGGCTCAACTCGTACCTTGTGGCAGGGACTTCTTAGTCTGACTATAGAACATGACATAGATGCCGGAAAAAGGAGCGTCTCTGAGAAGAGTCGCAGTTAGTCCCGAAAAAAGAGATCGGACTCCCTCTGTCTGATACATGCTCTTCAGCGCCCCCACCACACTTATATAGTTATAGCAGCCACTCTGAAAGAAACACGATGCTGTTACAATATAACATCTGTTTGATCGCTCCCTGGTCAGGTAAAGAGGAGGTAAGTGCGGACACAGAGACATACTAAAAGACAGAAAAGCATTGGATACTCAGATGGATTGCTTTACTGACCACATAGACCACATATTACAACAAGAATAAGTTGTATTTTTTCCTCACACTTTGGTTCAATATTTTTCACATACATGGTCTGTAACTCACCTCAAAGCGAGCCTTGACGACTGTGAAAGGAAGCATGCTGATCCCAGCCACAGTTCGAGCCCCTGCCCCGAGAAGAACAGCCTCCCCTGCGTTGGGCGCTCGCTCGTGGAAGAAGTGCTGCTTTAGTGAATAAAAAGTGCTGAAGTAGATGCCGACACCAGGAATGCAGCGGACAAATGACTGTAAGGAAGTTTTAGAATTATACACTTACATCGCCAATTATTACATATTTACTATTAAGCAATGAAACTTACTGGAGAAACTCCTTTCCAAAGACTAAGGAATTTTTCTGTTCTAATGACTTGAACCAAAACTGAAAACATTCCCACTTTAGGAGCACTAAAACAAAAAGATGACATAAAACATATTATTATTATTAGAGTATCATGCATCACAAGAAACAAAGTAACTGTGATTTGTGTGCTTGATGTGTCCCAGTCCTTACTAAATACAAGTGTCAGACTAAATGCTTAATCCATACACAATATTGCTTGAATATACTGTAATGATCATTCTTGAAAGAAAAACACATATTATGCAATGGAAATATTCTGTGAGGCTCTAAATGTTACAAATATGTATTCTCATCATTCTTGTAAAATACACACCCCGGTTTGGCATTTTTCTGTAGTGTCTGTAGCCGGGTCTTGACCAAATCTAAAGGCTGGAAGAGCAGTGTCGAGCAGGTGCCACTGAGTGAGCCACACATAAAGGCTTTGAGAGCGGGATGAGCCTGAAGGCAAAAAAAGAAAAAAAAAAGAGGGTCAGAGGCAAGACACCAACAGTGGAAAATAAGAACAAACAAAAGGAGTACTAAACAATGTCAGAAAATCAACACAGATAGGAAATAACAAACAACTATTATGCAAATTGTTACATTTTAATTGGTTTGATGGTATTTCTATCCAGCTGGAAAATCTTATCACAAAATATGAATCAATATAACACATAGAACTGAATTAGATAGGTAAATGTGACTGCAAGACAACACAAGAGGCTGGATTCCACCACAGTCCAGTGATGGAGATGTGCAGCGACAGCCAGTGCACAGAGGCTGCTGAAACGTGTCATGCTGAGAGCAAATACTGTCAGCAGCTTCATACCTCATGGACAAACCACAGCGAGATCGAAAGACAAAAATGTCCATGTTTCAAATGTCACAATTAACTACAAATACCAAAAAAGGTAATCAACAAGCAATAACCAAAATCAGTAGTGCTGCTTCCACATGTTACACACTGGACATGTCCTCTTACCTTTGTATCGCTGTTTTGGCACGCAGAATCTGGCTTTTCCTGCATTTTGTCATTATCCACATCACTCTAGCTTTAATACAGCCATTATGCACAGCATTTCACCCAATAAACGTCTATTGCAGACACGCTACCCCTCAGTTCTCTACTGCCTACCCACAATGACATGCTCCTGCTTACGTCCTCCTCCCCCCATTTTGAAGCCAAGGCACAGGCTTAATCCAGGCTACATTTTTCTATGGTTTCTATCTTTATCTTTCAGACACAGACACATACACATACATCTGTATCCAGCCCAATGAGAGGAAAGGCCCTCTCTTCCCCCCTATTAAACCGCATCTTTGTCATTGGTATGAGTCATGTGTTATGCACGTGAAGAGTACATCTGTGTAAATATACCCCGAAGAAAAGGGTAAAGTTATGTAAAGTTAATAAGTAATACACATTTATAAATCAGCCAGTCTTTCCTGGGTGACTGACCAAAACAAAAACATGTTATTACATTATTATTGCAAGAATAACACCAGTCGCCTTACAGGTCCTTCTAAAGAGTGCTGATTTGATCAAACATGAGAACAATCTTCAGATGTAAACGAAACAGGAAATTATATTAATACCTGGAAATATCCATCTGCTCTGTTTACTGAATGTGTCAACATTGAAGCAATAAACAGCTAACAATATCAATCTGCAATCCAGGTGCTCAGGTCAATCAGGACATTTACTGATGTGTAACCATCGGACAAAGTCTGAGGTCAACAGGAAGATGCCCTGCATGTCTATGGTAATATGTTTGTGCAGTTACACCGTGCACAGTGACGGGTCCTACAGATGCACTCACCGCCGCCAGCTCCATCCTCGACCTCCGTGATCCCCCGGTGTCCTCGGCTGCTGCCGTGTTTACAACACTCCGGTTCTCCCTGTGGTCACAAAATCAGACCTGTGAGGGCCAGCTGTTCTGGTGAAGTGCAGGACTGGAGAGGTCATCCCCACAACAGAAGCACGCATGACTGTCTATCAGATATGTTTAGTGTTAGTATGGTGCTAACAAATGCGCATTGAGTTATTGGGTACATTAGCTGTATTTTAAGAAATGATCACATGATGGCCATGCATCATGACCATTGACAGTATCAATGATCATGACATGACATAAACTTACCCTTTAGAAGCTAGCTTAAACTAGCTTAGCGTAGCTAATGCTGCATTTGGCTTCACTTACCAAGCTCAAGCGACGATGCGCCCACAAAGAAACGCAAAAATAATGTGTATACTCCAGTCTTTCAGATCCCCCATCGTCTCCAGTTCAGACACGGGTGTAACGAGCTAATAAATGTAAGCTAGGTCAGGAACTGTTGGTGCTGACGTTTCAACACAAGCTTGTTCCAGTTAAAGTTACAATTCTGTATCAAATTTTCCCATAATAAGGCGCTTAAATTGTATATTTAAAAAAAGTAAAACAAAAGGGTTGGCCAACTATAAGCCAGCGCCTTTCAGTATGTTGCTAAAAAAAAACATTAAACCCCAATATTAACTAGCCAGTCCCATGGACGTAGTCCCAACTCCTGTAGCATTAGATGCTACCCGGTGTTAGCCAGTGTTGACCTTATCGAGATCAGAGACCGCAGACTGGAGCCTCGTGAACGGCCAAAGATCGAGTCTAAACTCGCCAACAAGACAGACTCATGACACAAATGAACCCCAAACACTGACGTGCGGATTCACAGCAACAGGGGATTAATAACGACAAACTTTGCACACGTGAATAGTTGTAGTGATACTTTCACTGGCCACAAGAGGTCACTGTAGAAAGGTTATGGTGATGACTTGCACATGATTTTATTTTATTTTTTTCAGTTTAGCTAAATGCTTAAGCCATTTAAAAAAACCACACATTTCACCACACAAACAAAATATGCAAATGTATTTATTTTTTACTTAAGGCATAAAATATAGAATGGTCAAAACAAACAAAAAGGCATCTAAAGAAACATTGTTTTGGATATTGACATTAGAAAAATGTAAATGTGACAGTGCAGACTTGCAATGCATACAAGGAACCAGTAAAAGAGAAATACAGCAGGTAATGTGCAAAACTGAACTCCCCCCAATACATCTTTGTGGTGGCATTCAAAGTGTATGCCATTAGTGTCCATATCTGACAGTGTGCTTTGTGAGGCAATAGAACATGCAGATTAATATGGAGATTTGTGGACAAAGCAAATAACAAAAACCCATTAAACCCAGATGACCAGTGCTTGGGGAGAAGTGTTTTTCTTTAACCTGAGGGACATTGCAATTTTGTGTATTTGTTTGGTCCCCTCTGTCATTACAAAGGGAAAGTTAAGGAAGGCATGTGTCAGAAAACAGTAGTTTGCTTGGATTCAAAGGTTATAAGACAAAAAATATGCTTTAAAGATTCTGTTAAAAAGGTGAAAAGAGGCTTAATTCCTTTGGAGACACGTTTCATGCCATCTGCATTTACAGGATAATTCATTACTATGGCCAAGAAAACATCTCTCCATGGAGTTTACTCTGCTGCAGGCTCCGGCGTCTCTGCCTGCACATCCAGCTCTTCATCACTGTCAAATCCTGAGCGATTTGTGGTACGCCGCAAATTAAAAGTCAGGTCTCCACGCCTTTAAAAAAAATTACAAAACAAAAAGTAAACATTTTTCCGATATGTACAATAACCAGTAAATGTAAAGTACTAGTTAAGCATATGTTTTACCTGAGCTTGCTCTTCAGACTGCTCACTTCTCGGTTCATGGAATCTGCTGACTCTGTGGCATCATCAAGCTCTCTCTGCAGTTTCCTGCGGTAAGCATTGGCTCGAGTGACCTCCTCCTCTGACTCCTCCAACTGCCGCTTGAGCTGCCGCATCCGACTGTTTGTCTTATCCAACTGAGGCAAAAATGCTTTTAGTAAATACTAGAAACAAACAGTATAGTGAAATTAGTATGAATCTGATTTTAAATGTAACCTGATCTTTTTGTTGCTCGGTGTTGCGCCTTTCATCATCAATCTGCAACAGCGCTTCTTTCAGTTTCTTTTCTGTACGCCTGGCCAGACGTGAGGCCTGCTGACGCTCCCTGAAGTAAACAGCAAATGAAACGTTATTACAGGCTATGATATTTTTTGCAGTTTGCTGTAAAAAGTACTTACTTGGATTCAATATCGAGTTGTTCCTCCAGCTGAATGATCTTTGCCTCTAGGGTTGCGATGCTTGACTTGTATTTAGATTTGATGGCTCCTTCGAGCTCCTGCAGCTTCAGCTTCAGCTCCTTGTTTTGGCGATCAAGCTGAGAGCGGGCCCCCTCAATGCGCTGAGAATTACTGCGCTCTGAGGAGAGTTCTGTGGTCAACTGCTCAGCCTAAGGAAACAAAGGAACTTATTTAAATAATAGTGCACACAACATCTTCATACTTACAAATGAGGGAAAAAATGTTCTGCCTGTGCTCAGTGGTTGAACAGCATGGCATGTACCTGCAGCGTGGACCTCTTCATGCGATCATTAACCATCTCAGTGTTGAGCTGCTCCTCCTCCAGCTCCTCTTCAAGTTGCGCAATGCGACCCTCCAGACGTCTCTTTTCATCAGTCAAAGAGGAACTGGAAATATAGTAAAACATTATAGAGAGAAATTCAGTCTTCTCCTTCTCAGTGTCATTGTAAAAGGAGGATGTTACTGGCTCATACTTCTTTGTGTTGGCGCTGTTGATCTCTTCTTGCAGCTCATCCCTTTCAGTCTGAACCTGTCTTTTCATTCTCTCTGCTGTTGCCAAGTCCTACAGTGAAGAAAACATTATGTTTACCGTGTTGTGGAGTAGGCACATGATTGTCAGAAGTAACATACCTCTTGGAATTGTAAGGCATCTGACTCCATGGTCTTCAGTTTCTTTTCAGTCTCTTTGGCTGAAGTCACCGCTTCATCTCTGGCAAAACGCAGTTCATCCAATTCTCTCATCTGTTCTTTCATTTGAGCCTGAAGATGGCAATATAAAATACTGTGTAACCTTGAAATCCTTATTATGTAAATAAATTGCTGGTTTACTGTACCTGCAGTTTTTTAAGCTGTTTAAGAGCCTCATCTCTTGCTTTATTGACGGTGTCTATCTGATTTTCCATGTCTGCCAAGTCCATCTCCAGTTTCTTTTTGGATGAAAGAGCTTGGCTACGCTGACGACGCTCCTCCTCTAGCTCCACCTCCATCTCACGCACCTAAATAATAAAATACAAATATTATGTTACGTTGTACCTGCAAAAGCATTGGTTTCATTTTTATTTTACCTGTTTGACAAGTTGTTTCCTTCTCTCCTCTCCTTGCTCGTCTCTGGCCTGTAGGTCTCTGTCAAACTGGGCCTTCATGGCCTGCATGTTCACTTCCAGACGCAGCTTGGCATCTTCAGTTGCCTGAAGCTCGTCCTCCAGCTCCTCCAGCTGCATCCGCATCTCCTCGAGCTGCTGCTCCATGGTCCGTTTAGATCGCTCCAGCTCATGAACCTATAGTAGTAATAATAATTATTAAAGTAATGTATAATTGTATAACTTTAGGTCTAAAAAGATATTAGCATATGTGAGAAGGTACAAGCGGTTCTTTTCTTACACTCTTGCCAACATCATCCTTGGAGGAGACCAAATCCTCCATCTCAGCTTTGAGAGTCTTGTTGGTTCGTTCCAGCTCATCTTTCGCATCAGTCAAGGTCTCCAGCTCATGGGCTAAATTCAGCGCTCGGGTCTCCTTCTCCCTGGCCTCAGCCTCGGCCTTGTCCCGCTCCTCAGCATATTGAGTGGAGATGGTCTTCTCTTCTGCCAGCATCTTCAAGAATGGATAGTGTTTAGAACAAGCAGCATTAAAAATTAAACAAGCAACATTCAAAACTATAGCATCACAAGCAGTACAAACCTGATCAAACTTCTTCTGCTTCCTCTCCAGGTTAGACACAATCTGCCTCAGGTTGTCCTGGTCTGCCATCTGGTCCTCCAGCTCTTGTTGCAGGCGGTGCCTTGTCTTTTCCAGTTTGTCATAAGCTGCTGTCTTCTCCTCCAGCTGTAGCATTAAACTGTCCATCTCTCGCTGGAGTTTCTTGCGTCCCTCTTCAGCCCCCTCCAGGGATGAAGCCTCCAGGTCAAGTTTCTTCTTCACATCTGCCAGCTAAATGCACAAATAAATATTTGAGTGTGGTTTGTATCTAACATGTATATAACACTAAATATAGAAAGCTAACCACAGCAGGATTTCTTGTTTTTGTGCAAACTTTGGTCAATAATTGCTGCTCTTTTGTCATTTGGCTTTTGTCAGGTTTTGGAAGTTAGTTTTCAGTGTTTTTGCCGCTTCTCTCTGGATTGCCCCTTTAAGATAAGATAAGATGATACTTTATTGATCTCACAGATGGAGAAATTGCATTCGATGTGAGAGATCATCCGGCAGCAGCACCCATTCAGTGCGCACCACTCTTTTTACTCATATATAACAGTGTTAACATGTTTTTTGGAGAAGATTTTAGGTATTTTATCTGATAACTGTCAGGTCCTAGCACCTTTTGATTATAAAAAATAAAGCAAGATGCTGGAGAAAAAGATCTCCTGGTGCCCGCACAAGGTGGCAACCCATTAACTGGCACCAGTCAGTGAAGTCATGAAACTAGATCTCTTGTATAAAGGCTTTGTTGCAAGCCATTGATGGGCCCCATCTCCTTTGAGCCATCCATTCTTATCAAGTTGGAGAACTCGTGTAGGAGGTATTTACCATGGTCTGATCCATCTGCGCTCTTTTCCAAATCTAGTAAAAGATTTGAAAAAGGGAGCTGTAGATTTGTACCTACAGCTTCAATTATCCAAGTATTCATTGCAGTCTTGCATCTGTTTGATTTGTTTTTTCCAGGGATGTAATCTTGACCTCTGTCTGGATCTCAGAGTACAAGTTGTCTCTGGCTCAGAGTTTCAGAGGTTGTAAAGCAAACATTTGCTTATGAATGGCTTCCAGGACACTGACTGACCTTTGTGGGGGCCTGCACAAGTCTTTCCTGATTGTTCTTACCTTTCCTTTGTAACAGAGGCAGACGTTTGTTTACATTTGGAGTTTACGTCAGCTCATGTGCTCTTGTGACACAGCAACATAACCTGAAATATTCCACATTGTTGCTTTAGGAGGACTGTGATACAACAAACCTGTGCCTGCAGAGTGGATACTTGCTTCTCCACATTTCTCTTGCTCTCCTCCTCCTCCTCAAGCATTTCCCTTAAACCGTTCTGCTCATCCTCCATTTGTCTGAGCTTAGTCGTCAGAGACAGCTTCTGACGGGTCTCTTCTTGAAGGAGCTCCTAAAAGAGTAACCACGATTAATTGGAAATGTTTTGAAAAGGGTGATAAGAAATTCTAGCAATGTTCTTTGCACCTGTGCATCTTGAAGCTGGGACTCCAGTGAAGACACATTATTACTGTATTTTATGTTCTTTCCTTCCGCTTCTGACAAGAGGGTATTTGAATTGTCCAGCTCAGACTAGAAAGAAATAATACAGTTTAAGAGGTGCTTCAGTATTTGACAATAAACATACAGATCAACTTCCTAACATTCAAGAGCCTACATTATAATATAAGGCGGAAGATGGGTCAGAAGTCTATGTGTCTATGGTTTTAACTGATGAAATGCAGAGCTTTTGACTGAGTTTAAGTTAATGGTCAAGTGAATAGCTGTGTAATACTGGGCCAATCTATATGAAACGAAATTGGGCATTAAGTTCAGTGTTTTCTCCAGAAACTATTGCGCACAACAAACCCAAATAACTATACTATAAATTGACTGATTGTATAACCAAGGGAGGACCTTAGACCCTCCATTTAGTCTATGGGGGGAGCAACATTACAAGCATAACTCAAACATTGTGAGCACAACCCATTACGCTCATACTGTACCTGCATCTTGCCCATTTTGTCAGACATGTCGTTCCTTTGTTTCTCACTCTCTCCAAATTTGATCTGAAGCTCTTGGACCTGGGCCTCTGCCTTTTTGCGACGATGTTCAGAGTCTCCTTTACTTTGAGTCAGATTCTTCAACTCGATCTGCAGTTCATTCCACTCACTCTCCAGCGCCTGCTTGGTTTTCTCGACTGACACTTTATTCTGCAGGAGCATACATGACATAATTACTACTGTCTATGATTTTGCAAGAATCAGAAATCTGGTCATTACCCTTTTGGCCTGTTCCAACTGTTCATTGAGCTCGTCAAATGTCTGATTGTGTTTATGTCTCATCTCCGCCATCTGTTGCTCATGGAGTTTTGCTTCTTCCTCCAATGTTTTTTTGAGCTGGGTAACCTCAGTCTCTCGTTTGGACCTGGACATGAACAGAAAATAATATTTAGTCTTGTTTATCATTTTAGCTGTAATATAAAAAGCCAGAGCAGATGCGACCTGAGTTCCTGCTGAGCTGCGGTGGAGTCCAGCGTGTCCTCCAGCTCAGTCTTTAGAGCCTCAAGTTCCTCTCCGAGGTCGCGCCGCTGTTTCTCAGCTTTGGATCGTGCCTGACGCTCCAGCTCCAGGTCCTCCTGCAGCTCAGAGATCTGCGCCTCCAGCTCTCGAATCTTCTTCTGGGCTGTGTTCTTGGCTGCAGCCTCTTCCTCAACCCTGAAAACAAAAAGTGAAGTATTAAAACATTTGACTTACACATAAACTGTTCACAGGGTCATGGTGATGTGTAAATAAGCAGCAACCTCCCTCTGTCTTGGTACAGCTGCATTTTTTCCCTCCCACAAAAACACATCAGAGAGTCCATAAAGGTCCTGAAGAAAGCTGCTTTTTAAAAATAAACAGCTAGCATTTGAGCTAAAGACATTTGAGACCTACAAATGTCTTCTTCTGAAACACTGAAGAGGCCCCAAGAAACCGACAGCACAGTGGAGGCGTCACAAGAGGCGCTACAGGAAACAAAAAAGGGACAAGCAAGGAGGTATCCGGACACACAGCTAGGCCATACATGCCCTCCATCCCTGCTTTAGTGTTCTGGCTAAAGGACGTTCGCTGGAGAATGAAACAGATTAACTGCTAAGCTCTTCCCAGAAAATGGTGAAAGAGTGTTGTGGAGCGGAGGGAGCTGTTCAGGAGGAGGAGCTGACCAGCGCAGGACACCACGCCCTGAAACAGGGACAAACCCAGGAGGCGCAGCATCGTTTCAGAGGAGCACTGAAGGCGCTACAGTTTTCCCTAACATTCTGGACAGGTTGACTCACAGTGGCTGCGCGGCTCAGTGGCTGCGGCTCAGGACTAACACCTGAACACTATTTCGGTTTTACGGTTGAACAATGACAAATAAAGCACTTACTTACGACATCCCAAGAACAACATACTATAATAAAACTACATGAATTACCTGGACAGTGCAGCTAGCAGTTCCTCCTCTTTCTTGGCGAGCTGATCCCGGAGCTCGGCGATCTGAGCCTGCAAGTCGGCAATCTGGTCAAGGAGGTCAGTGGAATCTCCCTCCAACTTGCGACGATTCTTCTCCAGTTCCTGGCGCTGTTTCTCTTCCTTTCGAAGACGATCTAAGAAAAAAAAGAAGTTAGATAAAAAAAAATGAAATCTTTAACTCTTTCCAAAGAGGTAAAGACGAACCTTCCAAATCTGTAATCATAGCTTCATGTTTATTCTTGAGCTTTTGCAAACTTTTAGATTTCTCCTCTTCTTCAGCTAAGTTGGTTGTAAACTCTGAGATACGCTCCTCTAACTGTTTCTTTTCCTGAAAGTTCAAAGGTGAACATGTTACTAAATAAAGTAAATTACGAATAAGGTTATCAACAAGATCTAAATCAGACCTTGACAAGTTTGTTGTTCTGGTCATCGAGCACCATGACGTCTTCCTCCACCTTCTTCAGTTTGGCATCTGTGGTCATCTTTTCCATCTGCAGCTTCTGCCTGACCGCCTCCTCCTCATCCAGCTGCTGCTCCAATTCCTGAAAAAGTACAGAGATAAGCATTACATTGTTGAAAGTGTTGTCAGGGCCAGTCTGGTATCTTGAACTTCACGGACATTGATGTTCAGCTGCATCTTCTTCCTCTCTGTGTGCAGTTGTGTGACCCTCTCCTCTTCCTCCTCCAGGCGGGACTCCAGATCATGCAGGATGTCCTCCAGCTCCTGTTTCCTTGTGGCTAAACGAGACCTCATCTCCTCAGCCTCTGCACACAGCTCTGTTTCAGCCTGGAGCTGCTCCTGAAGCGCCAACTTCTCAGCGCCCAGCTGTGAGAGAAAGGTCCAAACAATTACATATTATGTTAGTTCTCATGGGAAACTAAGAGACAGTGGAGACCATACCTGCTTCTGCTTGGCCTCCAGCTCCCCTACCAGCTGCTCTGCCTGGGCCTGTCTCTCCTTTATTTTAATCAGCTCATCTTCTTTAGCCAGCATCTCCTCTTCCTGCCGGGACACCTGCAGCAAAGGCTTCACCTGCGCAGAAATGAGTGCCATACATTAGGAGGATTATAAACGAATAACATGTACTCAAGCATTGATGGTTTTGTACCTTCGTGAAGAGCCTCCACCATTGCCAGTTTCTGAGTTTTAGATAAGCCGCACAGTTTCTTTGGATAACTTTCATTGCTGTAAGCTGTTGTTGTCTTTTGGCAAAAGCTCTTTAAAAAAAACAAAAAAAAAAACATTTTAAATAGACCAATCACTGATCAATATATTTTTTAAATTAAATGTCAGTTGAATTGACCAACATACTTGCGAGCCACGTATCCTCTGCACCAGGCCTGAAAACTGATGATGACATCAGTGATCTTCAAGTCTCGCTCCTCCTCGAGATGGGCCAGGACTCCAGCTCGGAAAAACACTTTACTCTGACCGATGCGGTACAGATTGGGGTCCAGCTCTAGAGCTTTAATCTAAGAGAAATATATTATGCCTATGTCACTGTTATGCAAGTGTGACACACACAGATTATATTGCTCTTAAAAAACATACACAATTAAGCTTGTTATAATTAAATCAAAAATACAGTAGCTATAATGAATAGCTGAGTACACACCATCAGTACACACGCCTGCTTCCCATCCATGAAGCCTTTTGGAATTGCATTAGGTGTGAGGATTTCATACCTGAAAGATACAGAAGAGCAATAATCCTTTTCCTATTCGATGGTTTATTCTTGGTCACACCGTTTAAAAAGAAATAATTTTTTTTTAAAAAGCCAGCGGCCCTAATGAATGTAATCTGAGCAAAGTGATGAATTTGATGATTAAAAGTCCTTTATTGCAAACCGGGACACCAATGTGTTTCAGCCAAACTGGTCTTTGTCAGGATATACAAGAACTGAATTAACTTTCATTGACTTTCACGTCAAATGTGTGTTTTATTTTTCACTTGTTACCTCTGTCTGAACTCCTGGAAGACGATGCGGTTGGGGAAGCCCTGTCTGCAGATTCGGATCCCCTCCAGGACTCCATTGCAGCGCAGCTGGTCCAAAACCAAGTGAGGCTCCAGTTTTCCTGCCTGGTAATAATCAGAGGCATGAAGTAAATGACCAAATTGTTTAATATATATATATCTGCTTTGAACACATTATTTGTACTTTTTTCTCGTGGTTGGGGATGATGCATCGGACAAAGTTGGGGTTAGTGTTCCTCAGTGTTGTCATCAGATTACTCAGCTGCTCCTTGTACAACTGGCCCACAGTGCGAAACATGCCCCTGCGTGTTTTGAATGCACCGTGCATAGAGTCTGACATTCCTGCAACCTTATCCAAGCCGACAATACGATCCACTGTGTGAGAGGAAACAAGAATGATCAATATTCATTCAAATTAAACACATGCAATAATGGGGACACTGGAATGATGTTCTTACTGTCTCTCCACAGGTCAGAAGTGAATTTGTCAGTGGACTGATTCAGCAAAGTGGCTACACACTCATTCAAGGGATCCATGTTTTTCATCAACCACGCATCCGCTTTGTAGTCAACCTGCCCCACAAATCACAACAGTAATAAATGGTAAATGGTCTCAACTTATATAGCGCTTTTCCACCTACATTAGGCACTCAAAGCGCTTTGGATCCACTCACCCATTCATACACCAATGTACGCAGACACAAAACAAAATAATTTTATGTCATCAGACATTGCCTGTATTATTTTATGCACAATAAATGCTTTGGAAATAAAATTGACCTTTCCAGCATAGTGAAAGACGCAGAAGTCAGATTCATCCTTGAGTTTCTTGGGTTTCTGAAATTTAGGGTGCGTGCCCTGCTCCTGCACCAACTTCTCCACAAAGGTCTTGTCTGTGGCTTTGGGAAACCAGCACTCCTCATCGAGCAGAGCCAAGATGCCTGGTGGCCCAGCCTTCAGGGAAAGAAGAGGCAGCAGATCAACACAGGTCAATGTGGGCGTCTTAACACCCACTCATACTGACACAGCATGCCTAAACCTGCAGTAACATCTGCTTTCTCCAGACGCCTTACACAACAATCATCTGCAGCATCATGCCCAAATAAGGGCAAACATAGAGTGTACAGTGAATGAGCGTAAAGTAAACGCAGGAAAAATTACTGGTTTCTCGATGAGGTCGATGCAGGGCTGCAGGTCCAGGCCGAAGTCGATGAAGCTCCACTCGATGCCCTCGCGCTGGTACTCCTCCTGCTCCAGGATGAACATGGTGTGGTTGAACAGCTGCTGCAGCTTCTCATTGGTGTAGTTTATACACAGCTGCTCGAACGAGTTCAACTGATGGAGAAAGAGTAAAAGGTTCATGCCATCACTGCAGTAGGAGCATCAGTTATACATTATATCCAATGATGTACCAAGCCATGTCAGTCTTTTAGTACCACTTTACTCAATGTCAGAATGAAACAAAGTAGCCATTGGTTCTCAACTGTTATAGCATCATGCATGAAAATTGATTGTAACATTACATTTATTTTTTGTGTTTTTGTTTTATCTGTTCCCATGAGAACTCAGTACAATCGGTTAATTGCAAGTTTGAAATAAATAAATACACAAACAATCAGAAGCCAGCCTCAATAAAGACTAACAGTTGACCCATTTTTACAGTATGTAATAGAGGATATGCACGAGATGCGAGTGGGTAAATTGTTCATTTGGCAGTAGCAAGAAAAAAAATTATATTATATATATATAATTTCTTCTTTTTACTTTAAGTATTGGTAAGGCCAAGGGTAAATAAGCTTTTACTTTCTCTTTCAAGCAAATCTAAAACTATGTGAACAGTAAGTTTATGTGTGATGTACATTATATGATCAACATTCACTTCTGGCAACCAATTGAAAATGGTTCTGTGACCCACTTTTGGGTCCCGAGGGATAAGTTTTACCTCAAAGATCTCAAATCCAGCGATGTCGAGGATACCAATGAAAGATGCTCCCTGTCTCTTGGTCTTGTCCAGAGCTTTGTTGATCCTCATCACTAACCACCGAAACATCCTCTCGTAAGAGGCTTTGGCCAGAGCCTCCACTGCAAACTCAGCCTGCTCCTGAGTCTGGGCTTTCTGCACATAGTCTCTGCCAACCTGAAAAGCATCACAGGTAAATGGTCAGGTTTGATAGAAAAGAGCTACAGTTGTGCTCAAAAGTTCACTTACCCCGAAAGAATAAGAAAGATAACAAAGTTTTTTTCCACTCATTGTTAATGGTTGTGTGAATCCATTTATTGTGAAACAACTGAGTTAGCTCTTTTTTTAAATCATAATGAAAAAAGTACCAAAATGACCCTGATCAAAAGTTTATGATCAAGAGGAAAGTGCCGCTTCATCATTAGATTATACACAGAACCTTCTCCACGACTACCACAAAAGACTCCAAGCTGTCATCGATGGAGGGTCTGTAAACTTTGGATCAGGGTCGTTTTTCTTTTTCATTATGATTTAAAAGACCAAACTCCATTTTTCACCACAAATGGCTTCACACAAACACTAACTATGACTGAAAAAATACTGTGTGTCTTAAATACTATTATGCATATACCAAAAAAAATTCTGGCAGGGTTTGTAAACTTTTGAGCACAACTGTGAGCTATTGCGTGTGGTAGAAGAGGCGGGTGATAAACCTTGATTCGTGGAGACAAAATGGCTCGAGAGAAGTCAGTCACATTAATGCCAAGAAGGTGACAAACTTTCTGAGCAGCTGTGAGGAGGAAAACAGGCGTCACACTTTTTAAATCCATAAATGTTGTGATGTGAATGCTATACCGGTATCGTCAGGCATCGAGGCCTGGTCTGAGTGACGCTCTTTCTTGAAGGTCATATTTCCCAGCTGCAGAACAGCAGATATTACTTTCAGCAGACCTAAACGACAAAAAAAAAAATCCTTTATGAAAAATAAAATAAAAAAAATTACAGTTTAAATGCAATAGTTGTATGAACAAAAACAAGACCTATTCTCTCCTCCTCCGGGACGCCCATGATCTGAAACGCCTCCATGGTTTCATTGAACATGTCTTTGTCCTGTTGACCTGGAATAGTCATGTTGCCATTGGACAGGAAGCGGTATTTGCTGTAATCCTCAAGGCACAATTCAGCTGATGGAGTCAGGAAGGCGAGAAAACAGGTCAATCAAGTCTTTTTACAGGCATGTCTTTATCAGAATTTAGTGAAATATTCTCACAGCGCATCTTTTCCCCGGCTCCTGTGAGCATGTAGTAGAAGATGTGGAAGCTCCGTTCCTCTTTAGCCTGTCTGACGGCTCGAGACTTCTCCAGCAAATCTAACATTTCAGTCAAGGATTGAACATAACAGACAAACTCAAGCAAAAAAAACAAAAATATAGCATTTCAGAGGGATACAAGTTTCGATGTTGGCTCCGACAATGTATCCAGTGACATCAAAGTTGATCCGAATGAATTTCCCCTAAAAGTGATTACGTTTGTTAGGGTGCAGCTCTACAGTTCAATACATTTTTCTATATGCTGTATTTGTGTACGTATAATACTCATACAAATCGTGAAGAGTTGTCATTCTTGACGGTCTTGGCGTTACCAAATGCTTCCAGAATAGGGTTTGCTTGCAGCAGCTGTTTCTCCAGTTCTCCCTATAGCAGAGAACATTGAGTGAACTAACCACGCTTCAGTTCAAGCCATACATACACAACGCTATTATGCTGTTAAACAGGTTAGATCAACTGCGTCCAGAAGCCATGAGCATAAATTAGTGCACTCAAAAGACTAGCCTTGGGTCATCTTATCAGTGCCCAATCAAACAAAGAACTGCATACACTATGATGAGCATTCCACACACATTACCGCAGCAAGCCTATTCACGCAGCAGCAGTGCTGTAAAGTCATCCATATCCATGCAGGTAAAACAAGTCGACACACAGGTGGGTTAGCAAGCCCCAAAGGAAGCAATTGAATGATAGTCAGAACAATGACCACGCCCCACAGTGACAGAGAGCTGTTGGGTAAATTGCACTCTTTTCTGCATCAGGGCTAAACTATTTGGGAAGTATAACATTTTTGAGACCACACTGCCATTAGCTTTGTGATGAAATGATGATTCAGTTCACAATATACATTTTGTCCAAGAGCCTTAACATTTCATATATCAGAAGATTGATACATGGACTGCTGTAAAAGTCATAGGCTTTTCAGTGCATGTTTGCAGAGGTCTGAGAGGTTACAGGGTTAGTAGGTTTGATACACAACAGTCCATGGAAAAAACATTTGTTTGAAGAAAAAAGTACAGCCTTGTCATTTATTTTTAGACACTGATTAATCTCATCTGAACTGAAGTACAAAGGAGTCTCGTTTTGATTATGGTTTTAAATGTGTGTTAGAACAGAATGCGGTGATACTTTATGTATCTGTTCCATCGCTCTTGTTAGTAGAGAAACATGCGTATGTGTGCTGTATGTATTCAAAGAAATTAAACACTCACATGTGTCAAAACTGCATGGGCCTGGAAAAGGGGTACACAAATCAAGTAAATGCACATTATGTCACTTCAGAAATAATCTTTAGTCCATTGATGATCCAAGAAGTCATCTTAAAACAATGATGCATGCAGTGACTGTGTCCACACATCTGCAGTGATCTACCAGACGCTGCAGATATGCGAGTTGAGACATGAAGTAAGAATTTGGAGTAGCTCACTGCAATAGCTCCATTACATAAAACATGATGAGTCAACAACTTTTCACTAATCACAGTCTAAATAAAACTGCTTTTTTTTTTTAACCAATACTTAACATACCTGTTCTTTCTTAGATTTGGATGAAGATGCAACATGGGCCAGGTACTGAATTACTTTTTTTGTGTTTTCAGTTTTTCCTGCTCCAGATTCCCCACTATGTAAGAATGAATGAATGAATAAAATAAATAAATGTTATTTTAGGATTCTTGGAAAAAAATTAAAAATTAAACTTACGTGCAAAGAATTGACTGATCCTCGCGGTCTTGAGGACAAGAACAAAGGAGAAATAACTTTAACAGTACATTGAAAATTAAGCGTAGCATATAGTGAGTGATATGTGGTGGAAGTGAGTGGTACCCTGCATCATGCTGCGGTAGGCATTGTCTGTGATGGCATAAATATGAGGGGGCATCTCGTGCCTCTTCTTGCCCTTGTACATGTTCACGATCTCGTCAGTGTAGATGGGCAGGTACTTGTATGGGTTGACTACTACACAGAAGAGACCAGAGTAGGTCTGGTGGAAAAAAACATACATATTAGGAGCCTTCATGGTCAAATTCTGAAAAACATATTTTCATAAACTCACATAGATGAGGCCAGAGTAGTATCGCTCTTTGATGTTGTGCAGCACAGACGCCTCATTCAGACAGGTCAGCTCTGCCATATCCTCCACCTTATTGAATTTGGGGGGGTTCATCTTCTGGATGTCATCTTTGTTAACTTTGATCTTCATAACGTTCACAGAAAAAACAACAACGTATGAGACACAATATCAGCATATATACTGAAAACTAAATAATCCCTTTGCTTTACCTTTTTGCCAGAGTCAACAAGCTCAACAAGGCACTCCTCTCCTTTCTCCTCTTTGAGAGAGCCAGCCTCGAAGCCCAGCTTCTCAGATGGGATCCACACCAGTTTTTTGGTGGCCCAGTCCGCCTGGGCCAGGGGGTTGTTGACCCCACTGCGGTCTCCATACAGGAACTTGTCTGCGTCTGACATTTTTTCTTTAAAAACAAAATTACAAAACCAAACTATGAAAACCATTATTACAAAATATTCATAACGTTTGGGAGCAGATATTTGAGGTTTTAGTTTTTAGTTAAACTTGTATTGGTCTGCACTGTGACAACTAGCACCAATCAAGCTCAACCTGTGGTTTATTCAGGCGCAGAATGTGACCGCATCATTTTACACTTTATACATACCAGAATAACAGAACTGTCATGCTATTGCAAATAACAAATGAAACAAATATCACGCTTCACTGTATTAAACCAGGCTTTCACCTTCGTCCAAAAGCTGTAATTTGGGCAGCCTTCCTCCACAGTTTGTTGAACCAATTACTGGTCAGGGGAGTCCAATAGAAATTCCATAGGGCATAATAAAGGTTGAGCATTCCTCTTAAGGACATGCATGAAGCACATAAGTGCTCTAGTATAGGGGGTCCTCTGCTCCAGATACAAGCTGAAAGAATGTCAGGAGCATGTCTGGGCAAAACAGAAATGTCATTATTGGCCTGCCACACCCAGAGGTGCACAGAGGCACTTTTTATCAGCCCTGGATGAGCACTAACAACAGCAAAGGCCTAGATCTCTAGCCGGTAGCATAGCTGTAAGTGAGACCAAAGCATATTTACACATAGAGGCATCAGATTGAGTGTGTTTATAGAGAGAGGGATAAGGGGATCACTCTCTCTATAAACAGGTGTCACCTGTGCCTGTCTTAAGTTCATTATGTGCTCACCGTGACCTGCGCCAGCACTTAAGAGGAACACTGCTCTCACTTCTATATATTCATAACAATACAGGTTCGCCTTTAGAAAAACATGAAAAGAAGACACAAGCAGAAAAGGGATCTTCACATGATTTTCACATGGGTTCATGTGGTTTGACTGGAGCTGGTGCTTGGGCCAACTTCCTCAGGAAATTACACACACTCTTTTGCTTCAACACATTTCAACATCTCCTCCATTTGCAATAATGAAATACGGCTCGTGGCTGTGTGCTTTACATTGTTAGGCTAAATGTAAGAGGATGATACTGTGCATGCAGGAGGAGATGTATGCCACATCACACAAAACAGTGTTGATTACTATAATATCATGTCCTCTTTTCCCATTCGAGTTTGCCACATCTTAGTATTTATTTGAGAAGTCATTATTGGTTTTGCGCTGACGATGCTGAAGCCCATCCAGACATAGCGCTCTCCATTTGCGACGCTTGCGATCAAATTTGAATTATGATGCAATTTAAAATGCCTCTAAAGCTCTAATGAGTGCACACGCCTGATGTTGGCTCCCTGTCAATCCCAGCTTTATGCAGACCTCTGACACTGGCCCTGCCACCTGCTGCAGGCATTGATCACACGCCAATAAAGAAGAACTGGCCTGCATGAGCCAAATGCAAATTTTGAGGTTACTGAAGGGGAGTTTTGTTGCTTGACAGGTACAAGAAGTAAGCATATCTGGAAGAACGACCCAAAGCACCTGCATGTGGCAGCAATGTGCTTTGTTTAGTCATTGTGGGTCATAGTTGTGGTGTAAGATTTTGCCTTGACAACTTCATATCTGCTGCTGTTGGGCCTAAATCTTGTCCAGTTGTCAAAGTTATTTCCGTATCCTCAGGGTATAGGCACGCTGCACTGCAGAAAAGGATGGGTGTGTGCATCATGAAAAGTTAATACCTGTCAAATTAACTTACACACAGACACACACAAACACACACACACGCACACACAAAAGGAAACAACAAGTGAACAGGATACAATTCATTTTCAATGTAGGCTTTGATGAAGAATCTTTATCTGTTGTGTAGGCCTATAGAAGCTGGTCTACACTGTGTCTCTGCAGTCATCAAATAATAGGCTACTTTTAGCACGGTTTCAACTTGCATTTACTGAATTGCCAAGTAAACAGGTTAAAAAAGTTTGCAGCGGAGAAAGAGCATGCGCAGATTTAAAGGGGTCTGGTCCAGATAATTGGTCAAATTCGGCCAGGTTGGTTGATGTTTGCGTTTTGTAGCCCAGCATTTGATCTTATTTTATTTTTTATTTATGAAAATGTCAGCGCCTTTGCCTAAAAAAACACCACATTTCCGTGTGTAATGCTAAACATCCCAATCTTCCTCTGAAAACGCGCTCACCTGTTCAGCCACAGGCACTGCGGTGGTGAGTATGGTCCTCCTCGACGCACCACCTTGATTAATCCCAGAACAACAACAACACAATCCGCTCAGGGACTTGTAGGCTCCGGGGGAAGTTTGTCTTTTGCTGCAGCAGCCTCTTCTCCCGCGTTCACCCTTCTCTCTCGCCCAGGTCCAAGCTGCTGCTCTGCGGGGCTCAGTCAGGACAGTCTTCCCCGCTTAGATCCGCCCATTATACTTTTTGCAGGTGAGCTCTCCTCCCCCCTCCCTCTTTCTCATCCCCCCCATGCACTGCGTTCAGGGAATCCACGGAGAAATCACGTTCAGCAATGCAGGCTGCTTTTATCAACACTTTTATTTGAGGATTACACTTGAAAAAGTCGATAGGATATTGACAGTTCGACATATAAAAAATGATGCAGAAAGATGGGCCAAATGCCTTGATTTGTTTTGTGTTGCAGTGCAGTTTTGACTGTTGAATAGAGCAGTATCCAGTAATTGTTTATGTTTACTTGAAGGGCACTGTTTGTTTTTATGTTCAGCAAAAGGTCTATTGAAGAACAAAAAAAATGCAACTAGAGGGTGTGGCCACGGCGGCACATCGTCCCAACAGGCCAAACATCTACCTGCAACTCTTCAGCCAATGAGCTTTTTATATTTTCTAACCTTATATGGTCAGAGAGAGGATACGTATAAAAAGGGGAAAAGTGTGAAAGACTAGGCCAGGGGTGTGGCCCATTGTTGAGCTCTGCGCTACCGTTCAGTTTCTTTGTAAACCCAGTCATTACTGAAATCCCTGCCATCCTGCGGCAGTGCCACATTTGTCCCACATCAAAGTTAGAGAAGTTAGGCCTAATAAACCCCGCCTGTCCCTTCAAGATCACATATGCGCACAGACGCTTCACAGCAACTATAAGAACAGTGTAAATGTCATGTTTACTGCTTTGTAAGAATGAGAACAAACTTGTTAGACACAAGCTCGTGTTTCCGCCTCTATAAATATGTTTGTCCTGGGATGTCACCAAAAGCCTTCTTGACATTTCAGTGTGCGTCCTGTGTACAACTGACACATATCTCTCAGTATTTCTGTATTGGCAGCCACAGGCAAGAGTTTGCTGTTATGCAACTCAACTGTGTTACAAATTGCTGCTCACTTCAGAACAAAGAGTAGGCAATAATAGTAATCTACAATAATGGACTTCCCATGGCTTAGAGGGCTAACTGTGAGCAACTTTTTGCTAATAAAAACTGCAGAGAGCTATACTTTAGGGAGAACAACCTGCATAGTTTGTAGCAAGGATTCCAACACACACTCACATATTTAGCTTCATCCTAATGCCTTATTCTAATTAGATGTTTGCAGCATGTGTTCCTTGTGTTGTCTTTTCATTTATCTGTATTTGTGACTACATGAACTCTCACCAACACATTTGTGACAATTGCCTCACTGAGCTTCCAAAGACAATGTAGTAACCTTTGGAGCTACTGACTGGAAATCCCTGGCTTTAGGAAGAGAGTACAGTAGTTACAGCAGCGCTGGTGTAGAGAGTTGCAGTCATGTCAAGTCATGTCATGTCCGTGAATTGGGTGGGCAATGCACCAAACTGCAGACAGAGGTGCGAGACATAAAGGTGAAACCCTTTCAGCGACATATTTTTTTATTATTTCTGGCAAATTGTTTTCAAGTTTAAAGGAAACAGTTATGTGTGAGTCGGTCGTGAGTCATGTCGTATTCCTCACTTTGAGCACACTGATGTGGAGAAATGAGGACATCTGCAGACACAGAACAGGAGTTTGTGGCAATGAGTGTTTTGTTGGGTATTGGGATCCTTAAAGATAGATTTGAAAAACTATAGAAAGCTAAAAGGGCACAACCATTAGCAAAGTTCTGACCCATTTTTAATTTATTTTTCAATCTTCATTATATAATAAAATGCACTGCCAGTACCTGGATCTGGGATAACTTCACTCATGTGTAGGTTCAGCAACATTATGTGGTAAAGAATGGGGTCAGTGACCCCCTGAATATACCGAGTGATCATGTTATTCCATAAACAGATCTTTTTTTTTCCGGTGACACAGGAATATTCTAACATGTCAATGCCAGGTTTCTATAAACTGGGAAAGAGTAAACAAAACTCTGGACAGAAACAAAATATGTGACATAGCTGAAGCTTTAGTGTGTGACAAGTTACATTTGGAGTTCCTTTGTAGGTTTCCTTGAGGATGTGCCACGACTTGAGAAACATTTAGTTAAAGTTACCACAAGGACACGTGTCTTTAGGTTTTTATGTTTGTTTATTTGATTTTTAGGTGCTTTATTGTTTTTATCTCCAAAAAATCCTGAGGTATTCACAATAAAATGGCATTTATTCTATTTGAAATGAGACTTGGTTTTGGGGGAGGGGAGGGATAAAATACAGCAAATAAAAACAAACAAAAGAAAAACAGTAAAGCTTTGTCAATTGATACAAAACGATATATCAATGGTGTCATACATATATTTAATAAACTCTGAAACTGAGATCACACTTGCAAAATCCTCCACCCTGCAAAGCGCATCATGCAGTCTGGACAGAGACGAGCGTAACCCAAGCCACTGTCAATAATGGTGAACTATAGGAGATTTTTAAAAAGGCCTGAACCACTTTGATCTGATAAAAACAACCAAATATGCACTCGAGCTACCTATCAAATATAATATTGAATTTACAGTTGAGCACAGTACGGACTGGGGCTGCACAATATAACGGATACGGATATAGAAAGTCAAAACAACATGAAACGGTTCAAAACTGGAAAATAAGTCCCAATGGTTGAGCCTGCTTAATCTTAATTTATATTATAACAAAAAAGTTGTTAAGTTATGTCTCACTTATCGTTATGTTGCGCATCCCTCGTACTGTCTGATCAGAACAATTATAATTTAAGCCAAGTTCAGATACAGTCAATTCATATAAACGGATCTGCAGGACTCCTAGTGTGAAGGTGGATGTAAGTGTATAATGATAAAACTCAGAAAACAAACTGCTCTCCTTAATCTTTTGAGTCCTGTTTTCCCACACAATACAAGCAATAGACATCATAAAACATAACAAAACCAATAAATAAATATCAGAGATAAAAATACACTGTTGAATCAAACTCGCTCTGTGTCACAGATTCTACGATTCCCTCTTAAAAAAAAAACAAAAAACAAAACGCTTGCGACGTACAGAAAATAATATCCAAACAATATTGTCCTTTAGCTTCAAGACAACAACAAAAAAAACACATCGCAAGTGCAAAATCAGTCACGACAGTCTCAGCATTAAGGAAAAAAACAAAAAACAAAAAACACACTCTGGTATCAGCTCATTACTACAGCAACAGACCAACCAAAACCGATATAAAAATATTAAAATAAAACTGTAATTATAAACGATAGAGGGGTAAAATAACAGCACGCAATTTATGACCCGAAACAAGGGTAAAACAAACTGATCATTTTTATCTGATCAAAATAAAAAGTACAATAAAGCGATCGTAAAAAATACTTTAACTTTCATCTGGGGGGGCTGTCCTCGTGTGGCGGATCAGAGGACACAGTCTGCAGCGTTTCCCTGTCAAATTTAGCTCCTTGACGTTTCAAGAACTCGAGTTAAAACTATTGTGTTTGTAAAAATGTGCTGTGAAATTAAAAACATTAGATTAAATGCCCCCCCATACTCTCTGCAGCAAACCCTGTGGGGAAACACTACCATAATAACAATCCATCTTTTCAAACCACATCTGGATCAGCCCCCAACTCTTTGTTCAATTTGGTGTCAACATTGCCCTGAATAAAAACAATAAAATATAGGTAATAAAACATTACCTGTATAATAATAATAATAATAAAAACTGAAAAATAAAAGCTATTAATAATCACCAATGTTAAAACTTTTGGTAGACAATAAACTTCACACTCTTTTCACACTTGCACAGCTAACGGGTAAAGAATTGAAAAAAACGAACACTGCCTCCTAACAATAGTGAAGACACAGCTCCTCTGCAACACGGAAAAGTATATCGCAAAAATAAAAGGCATTACAATCAAACAACAAAGAGACTACATGTGTAAAAATCATAAATAAACTTTTGTGCATCCCCGCTCCATATTGACTGTTGTCTTATCAAATAAAATAAAGTACAAATAAACCGAAAAAAAAAGATGGCAGTTACAGTGGTGACGATAGCATGCATTTGATATACTTTACACAGCATTGATCACTCCCCCCCCCCAAAAAAAGACAGACTCATCTCGGCCCGGACCCCCCTCTGACCCCGATACAATTGCAGGAGCTTGTTTTTGGTTTCAGAGGACTACAAATGTGACAGGATTTTGTGTGAGTTTGAACTGCAGAGGAACACAGAAAGAACGAGACTTTCGACATAAAAAAAACACGTCGTGGTTCACGTTTTAGCCTATTTTGGGGGGTTTCGTAGTTAGTGAACACTTGTACATGATTTTTCTTAAATAAAATTGGTTTGTCCTTCTGTATGAAAGAGCAGACGTTTGTGTGCAGTGTATCGAATTACCAAACACTTTAATTGACCGTGAACTGTTTAGAAATTACTCACACCCTCTTTAATTGTTTGTAAACCAGCAAAAAGATTAGGTCTATGGCCTATAACGGAGATAAGGGCAGGTAAAATTCCTATTGTAATTATGCAGATCAAATTAGCAGGTTGAACGTTTATGGATTTCCCTTTTGGATATTTGTTTTACATGCAAAGTAACCAATAATGATGATCATAGTGAGCATTGAAATCAAGTCTTTTTGTGTTCCTTATGGTACCAAATAATCCGAAACTATCTGATTCAAAGCACCTCTCTTGCAGGCTGATGGTATTCACACTGAGGGGCTAAACAAAGTAAAAAGATGTCCCACTGTAGCTAACCGTACTGATGTTGTGTATACATATGACACCCAGGCATTTTACAACCCATCAAAGCAAGCGGACTGCATAGTGAAAGACGCCATTTGGTTTACTTACAGATGGGGCTATGACACACACACACACGCACACACTGCTCCCTGGTGGCAATATGCGGCACAGCAAGCACAAGTACTTTTCTACAGCACTGGCTGCTCTTGCTGTGGAAGCTAATATACAGAACAAGCCACTGTTGGCAGTAGCATCCCTATGTACAACGGGATGAATACATTTAATTGGCCTCTGAGCTTGGATGGGAGGCGAGCTGTTAAGACACAAAAAACTGCACAATCAATAGGGTCTGTGTATGCGTGTGTGTTTACATTTATACAACAGCTTAATACACACAGTTTTGACAGTGGGAGACCGGCTCTACCTACAGAGTTCATAGTGCACCTGGATTAGTCGGGGGAAACATGTAGATTGCCCCAAATGTTGCCCCAAGTCGATCATCTGAGCCTGAGCCGGCACTTTGGCGCCGCAGGGGTGCCAAGCATGTGTTCAGTGCTTTTGTACAACAATAGAGCCGTGCAACACATTTACAGATGCACTTACATTGAGGCTGCAGACAACCTCTACAATTATTATCTAACTATTTTAGTCACTCCTTAGTCGTGCCTTTATGAACTTTTAAAATAAGATGCTGGAGATAATATTTGAACCTACTTGGCATAACTATATTAGCATATTAAAAGAATATATACATTTGGCATAGTGGGTGTTTCATAACCAATCAAATAAATGCAGCAGCATGAAGTGTATCTAAATTACCAAATCATTCTGACCATTGCAGTAAAGCATTTACAAATGTTGTGTTAGTGTAGTGTGCCAGTCTCCCACTGCACAGTATTACACACATATACAGGCAGTGTGTCACTTCTGCTCTTAGCTTTAAAGTTTTGTAGCGATGGTAATCCATCATGTGTCAACAAAAGTTCTTACTCATTTGTAGTTTTGATACACCTTTGGTGTAATCATGGTGATATTGAGGAAAGATGGACAGAGCCCAGGATGACTGTGACTAAAACATCTGGACAGACAGACACCCCTTACATGTTACATAGGACTATACACTGTGTAAAGTACAATAGACACAGGTAACTGCGCTGTGTTAGTACTCAATCTCTCACTTGCGTTTGCTCCTCTCAAGCCTGCTCTTATTTGGTAACACATGACATGTAGACATTGCATTATTTCACTTTTTTGGTATAAAAAACAAAAAAAAACAAAAAAACTCCTTTGGGAAAAATAGGTGACAGCAGCGCCTAAAGCAAAAAAGCAGCAGCAATGCAAATAAATAACAATAGAGTACACATACTACCACCTAATTATAACTCTCATACTGTTGTCAGTGTTTAACAATAGCCTTTGACACCTCCACACTTGTCCATATCTTGAGCCTTCTGTTGCCCCACTTCGCTCATGTTCAACTTTCCTTAAACCATGACCTTCTATTTCCTACTTCCTCAACTCGGACACTTCGCACCACACAACCGTCCGCAGTCTCCAAGCCCTTCATTAACCTTTCCTTCTTTTCAACATGCCTTTGTCCCCTTTCCTCACACTTCACGATTCCCCTCTTCCCGCCAGGCCTCACTTCTGTCGACATTTGAACTGATGTTTGTTTTCTAGCACACGGTTAAAAAAACGGATTCACTGAAATCCATTTTTCATCTTAAAAATATAACTGAACTATTGACAAGCACCAGTACCACACTTACGTATTTACAAGTGTGTTCAAAAATGTGTGTGCATTTACAAATCATACTAAAGCTTTTGACCTGCAATGCAAGTGGAGCCATTGGTGCCTGAAACAAAGTTAGACAGAGGTGGTCAAAGAGGTAGGCAGATGGTAAAGCAATGCTCCAATGTACCCTGCATCACTCAAGTCACCAAACCACAAACCTGCCTCTTCAAACAAGTGCTCCACATGGTCACCAGTAGGGCTGCAACTAACGATTATTTCGGTAATCGATTAATCTACCGATTATTTTTACGATTAATCGATTAATTGCTTGGCTGTGAAAGGTGCATGGAAATTGTATTTTTTTTAAAAATGTATCACATAGAGTTAAAGTGGCGGCGCTTGAGGACGTGTTGATGGAGTAAACTTAAAGTAAACGTTTGTAGGAGGCTATTTGTGCTAATTCTGCTTTCTGATTGGATGAGACAAAGACAGATATTTATGAAATTTACAATGTACAAAACACTGCAGACCCTAACTTAAAAAACAATGTAGGTTTTCATCCACATTACATAATTTTCATGTCTTTTTTGCTCTATTTTAGTCTGTGTTTACTAGAAAACGATTAATCGATTACTGAAATAGTTGACAACTATTTTAGTAATCGATTAGTTGTCGATTAATCGATTAGTTGTTTCAGCCCTAGTCACCAGCCAACTTCCTCACTCTCCTCATCAGCTGCTCCCTACCTCACAACAACGTTATGCAAAATGTCACTATATAGTTTCATAATCAAGGCTAATTTTTATGTAAGTTGCTTTGCCTTTTTCCAATTACATGAATGATTAAAATGATAAGTCACGTTAAAAAATGCCATCTTAACACATAGAACAAGTTAAAAAAGAAGCTTAACTAGCCACGTAACGTAGTTGTAGTGTCAAAGTAAATTATTAACAAGTACAATTCTATTCATATTAATGGTAAAAAGACAACACACATTCACAAAATGAACACGGACACAGCCTGAGAATGTGTGGACAAAGAGAAACCTGGATTTGATTATTGCACAATCATGTTGTGTCTTATGATTATGTACAGAAGTGATCCATGTTTCCTAAAGCACTCGGATACACAGTAGGTTCCAGTGTGTAGTGACTACGCTGTTGACCAAACCAGCGGCGGTTAATAAAACTGCAGCACGTGGGTAGAGACATACAATGGTGCAGATTAAGTGAATACACCTTCCCCTAAGCCCCATGTCTGCCTGTCCAGATTCAAAAACTTGTACCATCTACCGTCCATCAGCCCCCCCTCGTCCTGGTGCTGCTCCTCTGTGGCTCCTAAGGTTCTCCGGTGGACAGATGGTTGTGAACTGAGTGGAAGTCGTCAAGCTTAGCCCTTTACGCTAGACTAAAACAGACTTGGCCAAGCCTCGACTTGGCGAAGCTAAAGCTGGGGTAGACTAGCGTATGGCTAGGCTAACGCTGTGCAGGGTTAGGCTACCTGCTGAAGAGTGAATGGAGCTGGTACTGGTGGCTGTAACACTGACTGCTGCGCGGCGATTCTGTGCGCTCCATCACCGACTGAAACCAACCGGCAACGTCCACATCCAGCACTTCATAACGTCGGATGAAACTATGCTCCTGCACAAACAGAGCAGTTTTAGAAACACTTCTCCAACTCAAACATTCTGGTTTTAAAATAATAATAATACAACTAAAACTTACAAGTAAAGGGTGGTATTTTGGCCTTTTTCTGTGATCCTTAGTGAGACTAAATGTCAGAAAATATACTTGTTAAAATGTTGCTTTAGTTGCATTAGTACAAGCATCGTAATGAGTTCAAAACTCACCAGTCTTTAACAAAGGACTGGAAGTCCAGAGAGAAGCCCATACCGAGAGGCAGCAGAGGAGGATCCTCTTGAAGCACTTTGGTCAGAACTTCAAAATCTGTCTTGCAATTTTTATACGGAAACTGTCCCGTGGCCAGCTCCACCTTCAGTTCAGAGACACATGGATGTGCACAGTCACCTCCTGAATCGTACGTTACTACTGTGAGCAGCTTTGTTGGACTTACCAGAGAGATGCCAAGGCTCCACACGTCAGCGCGGATGTCATAGTCAGGTTTGGTGGGATCTGGAGGATCTATTCTCTCAGGCTGTAAACAAAATAAGAATAAAGTTAAATGTTGTTAGATGTGCTGAACTACGGTATACAGTGTTATAAAGAACAGCACTCACTGCCATGTAAGCAGCACAGCCAGCACTGCGTGTCTTTGCCTTGGAGTCGACAAGTCGTCCACTGATGCCAAAGTCACAGAGTTTGATCTGACCTTTATCGTCTAAAAGGATGTTGGAGGGTTTGACGTCTCTGTGTATTACACCGTGTTTCTCCTTTAGGTAGAGTAACGCCTTCACTATCTGTTAATAAAGGAGAGAGATGTTAAACGAATATTATTATATCTTTATATCTATAACAATGTAGAGATAAATGTTTTAAGTTTTACTTACAGCTACAGTCATCTTTCCTAGGATTGGCTCTGGGATGGGGCCTTGGATTCTCTTCTTCAGCTTTTCTGCACATGTTCCCATTAACTCCATTGCAATAAACACATCAGTCTGCACAGAGACAGTGTCAGCGCTGACAGTGTCAACAAAAGAAACATCATAAACGTCACACAACTCACATTAGTAACTATAGCGCCATAGCACTGAATAATGTAGGGGCAGTCATGACTCTTTAGCACCACGTCCAGGTCCATAAGAATCCTCTTGTTTTCATCTTTGTTTCCAGTTCGACGCATTTGCTGAAGCAGAGAAAAGAGGGGGTTTAATCGAAACTCTGTCTCATTAGTTCACACTTCCGTTATCTACAGTAATTATTCTGGTCAGAGTTTTTTCATTAGTGGAATCATCTTCATATTCCAAGGCTTTATTTGCTTGCGACACAATATGATAGTTTACTGATAATCACTGAGGTAAAATTGCAAGTACTGTAATAATGACGCTGCACTAACTTAAAGTTGGGGTAATTAGATTATTCTTTATAATAAAGTAAGCTTCATTTAGCACCATAGATATGCATTTAAACTCAACATTTGTGAAGTAACACACATGTGCACTGTTGTGTGTATAAATGTATGCATTTTCCTCCAGCGCGAACTAGGAAGTCAGAGGATCATTTAGCACAGGGTTAGCATCGGGCGTCCGCCTTGTTCACAACGCAACTCTGTCTCGCTATAAACTCTGGTTTAGACGTGCTTCTGATTAACTCAAGTGAATAATCAGGAAGCCCAGGACAATCTGTGAGGGCTAGAAATTCATTTATTGCAGCTTTTACTCATCGACTGTACCTATAACTTTCGCAGTATGACGTAAACAGCCCATACAATTCTACTTTAAAAACAAGCAGGACATACTTTGACAGCAATAACATCGGCGGTCTTCTTAAAGCGCACTTTAAAGACCTGCCCACAGGTCCCACTGCCAATTTCCCCCTCACTGATCAGATCAGTCACTTCTGCTGGATACCGCTGTGAAGACAAAGACACAACAATCAGTCGCAAAATCAACAAAGCCAATAAAATCTTATATTTAATATATTCATGCATAACTATGGTTTAACCTTGTTTTCATTTAGTTCAGAGGTCAGTACCAGGCAAACATCTTACAACACTCCAACTACTATAAACAGAAGCTTACTTACCTGGCCGTTTATCTTTAGATAACCTGTCTGTTTCATGATCTCCTGCAGTTTCTGGTCAATCTCTGCACTGTAGAAGTGAAAAGAAATATAAAAATTAAGTACATTTCAACAAAATGCAGTCTTAATCAAAGTATTGGAGCACAGATATGCACATACTTCTCTAGGCTTTTCTGCTGTCCGTAGGGTGGGGTGGGTAGGGTGAGCAGGTGTCGAGGGCGGCTGGGGTATGGGTGGTGCTGAGGGGAGCTTTCTGAAGATGATGAGCGGCTGCCTCCATCATTGGCCAGGGGCAGTGGAAGAGCTGATGGAGAAACACAGCACTGGTTACATTACTACATCGTAAGACTGATGGTGTTACCAAGCAGTACCATGACACTTGATTTGAACTACAAAAGTGCTCGTTTTAAATCTTTGAAAACAAAACACACCGTGCGTTTCCACTGAGATGCTAAAATAAAAGCTTTTCTAGTGGTCAAGTTTCTTCTCATCCAACAACACTATCCTCACATTATACAAATGTGTTTAGTGTCCCACCACTAATACTGCACTGTTTTGTTTGCAAATGTCCCACTCGGACATTGAATAAAAAGGACTGCTCTCTCAGCAGAGGCAACATCATTCTCAGACAGAACTGAATAAAAAGATTACGGATATGCCCTTGCTTGATTTTTAATGCTGTTTCACAACTTTTTGGATTTTATTAGTATTTCTCAAGCCTAATAAGAAAGCCTGGCACGAGGTCATGTGTTTGTTATTAGTGCAGAGAAGCCACATATCATGAGCTATCTTTAATTATCACTATTCCTTCTTTCAAATTTAACATGCAATTTCTTATTATTTTTCAAAGGGCTAGATCACGTTTCTAATACTACATGCAAAAGCCAAGTTAAACAGTCAAAATGTTTCAAATGTTTATAATGTCAACTGTATCCAAACAAACATGCAAGTTATAATCTAAATTCTTAATGTTTATAAAACTGAATATTCCAACAAAGATTCTTCTGACATTGTTTCAAACAAGTTAATAAACTAGGTTGTAGTTTCTGTATGAAATGCAGGTGTTTGTCTCCATTTGTCACCAACATAGACAGGCCTGCAAAGGGACATCAGTTAGAAGGAGGGCTGTTAGTTTCACAGAAAGTCTTTAGTAGAGGTTGCACCTCCACAACTGTCTTCTCCCAACAGACACACGGAAGATAATGCAAGAACAAAACAATGTTAAAAGACATTTTGGCAGCCTCTAACTCCTGCTTTCACAGTGCTGCTGCGTGAGAAAACAGAGGGATGCAAAAAGATCAACTCTGGACATTAGTTGATAGAGTAAAAGCAGAAAAAGGCTGTTGAGTATGAGCTTTAAGTAAGTGATCAGACGTCAGGTCTTGGTCCGCCAGGCAAAGAAAAGCGGAAAATATGCTTTCCTGTAGATGGACCAGAGGATGCGGAATTAGAGACAGAATAAAACAAACACAACCAAAACATTGTGCCGTGCATCAAAGCCACATGCACTCTGGTTCTTGGCCTCCAGCAAAAACGAAGGTTAATTTCCTGACACGTCAGCACACGTTTGTGTTTTCTATATAAACACACCAACACTGCCTGCCACTGCCACAGACACACAGACTGAAGAAGGGAGAATAGAGGGTATGACTTGAGGAGAGGTGTAAATGGCTGAAATGTGAAGGCTACAGGTAGCTTGAAAACCACCAAATGCATTAAATGCGACTTGAAGCAACGAGCAATTACAGTTATTATATTATTTTCTACTAGCAAATCTCAAAACTTGTGTTGCCAGAGAAAGAGAAAATGCTTGTTTTATAAATAATTGACATAATTCTTTTATTATTAATCCCACTGACTAGTGATGGTAATGTTAAAGAGAGTAGATGAGTGAGAAAGTTAGGACGTGACAAAGTGTTGCAGTGGCAGAGAGAGCGATGACTGAATGATACCTGCACGCTGGGAGGGGGCTGGAGCAGGACTGAGCTGGATCACGATGACTGGACAGAGGAAAGAAAATATATTCGCACATACATTACTGCACGATGGCTCAGACAATCACACATCCACAGGCACCCGCCAAAGCCGCCATGATGAAGAACATCACTAAACAGCACTTGTTTCTTCGGTCACACATAATGAACTGGTGTGAGGTATTACTCTTCACAAATCCGGTTCATGTAACAGAGTTTATGTGGTGGAAATGAGGCCAACCAATTCTTGTTAAGGCACTTTAGTCAGCTTTATTTTGCTTCCAATAAATTTTCCACTAACGTAATTAGTGCAATCCCATTGCATTTAAGGTGGGGAGGGATCTTCAGCTGAGCTTCCAGTCGCTCAGCAAAGACTTTGGCGCTTGATCCGATATTTTAGGTGCATTTTATTTTGAAGTTGAATTTTATGTTTATTACAAATATGGCAAAGTATAAAGAGGAAACTGAAGCCATTTTCAATAATTGTGTAGAAACATCAGTTTGGCTCGGTTTGGGTTCACTCCTAAGGTCAAGTGTCTTTGAAGCTTAAGTATCTTTCAGACATATTGTACAAGCAGCTCACAAAACAGTTGGAGAGACCCCTGTTTGAGGAGATACTTAACTCATCAGATCATTCAGGCATGACAGACATAGTGTTTAGAGGAAAGCACAGCTGCACAGGTTTCTACTACACTGACGTTTCCTCCCAGACAATTTATCCTTAATCAAGTTTCACAGACAGACAGTCCTGCACTACATTATTCTTACAAGACAAGGCCCAAAGCCAAAGTCCAATAATAACAGTCTCATCGGAGATTATTTAACAAATACATTATGATACAAGGTTGAGGCAACGTATTTCGAGTTGGTATGACAACTTTATTTCTACCCCAATAAAATTATGTTAAAGCTCCTCCTAAAATCGAAGTAAAGAACTTGTTCGTCAATGTCAACACCATTTAACTGAAGGTTATTGAAGTGCATACTAAAGTATAGGCCCAAATCATACAGTACAATTTATTAAAAGGTCCATAACTCCGCAGAAAATGTCCACGATAGGCCTGTGACTATCACAAATTGCTAGTTTCTTAGCTTAGCATGTTTGACAGGACTGATCCAAAACAAATGCAGATCTTTAGGACAGACAAAATGTCAAATGACAGCAATCCAGGTTCAATAAGACATCGAAGATCGTTCATTAACACCGGGCATTTGTGATGAAATCTTTGGAAATGCGTTTGGATGAAGTAGTTAGTGTTTGTTTATGTAGCTAGCCTGTTAGCATGTAGCTCGGAGCAGGGCAACACCATCCTCCGCCTCTCGACATTGCCGCTTGTCTTTTGCCTCATACAGACTTGAGTGATAAACATCCGAGGGCACTCACTTGGCCTGGGACGTGACCGCTGTGGGCTTATGTCGATGTTAATGTCGATCCTCCGCCGTGCCTCTTCATTTTCCTGCTTTAGTTTCTCCTCGATTCGCGAGAGCCTCTGTTCCAACGACGACATCTTGAAAAATTGAGCAGCACCATGTAGTTGCTCTCGACTGCCCCCTGTGGCCGAGGCAGGCATAGGCCGCACGCCGCAGACAGGCCACTCTCACACCCACACCCGCACCTGTCTATGACCCACACACGAGTGAAGCAGCACGATCTACCCTTTACATTTCACCCTGTTGTTCAAAGGGTAGTCTTTGGGCGACTCCATCAAATAAAAATAATAGAATATGGAGATTATATTTAGAAGCTCCAGTAATGTTTTGATTTGATTTGAAAAAGATTAGTGACTGCAAGATAAAAAAATTAAAAAAAGACTAAAGTTTTTAATCTCTTGCCCCCTGCCTGAACACACATTTTCTCCAGTTAAAGGAACAGGCCACCGTTTTTCCATACTGATTTATGTTCTTACCTGAGCTTAGACGAGTTGATACGTACCAGTCTGGTCTTTGTGCGTGCCCTCAGTCACGCAAAACGACCAAAGGTGTGGCTCCAAACGGGGGGTGAATTTGGAAGCTACCACGCTCGTCCAAGGGCGCACACAAAGACCAGACAGGTACATATGTCTAAGCTCAGGTAAGAACATATCTCAGTATGGAAAAACGGTGAGCTGTTCCTTTAAGTTCAGCTTTACCCAAATCTAAAAGTTTATTGTCAGTTTTGTTTTGTTTTTGATGCTTTTTCCGCGTTTTTTCCCCCCACACTTTTTTGTCATATATTTGTTGCACAGGAACAGGCCACCGTTTTTGCATACTGAGATATGTTCTCACCTGAGCTTAGACAAGTTTACCTGTCTGGTCTTTGCGCATGCCCGTGGAAGAGCGTGGTAGCTTCCAACTTCACCCCCGTTTGGAGCCATAGGAATATGCTGGGAGAGTCAAAATGCTGAGCGCACACACAAAGACCAGACAGATATGCACCAACTCGTCTAAGCTCAGGTAAGAACATATCTCAGTATGGAAAAACGGTGAACTGTTCCTTTAAGTCGCTGCGTTTTTATCGTTTTTGGTCAAGTTTTTTGTTGCTTTTTTTGTTGCGTTATAGAAACTTTTTTGTCGCTATCTTGATGCCTTTTTCATGAAGCTTTCAGATTTGGGTAAAGGCAAATTGGAGAGAATGTGCGGGTGTGGATTCACGTGGGGATTAAGAGGTTAAAGGCCCTATACCTGATTTTTTAAATTCAAACAATGAGAGATGAAACTACTAAATTAAAATGCTAGTTGTTTCCAAACCCGTCCTATATTTTCTGCATTCCTCACAGGGACATGTTTATAGACAATTTTCACAACTTGCAGGGTCACTTTCACAAAAATACCAGAAAACTCGAAATTGATACAAATGCTTCATCATTAGATGCAGTGTTTCCCATAAAAATGTCAGAGTTTACAATATACTAAAGGAGGACTAAACAAATTTCATTCCATAACTGGAAAAAAAAAATGGTATAGTTCCTTTAAAGGGGCTAGATGCAAGTTGGCCATTTTACACAATTCAAGACCGATGTAACAACTTTTTGAGTGACGGTGCAGAATTTTAGAGGCAGTTGTGGTGAATAAGTCTGGGCTCATTCTACACATTACGACATTCCTGGAACATGTAGGGGGAGGAAAACACATAATTTGAACATTTTTAAACTCTGTGTACAGTATCTTTAAAGAGGGGGTATTATGCTTTTTTCAATCACATAGCACCAGTCTATAGCACACTACAATGATGACGAAACCTTCTGTTGGTCTGTAAATGCAGTAAATTAGAATAACTGCCTTGTTGCTCTCTCAAAATGGCTGTAGCGAATGTCTTGAAATAGGCCTCCGTCTCTTTAAGAACCTCTGACCCTTTCCGACACGCCCCCTCCACACACTGTCTGAGACGTCTCCAGGAGGTGGGGGCGTTCCTAGGAGAACTCAGGCAAACCTATCCCTAAAATGGCTGCCATCAGAGTTTTTACAGATTACTCAAAAATACGTGAATGTGCTAAGGCAACACTTCAGGCATGTTTTTAATGAGGGAGTGACATAATAACATGATGTAAAGCTTGAAAAAGATTTTGCATAATATCCCCCCTTTAAGTAAACATACACAGGCTTTTCCAGAAACGTCCATTCCAGGGTCTCAGGAATTAAGCTTCAGCTCTAGAACAAACTGAGGCAGAATCAGTGTTTAAAATGTTTGAATGTGTACAAAAAGAAGAAATCCTTCATCAACTTAGGGCGAGACTTTTCCCCAGATATGCATATGGTTCCAAATGTCAAAGCTTGAGACTGGAGAGCTTACAGCCAGAGTGATATCTTATTTGAAAGACCTTCTGGTTTTAAAAAAGTATAGAGTGAAACACAACTTACGTCACAGAAAGCTAAAGCTTAAAATACATCGTGAAGCAATTAAGGGGGAGGAACATTTCTAGACACATTTTCACCCTTCATTGATTGCGAATTCAAACGGATTTGGGTTAGTATTAAGCTTTTGGTATATACACATTTCAAATCGTTGAAAGGAATGAACATGAACAGAGACAGGATTACCAACATGCCGTATAGCTTTAATGTTAGTTTTTTGAACTAAAGACATGCATTGTCTACTTCACCAATTATCAAATTGTGTTTTTGTGCCAGATTTAATCATAAATTAGAATCTAAAAAGTCCTATAAACTTGACAGTGGTTTTACCCTGTAGTCATATGTCCCATCAGTCCACTTGACCGATTTGTTTATTCTTCATATCCACGTGTAGCTCATGATATTGGTTTAAATTAAAACATAATGCTTTATCGTGGTTCAGTTACTTATAAAATGTAAGGCATTAGTACGAGAGGCTTTCATTCAGCCTTCAAACATGTAACAGTACAAAGACACAGAAAACCTCTTGTGGAGCTGCACAGATGACAAGGCTACTGTTGGGAATGAACTTCAATGATGTGTTGCACAATGGACAAAACGGTCTATAATGGTCGGTACTAAACACACTTTGATTGCGACATTTTTTCAACATACATCATCAGCTCTTCTTAATTAGTCCAGAGTCTTTAAAATCCTGCTGAGACGAACAACAAAAAACACGTCAGTCTCCCTTCATTCATTCACAGTGTAATAAACGTAGACAAACGCACAATGATGATATATCAGCTCCTCTTGAGGCCTTGACACATTCTTTCGGGTTTTTGTTTAGAGTCCTGTTTCACTAGCAGAGGTCCGAGACATAGTCAAAGTCTTTGAAACTCTCCTGGTCTCTTCGGGAGAGCACTCGCGGTTCCCGTGGTGGCGTGAGCGTCGGGGGTTCTGTGGTGAACTCCTCGTCGAAGTTACTCACATCTTCTTTGCCGCCGATCGTGGGAACAAAAGGAGGGGGGAGCTTTTTCTGGAGGAGAGCTTCCCAGTCCACATTCTGGAGGAAATCGAAGGGTAAACAGATTATACATGCAGTTTAATGCAAAGGTGTTGGTGGTACTGTAGTTTTTTGTAACTTAAGTTAAATTTACGACCGGTTTCATCCCTCTTTATCCCTACTCTGACAGGGGTTAATTTACTTTGAAGTACAGACTAGGAGCAACCACGCCCCCTCCTGTCAGAAACACGCACTGGTCTTCTGTGGGCCTTGTAAACCTTCAAATTTAGCAGGGATTGCACTGTAAATTAAATCACGAATATAACTAATATGCACGCTAGTTTAAGTAGCCTGCCAGAAGCCAGAAGACATGATGTGTTAGCCGTAATATTAAAGTAAAGACTCCCTCTCTCTCTCTCTAAAGCAGCTTCACTTTAACACCGCGTGGTCTCGCTTTGCTTCGTATGGAAACTAAACAGTTTTACAAATGACGAAATGGCTCTCACATCGAAGCTAGCAGAGCGCGCATGGGTTTAGATATTCTCACGAAGGACCGAGAGAGGGGAGAGGACAGAAAGAGGCGCGGTGCAGGAAGTACGAGGTTACGAGCACACGGACCGGGCGGCGCGTGGAGCAGCTTCAAACACGAAGGCTACGACACAAACTTGTGAATATTGTCCTGTTCACCCACTGTTTCTTAAACATTACGTTAAAATTGAGGAAATGCAAATAATAAGCTCTGATTTACATTTGTATTAGTGTGATAAGAGTCTTGGTATTGAGGAGCAGATGACGCCCGAGTTTTAACACATTTCTTTTGCAAAATTTGTGTTCCGTGACTCTGTTCAGATCATGCTTAGTTCAGATCCATTTATCCTACAATCTCACATTTTTTCCTGACATAAATAACATGCAGCTTATATATAGAGGATGATATCATCGTCCATCTCTCATTATATATATTGGTTATAATGATGGTTCACTGTAAACATCGTCAACTGCCAATTAAGGGGACATCGCCCAATCCGATTAAAGTAACTAACTCTGTCCAGGTTATATTCACTATAAAATTGACCTGTATGGTTTTTCTGTAGAGCTTTTAGTCACTTTGTTGTAAATATGTAATAGGTTTCTTTGTACTGAGTTTTCTATATAATTGTTGCTACTCAAACCGTTTTACTGTTTCAGTGGAGTAGTCGGGTTTATTATTTGCTCACCCTGAAGAAAGGCTGTTTCTTCACCTCCTCTGCATCTTTCTCACCAGAGCCAAGTCGCCGTTCAGGGTTCCTCCGTAACAGCTGAAGTGAGAACACCTTATTATCAAGTGGCATTACTATGAATATTTACACTTGTGAATAACTTTACATGAGCCAGTATGTACATTATGTTCAGTATTGTTAGTGTGTATCTTACTCTTACTCTTAAGCTGTTTATGATTTCCATTAAGACATATATTCTATCAAGATGAATTTGCCTGAATAGGTTTTTTTTTGTAGTCGGGGTAAAATTCTGTAGAAAACCTTGGAGGTGCAATAAACATGACTGCTGACTCGGCAAACACTGAAATGATCATTAGTTGCAGCCTACTCTTCTCATGATGCCAATCGCCTCAGTGGAAAGGAAACGTGGGTAGCGAACTTCATCATTCACAATGCTGTCAAACACCTCCTCCTCATCATCTCCTGGGAACGGGGACTGCAGACACACAACAGATAAGAACAACAGCCTTCATAATGTAATCTATTTTACGCTAACTTCATTATTTGGTGCCATGATACATGCAAAGCTATCGTCTGTCAAGTGTTCATCATAAAACATATTTCTAACTGTGGCTTATAAACCCTTTTGGCCCCTGAAGGTATTTTATGGTTTATAAGTTCACCAAAAGAACGGTTTATTTCCATATAGATGTTGGATTGGAGCGCCCTATGCAGGGAGCAGTGCTAAATGTCCTAAATGAAAAATTCAAGCTTTTATTTTGAGCTAATGGCATGTTATCAAAGGCACTTTTTTTCTGTTAGAGAGCAAATTCCAGGAAATGCAAGTCAAAGCAGCAGCTGCAGAGGATACAATCAAACAAAATCATTTTAGACGAGGAAAAAATGTTTAAAACATGGGTAAAACGAGCAGTTAAGCGAATATTCAGTAGTACTATGCAAATGTTTCGATGGTAAAGACATCAAGCAGAAACCTTGAACTGTAATGACTGTAGCCCAATGGGATGAGCATTCACTCCTGGATGACTAAGATCATATTGCACAGTACTTAGCATAAGAGCAAAAGGTCTTCTTACCTCTCCAACCAACATTTCATAGATGAGGACACCAAGACCCCACCAGTCCACTGCTCTGGTGTAGGACGTGTCTGTCAGAACTTCTGGAGCCAAAAACTCTGGTGTCCCACAGAACGTACTTGTCCGATCCCCAAACCCCATCCCTGTTAAATGCATTATTTTTTTTTTGTATAATGTAGTCGGATAATAAAGTCATTGTATCAGGCAACTTGAATAATTACCTTCTTTACAAAGGCCAAAGTCTGCGATCTTTACATAACCATCAGTGCCGAGTAGAAGGTTGTCAAGCTTAAGGTCCCTAAAAGAGGGATAAGTTAGTGATAAGTAAAGATACTGCAGCTCATTGTTGTCATGTCGTCATCTCACCTGTATACAATCTTATGATCATGAAGAAACTGAAGCCCGAGAACCACACAGGCTGAATAAAACCTAAAGCAAAACCAATTTAAACACACTTTGTTGTTTTGTTTTGTAAAGCAAAGAACAATGATCCGATACAGTTTCTTTCTTGTATGAATACTTACACAGCCCGTGGTTCTGTGAAAACATCTGTGTGAATGTGCATCATGAGGTCGCCCCCTGCCGTGTACTCCATTACAAAACACACATGCTCCGCAGTTTGGAAACACGCAAACAGGTTGACCAGGAACGGGTGATGGGATATGTTCACAGTCTCAAAAATGCGCTTTTCACACATCAAGCTGAGAAAGACAAATTGTACAGATTATTCTTTTTTTGTTTTTATTTTCTTGATACTAGCAGATAGCATAAAATTCCCCCAAAATATCCTCACCTTTCAACTTCATCTCGAGCTACAATATCGCCTTTCTTTAGTGCTTTGATAGCGTACATTGTCCCGGTCTTTTTATATTCTGATAGCAGCACCTATGAAGCGACATGTTAAGACAAGTCAATACTGGGTTGTGGATAAATGCTGATATGTTAGAAAAGACAGTACCTTTCCAAAGTGTCCTCTTCCGAGTACAGCTATTAATCTAAAATCCTGCAGGGAAAGCGGACCTCTCCTTTGCTTACTGAAAAAGCATGAGAAATGCGTTAAGTGTTACACTGTGAGACATCTGGCAGCTTTAATATAAATCTGCCGGGCTCTTTTGGAGGCGATGTGTACCTGCTAACAGGCGGGGTGTGGGCAGGGCTCTCAGGGGGGAGGTCTGGGGGAGATATGGGTTCAATGGCTTGCAGTCGGTCCTGAAGGGGAGCCATGCGAGGAATGGCACAGGAAATATGAAGTGACTCAACAGTGAAGGTTTCAAACACGGTGAGTGAAAATAACAAAATCGAAGCAGTATGCATTATCTATTATAGCCTAGTACAACTTTATAGTGGAGCATTGCTGTTCTTGCTGTGTACTTTGGAAGGAAATATAAAACACTAAAAGTATTCAAAAAGAGATAAGAAGAAATTTGTATGATTTGTATGAGCAGTAAATAATTTTGGCAAAAACTTCAAATGAATTTGAGTAAATAGACTTCTCTCTGTCTCACCGGCGTATGCATATCCACTTCTCTCTTGTAATCGCCTCTAACGGGTGAGTCGCTGTCCAGACTCAACTTTTCCACTGAGATCTCCCTGTAAATTTAGATGTGCCAATGTGGTGATGGCCACACACAAATGGACACAGAAACACAGATCGGTTCATTAGATGATGGAGAGGAGAGCGTCACATGCTTTGTATTTGGTCAAGAAACAAAAGGAAAAGGCTCAAGGAAAAAAATATGTTTGATAGCCAAGTTACAGACACATGCTGAGATATATAATACTGCAAAAGGATCTTTTTCAAATGTCTTAGTCTCACCCGCTGTTGAGTGTGAGGCTGTGAGCGTTTGGACTGTACGTGCCGGAGTTGTTGACAGTAGGAATGGCATTTCTTAGCAGCCTCACCCAGGTCCCAATATCGACATTCATCTGACGAGCTCGAAGGAAAGCTTTGCCTAAAAACACATGTACATGCAGTAAATTACACATTTAATAAACATTGTAATTATATTCTCATTCTCGTAATTTCATATCCTTCTCTTAATTACGATGAATATATTACAATCATAAAATATACTGTTTGGCCACAAGGGGGAGCTGTCCAACCCCTGTAGAAGGACTTGCCATGAACTAGTCCCGTGTGTTATTGTCCGAGATAAACTCCAAAAAGTTTCCAAAACATATCAAACCATCACGCATTCTCTGGTTACAATCTCATTCACATCTGGACTGCGCACCTTGCTGTTTAGAGAAGACCTTCTTTTGCCTCTGCAGACGAGGAACTCTCTCGATCACAGGGTTGAAGAAGGTTACCTGGAAAATAAATGCAAACTCACCAAACATGAAAAGATGACACCACACAAACACATTCATCTGATGCTTTCAAAGGACAAATATCAAAGTATTTTCGGCCCAGGTGCGGATGACAGCTACAGAAGTGTGAATAGGTGGACACATCACACTACCGGGGGGTGTATTTATGGCACTTCAATAGGATGGCCATCTGTTTAAAGCTTTAGCTCTTTCTTTCACTGTTTTCCTATTGAATCAAACAATCTGTGTGTACCTCAGCCAACAGCAGGCCCTGCGGCTCGAGCTCCAGCTGGACGGTGTGTTTTTGGTTGTCGAGAAACTCCTCCAGCTTCAGGTATTTGAGGGCACACAGTGAGCGGTAGTCCTTCCAGTAAACAGCGATTTCCATCTCACGAGACTGAACACACACAAATATTCTTTTTCACACTTCCATATATTAAGTCATAATTATACACTGATCAGGTATAGCAAACATTCTAGGGATAAGTGAATACGTGAATAAGTGAATTATTTTAAGCCTGTGCTGTAACACGGTCTGGAGTGTGATGTAGATGCTGCTGCATCAATGCAATAAACAATCAGACCACTTAAAGGAACAGGCCACCGTTTTTCCATTTTGAGATATGTTCTTACCTGAGCTTAGACGAGTTGATGCGTACCTGTCTAGCCTTTGTGCCCGTGCGCGGTCGCTTCTAACTTCACCCCATTTGGAGCTATAGGAATATACTGGGAGAGGCCAAAGGCTAACAACATCTTGGTCGTTGTGCGTGACTGACCGCACGCACAACGACCAGAGAGGTACGCATCAACTCGTCTAAGCTCAGGTAAGAACATATCTCAGTATTTAAAAATGGTAGCCTGTTTCTTTAAAGATTGATTTTTATAACCGAAACTATGATAATGCCATCCAAATCTTTATCATATCTGAAACCACAAAAATTGTGCGTTAGAACAAATGAATTATGTCATTATTCAACGCTCTACAGCAGTGATTCTCAGCTGGTGGGTCAAGACTCAAAAGTGGGACTATTTTCAGTGAGTCGTGGCCTTTGTGGCTGATTTGATTAGTTTTTGATAGTCGACCTTGAAAGAACAGAACGAAAGAAATACTGTATTTTGGTATTAGATACTAAAACAAGAGCCAAGCAGCAAATTATTTTCTTTAAAAAAATAAAATAAGTTACGGTATTTTACTTATTTTCTAGGCTTGTCATAATAAATTGAACATTGGTCCCAAAACCAAAAAGTCAAAAGATTAAGGTATTCCTCAGGTGCAAACATGTGCCAATATGATAAAGCCTTTACTGAATGTTTTATTTGAGTAGTGGGTGAAAGACAGTGCACGAACCCTCTCGAGCTCCACAGTGAAAGTCTGGTCCCAGGCCTGTTCTCCTACTGTCCTCCACAGCGTCTGTCCCACCACAGTGTTGTCTAGCTTCAAAACTGCACTCACTTCAGCTGCAAACAAACAAACAAAAAAATACTTAGAGGGGCACATTTAGAGAGACAAAGAAATAAAATGTATAAAAAGCAACAACTAAATGCTTACTATACGGCAATTTTGTCACACACCAGCCCATTCGTTTCATGAGGAGAGCTATTCGTGAAGTGCTTTCTCATATAATTTGTACAGACAGATTTGCTGACGTTGGGGCTTTTTATATTTCAGCCACTGCAGTGCACAAGCTTCCAGGCTATTTTTTGATTTGTTTTATCCAGGTGCCAGCTTTTCCAAGAATGTCTTCCAATAATTAGTTAAATAAACAGTTTTATGAAATATCTCCAATCTTCTTGCAAATGTGTTTAATATTGCACATTCTTTCTCATATTGTGCAAACCCTATGGTGCTTGAAATAAAGTGGACTGGATTGAAAACTGGGCTGCACAGAGAATATGGGAAATAAACTTTTTACTGCAATAAGTGACTCATGTTCGAGAAGGAGAAACAAAGAAAGAAGATGCAGATTCTTCTCAGTTGAGCAGAAGTGAAAAAAATCCTTCTTTTGAAACAGAACTTACCGGAGAGCTCATCTGATTTGCTGGGAGTCTTGCCGCTGACTGAGCCACTGCGACCATACAGCCCTTTGCTTCCTCTCATGAAGGACTTGGTGTCTCCGGGGCTGTAGCAGGGCAGCATCACAGCAGTGCCTTTGCAGCGGCCCGGGACCACCTCTAACAAACCCACACAGCCCAGCAGCTGGACCTGTAGCGTACCTACGTGCACAAACACTCATTAAAGTATCATGATTCAGTATTTCATTTAGCTTAGCAGTACAACCTACCAGTTAGAGGCGACGGCTTGTTGAGAGTGCTGTACTGGTTGTGGAGGTAGGGGGCGCCATGGCGGGAGCTGAATGCTGGGGAGGAGGCCAGGACGAGTTCTTCTTTGATGACATTGGCTTTGGGATGGTCCTCAGGCAGCTCTGCGAGTCGTTGGTCCAAAGAGTCCCGTAGCAGATCCAGCTTTTGAGAGGCCTCACTTAGACGAGTCTGCGCCTACGAAGTCCACAGTCGTAAGTAGGGCTGGGTACCGTTAAACATTTTTTAGGTACTACTAGAATCAAAAAAATATTGAAAGCAGGTGCCAAAAAATGAATCTTACATCTTTAGATCCAAGATTTCCCCCCCATTTTTTAAATTGAATTTTTGCCCCATTATTCACTTTTCCCCTAGCCTGGCTAACACCAGACTAAAATCACAAGTGATATTTAGTCTGGGGACCACCAATTCATTTTCTCGTAGGAGAGGTGTGGTTTACGATCGTCCATAGTCGTTTATTGGGCGATACGAAAAAAAAAAAAAAAAAAAGTCTCATGCGTCTGCACGTAGCCCCAGCCAATCATATCATCGTATGAGATGACGTATGACGTACCCGCTGTAAACTTTTGAGCTAAATTATTTAGAACAAGGTCTAAAGCTTGATCAAAAAATACCATCGTGTCTGCTGCTGTCATGTTGGATCCGTAAATAAACTTTTTTTTAAATTATCCGTAAATAAACTACAAGCTTCCATATATCGAATAGCGCGTCATAGTCTTGCCGTCCCTCCTCGCTCTGTGATTGGTTCCCAAATCCACCGGAGATTTGGCCATGGTCCCCAGGCTGTTGTGCAGTTCGAAATAATTCGAGCGCACACAGCAGCCTGGTGTTAGCCAGGTTACTTTTCCCCCCCAATTTTTTCTCTTTTTTATTATTATTATTTTATCATTTTCCAAATCCTTCTCCCCCCTTTTTCCCCAAATTATTCCCCATTTTCCACACTGTTCTTGACATTGGAGGTGAACCCCATATTGTAAATTTGCAGATCTTCCACACATTATTGTTCTGTTTTCTGGTTCTAGATGACAAATATTTTCGTTCAGGTATCGGTATCGAAAACCTAGTATCGTTAAAGTATAGAGGAAAATTTACCGAGCAGGCCGTTGTCACGTAGAATGTTTCAGAATGGACGGAGTGGTTACCTCGGACAGAGCTTTCTTGTCCTGGACTTTGTTGGCCCCCAGGAGGCGAAGAACATTTTTGGCCCCCTCTGCCACGGCGTGCTCCACCCTGTAGTGATGCCTCAGCTCCTCTATGCGCAGATCTACTGCTCCACACACATCATGGTTACCTGGAGGAATCAGTGGACAAAATGTAGCATGTTTAATGTGTTACAAGTTTCTGTTTGTAGATTAATATAAAAGAAACATTAGCAGAAGGTCACAGCAAAGGTGGCTATGTTAAACTTCTGTTGGCAAATAGCTCAGATTGCCACCACTAAACCTCAATATGAGCTCCTCGGAATCGACCAACGTGATGCAATGTCCATATTGGAAGAAGCCACAATATATGGGTAAAATCAAGTCTTTACACATTTTTCTTTGCCGATCTAGCCTAAAACAAAATTTTGGGTTAATAGTTCGCCTTGTTTCTCAAAAAATATCTAAATAATAAACACAGTAATCCGATATTTCTCATATTGTGCATCCTTAGTTCAGCTTCAATGTGTAAAAAGAACCTGATCACATCTAAAGAAATCGAAAGCTTCATAGGTTATATCAGGTTACAGCGACGCACTACTATCAATTAAACGCAAAAACAAGTGAGCCAATTACAACAGGGCAGAGCAAAGCTCTTAGGATGTGCCATTAGGCCTAAGAGGTTCTTTTAATGGCTTTGAAACTGCATCGTGATCTGAGAAAGAGTCAGGTGTAACATAAGGACATGGACAAGATGAACAACTTAACAAAACACAATTTGAATTTCAAATAAGAGGATACTGCGGCTGATGAGGAGGTGGACGTTGCCATCAGTTTTAAAGTTACAACCCTGTGCAAGGAAGAGTAAGAGCTAAAATTAAGAATGTAATATGCATATTGCTGCCCATTTTTATCTATTGCAATGTTGGGTGTGAAGCCATCGTGAGTCACTTCCTCTACTCGCCAGGTGCATTTCCTAATGACCTATAAAAGGGGGAAAAAAGAGATTTCACTCTGCACACAATGCTTTAAAAGACCTTTTTAATAAATTAACCCTTGAAATGTTTTGAGAGAATTTTGATTACAGATGCACCAATCCAGCTTTTTTGCTACTGATATCGATACTGGGGTTTGAGTATCTGCCGATATCTGATATTTACCGATACCAAGAGACTTTCTTACAAGTGGCTTTCTCGGAGTGAAAAATGTACGTAATTGACTCTTTTCTCCATTTTAAGATTAATAAAGTCATATTGTATTGTCATGATGTTACAGATCAATTATCAATTATATCTATTGATAAACTGATGGATGAACATTAAACAAGGGTCACTGGATTTTCTACCTTAATTATCCTATTACATTAATATAAACAACTCACATGAAGTGATCTGATCATCACAAATATGTTTGATTATTTCTTAAACTGAAATACAAACATTTGGCTTCAGCAGTGGTTATTTTATTATATTCTTTCTTTAGGTAATTCTATCATATTTTCTGACCCAGCCATGATTAGTTTTCGTTAGCATTAGCATGCTCCTGCTAGCTTTAGCATGCTATTGCTTGAGCGGCATTTTGCACAGCGATCTAAAGCAATTGAATTCTCCAGGTTCTTAGCTTTACAATGATAAGCATGCCCATATTCACTTAGATTTAGGTGGTAAAAGTTGTGTTTTTAAGACGCTGCGAGCCAAAACTGGTATCGGTTCAGCATCGGATATTTGTAGCCAATATTTTTTCCTGTATCGGCTCCGATATCCGATACCAGTGTCAGATTGGTGCATCCCTAATTTGATACACGAAGACAGACGTAGTTTTTCTTCATTAGAACTAGTCCAACCTCCTCAAAAAAAGATTCACCTTCTGAAAACAAGTAACCTTTACTCCAGCGGATTATCATTTTTGCGCTGCATGAAAGCGGAGCAGTAAAAGTAGAAGTGGGGGTAGTCATAGCAGATGAATGCCTATCCTTTTATCGCCTAATAAGGTGCTTTGCCTGCAGTCTGGCCCTTGCTAGATGACCCCTAGAGCCGCGGGTGTGGTGCCTGGAGACTGTCTGTCTGTGTACACTTTATATGCAGCCCTGTCAGTGCAGGGAGATGGCTGTGTAAAGAATCAACAGATTAGGCATTCCAGTTTATGAAATAGAAGCAAAAAAAATAAACCTACACTGAAGCAAGGGAGACGCACTGGCAGAATATCAAAGTACCGCAATGATATAGTGCCCATTTGGGAGCAAGAAGAAGCAACTGAGTAACCATAACATTACTCCTTTAAGCCGAGGTTTCCAACAAGAAGTCCAAAAGCGCTTTACCAAGTAGGTCCCAAAGGCTTTGTGAATTCTACATAAGCTTAAATTGCTTTTGGTTTTTTTTTTTTTTTTGTGCGTGCAATACAGCCATCCACTCCCACCACAACAACAGCAGCCTGGAAGCTATTGCCCTAGTGGCAAAGAAAACACTGGATTCTTCTCATCTCTTCTTCAGTCACACTTGCTACTTGACCTTTGATCAATATTTATCTTGTTCAAACTGCACACAAGTGAAAATCCTGAGCACACCCGGCCTCTCCCCACCCTCGCTGACCTGAAGTGCCCAATGAAAGCTCCACCACAGCAAACAAGACAGTCACATTTGGGGTTTTCAATGCCGCAAGACAGTGTTTGCGTCGCACACAAAGAGCCAAAAGTGCTTCTCAAACAAAAATCTACCAGTTTGTTTCTACACTTCACAGCTCATAAGGCTGATAATGTGTTATGAAACACATTATCAGCATTTAACAGAGCGAGCCCATTTCAAAAGACTGGTCATTTGTGCATCTGTTTCGACTATCTGAAGTATCTCAGAGTAGCTGTCAGAGTCATTACAACTTTGAATAAATCTTAAGCCGTCTTTTTCTTTGAATGCCCCGAGCCGGCTCATTATTGATTTGTCGGCACTATTATATTTCTGCTGTCTGGAGCTGCAGCCCAGGCCAAACAGTGAGACAAAACACAGCAGCATACCATATTAAACAAGAAAATGCTCCTACTATCAACCATTTCACTCCACTGCAGTTTGCTCAAAGCTATATTCAATAACACAAGTCTTTTTAAAGATGGCATATCCTTCCTCCTGTACAGCACTCTTATACAAGTGAACATGACCTACCCTGTGTGTCGTCATTCTGCTCCGTGGCCTGCACAGCTTTACGGATCTGCATTCGAATGATGTCGATTTTGGTCTTGCTGTCTTGAAGCATCTGCTGAGCCGTCTGCAACATCTTCTTATCCTGGGTGAAAAACAAAGTAAGACAGTTAGTTTAGGCATATTATGTAAACACAATAAGCAATGAGCAGCTAAAGTGGCTTTCTAATTTACTACAGGTCACTGCCAAACATATAATATTGTGGAAAGAGAAGGACATTTTGAAGGTAAAATGATGCTGCATGGAGGAAGGTGTGGAGTAATTGTTCAAAATTGGCAGGGGGTTTATGTTTGCCATCACTCATGTACATTAAGTGACTGTTGTCTTTGTCAGCAAAAGCTTGGATCATATAGATTGAGGGGAGGCATTTTCTATGAGCTGTGAATGCCTGCTGTATATAACGTCTCCACTCCTGTAGGTTGGTGTGAAATGTTTTCATGAATTCTCTTTAATAGACATATATTCATACCTTAGTGGATCCATTAGCATAGATGGGGATCATGTTTTCGACGCCCTGTTTAACCTTGAGCTCGATGTTGAGTTGTCGCTCCAGTGCCGCGATGCGCTCCTTGTGGGCTGAGGTCCGGCTCTCTGCCCCGGGAGACTGTGGGCATTCATCTGCAGAAGCAATGAAAGAGCATAGATTAAATGAAGAAAAAAGACCACAAATGGTTCAGCACATTAATGATTATTCGATTAATGAATGGATATTGCTCAAGCTCAGCCCAAAGTGCTTTGCAAATGAGCTTGTTCAATCCACAGCCACATTGGTCATGGTACGGTTTACCATACAGCCACACAAACCTCTTAACCCCCAACTGCACCGAGCACATTTTCTCCAGTTTGGCTTTACCCAAATCTAAAAGCCTCATGAAAAAAAGTGTCAAAATAGCGACGGAAAACGAGGATGAAAACGCAACACAACAGTGACATAAAAAAGGACAAAAGAGCTGCAAACACGTGCCGGAAAGGCAACAATAACACCATAAACAAGCCACAAAAACACTACAAAAAAGCAACAAAAATTAGACAAAAATGCTTCAAAAATGTGACATAAATGCAGCGACAACGCAACACAAAAGTTGCTATCAGTTTTGTGGGTCTTAGCTTTCAAATTAGGCGTTACACTGGCCTAGAGGCTGTAAGCTCCAGTCGAGAAGCTTTTAGACTTGAGTAAAACTGAACTGGAGAAAATGTGCTTGGTCAAGGCAGGGGGTAAGAGGTTAAGGAAACATGGCAACACACCACATGCCAACAGTCGTATTATAATACGGTATGTGCCACACAACCCGAAGGAATATAATATAGGATCATGTATTTCCCTCAAGACTGAAGACCAGTGATATGTTAAACACCTTTGTTTTCGTCTCCTCCTTTGACCACGATGTGTGCGTCCAGTTCCTGCAGCTGAGCGTGCAGATCATCCAGTTTACGATTTGAGCTTCGCAGTTGATTTTCCACCTGGATAAAAAAAATAATAATAATTATTGCACTAAACTAAAGAACAGTGACATCACCCCCAAACCAGCCTTTCTTTGGCCAAAGTGCTGCTATTAGACAGTTTCCTGAAGTGCCCTCAGTGTAACATTCCTGCACTTCCAGTCTTATCATTCAAGTCTGGGCTGCTTTTCTAGAGTCTCGTTCCAAATGGGACAAACACTTTTCATAAATATTCTCAATGTCTAGTCCAAAAGTGCGAAAGTGTTAAGAAGGTGTTTAAAAATGACATGAAACAGGAAGATTATAATACGTGCATACCAAAACTAAAAAGCTCCTGTTTTACATTGTAATGATCCACAGCAGACGGCAGTCACTGACCTGATGAGCATTTCTCTTGTCAGTGGTGGCCCGTCGCAGGTTCTCCGCTCCTTCCTTGATTTTTAACTCTTTGCGTATTTCTCTTCGGATCCTTTCGCGCTGCTCCTCCAGAAGCTGCTGAACACTAGAGTCCGAGAAGTCAGAGTTCTGGTTCAAACCGAGCTGCTCCAAAATCGTCAGCCCACCGGGGTCACTCTGTTCAGAGAAGAGATCAGGAAAATAATATATGTTACAAATGTGCATGTTTAAGTCAAGGTACGGACATAAAAAACAAGCTAGATGATTACACTGATAGTGAAAGGAAGAAGCCCTAGAAAATCAGCCCTAAGCGAGTGCAATTTGGAAATGTTTCAAAGAGAAAGATGGAGGATGGGAAAGAGGACAAGGGATAAAAAAAACAACAACTACATGTTCTTATATTCTTCTAAGCTTCCTTCAAAACCTCAAAGTGAAAAAACACAACACCAAACAAACTTCTGCTCATATAAATGTCAAATACCTTCAGCAACAAGTTGAGTTCAATCAAGATCAGAGTGAGTAAATGCTAATAGTATGAGAATATATCTACATCTAACAATCAAAACAAAGTCACAAAACTGATCGACCAGTCCCACCTCCGAACTGTCCTCATCCTCCTCGTCCCCATGCCAGCACATTTATCCCAGATTTGGAGATCAAAATGTCCAAGATAGATCTATTAAACCAAGCTCTGGCCACCCGATCTTGTGCCACGCAGAGAGTCCAATGTGTTTTATTTTTTGGGGGGGAAAGAGGACGATAAAAGGAGATAAAGAGAGCACAGTGTTGGTGAGGGAGGAGGGCACGCCTGAGAGAGGATATCCGTCCCAACACCGAGCTGCTCAGGCTTTTCCTGTTTCCTCCCTGTGCTGCTGCTGTTGTCAGTGGAGCAGAGAAAACAAGGACAAAGCCTGCGTACATCAACACCACATCCTACTTTATAACAGGCCTAAATCACTACCACTACTTTTTATTGACTTGCAAAAATTGGCATCTCAATTGTGCACTAAAGCGATTTTTCTCTCCCTCTCGGGCCAAAAAAACAAAAGGACATGTTTTTGGAGCACGGGCTGGATCAAAAAAAGACGAGACCGAGGGTATTTCAAATAATCATTTTGTTGATGAGCATAAAACTTTGTTCTATGTGAAAAGCCAAGAACGAGGCAAATAGTCATGAACTGCATTGTCTAGTGTAGGATGGGGCTGAGTAACCGAAACCCATGTTAGTCACTTTCTAATACAATGAGTAAGGTCTTTGTATTGTACCTTTTCCTGGTATTACAGAAAGAGCCATCCCAAATCTGGTATTACAGTAAACATGGAACACAAAATAAAAAAAGGAAAGCTATAACCTTTACACATTGTAATTGTAAAGTGCATATTTTGATGTCAGATGTAGGTTATACAGTGGTATGCAAAAGTTTGGGCAACCCTGTAAATTTTCATGATTGATAAAAATCCTGTGATCGGCAAAAACAATATCCATAAACAGGGCATTGCTTCTCTTGCGCGGCAACAGATCGATCATTTTATAAAACCGAGTTAGAGGCCTGGGTGGATCAGCTGTTGCCTACCATTCACCAAAACATCCGGCGAAAATTGCGGAGTAAACAATAACAGCGATCGCTCGTATTGGCCTCCTTAAATCCAGACAACCAATGATTTATTGAAGGAAAATCATGAAAATGTACAGGGATGCCCAAACTTTTGCACACCACTGTATAATATCATTTGCTAAAGTGTCGACGGAACATGAGCAGTTTTCACACTACGTAATACAGACTAGTTTTTTCCACAAGTTTAAACGCTTATTGGAGGGTATTATGACAAGTTGACATTGAAAACTTGGCAAGAATAGCTAACAGTAATCATTGTTGCAATTACACATCAGCTGCACAGGTCTCACTCTCATCAAATAATCATAATAGTTATTGCAATCTCAATTTGTCAACACATCATTGAATTAAATATTTTATTTCCAGCCATATGACTATAAGGACAGACAGTGTACAAAAATAAATACAGATCTGTCAATAATCTTATAATTTCATACAATGTTCCTTTGCCCCATAGCTGGCAAAAAAAAAAAAAATATATAACATTATAGCTGGAAAAGGAGTGGGAAGAACTCAAACTTCATTCATCATTCAGGTGTGAAGTCAACATCGTGACGCAGTTCACTGAGCAGGTCAGTGCATCACACACACAGAGTTGCCAACAGCTCGAGGTCCTGTGTATGATTCACCCCTGATCCAGCCCAAGGAGGAGCATTCAGCCGCTGTGTCCCGAGAACCAATGACAGGCAAATGCAATAGAAAACACCGCGACACGAAGCTAATTCAATCAGACTGTGTGAGCAACGCGGACGGGCCTAAGGCTGGGCTGAGTGAAAAGAGGCATGTTACTATCGAGGAGAGAGAGAGATCCCAGTGCATTCTCGCCATTTACACTGCCTGGACAAAAAAAGGTCTGATCACGGCTGCAATTGGCCAAGTCTAGCAACACTATGTGCCCAAAGACTGAGATCAGCTGACGACCTGAACCTCCTGAAGGATCAGGTTATTTCTTCTTCCCTGATGGCAGGGGCATATTCAGAGGACAATGCCAGGATTCATTGAGCGCACAAATTCCAGATAGTATAAATCCAATGAGAGGGATGTGCTGGAGAAGGCTCTTGGCGAAACATGAATGCACCACTAGATCTTTTGACAGACGTTTATTGAAAAAATGACGCAGTGAATTTGTCCCTAATCAAAGCTGAAGTCCAACAACATATTAGCGTGTGACTATTTTTGTGGCAATTCAAAGAGAAAGTCACATCAATCACCTTGAGTCTCTCTCTCTAAAATAAAAAAAACTATTAAACAGCCACATCAAAGCAACAACATCAGCAGCTTTGTACCATCTAAAAAACATTGCTAAGATCAGAGGAATATCCGTATGAACCATCTCAGGCTCTAAGAACTTCAGGGAGGGGTCTCCTGGTGGTGAGTCAATAATAAACACGGTGAGGCTGCGTTTCAGTTTCATGCAGCTAAAATCTAGAACAGTCTTCACGAGGATGTGAGACAGGCCTCAACTCTGACAATGTTCAAATCCAGGCTGAAAACAGTTCTTTTTATTTTAACTTTATGCCACTGTGAAGCACTTTGAAGAGCCTTGTGTATGAATTGTGCTCTACAAATAAACTTGCCTTGCCTTTTTTAGTCAAGCAGAGTATTGTTAGGAACAAGCCTAGCTGGACTCTTTTTAAGGTGAATTAGCAGCTTCCCTTATTTGTTAAATCCAGTTCCAACATCTAGCCTGTATTCACCGAGGAAAATCCCACAAAGATTCAAAGCCCAATTGCATCAAACATGGAAACTTCTTGCTTTACAGAAGAACCGCACAGTATGTATGAAATATCGCAATATGCAAAAAAGAATACACGGTTTCTTACACACACACAAAAATATAATCTAGCAGTGGCAGGACCTTGCGCTTGTGTCTGTACGTGGATGAGAAGAGACAAGTGGTGGGAGGAGGGCGTCTATTCAGGAGTTCCCACTAAAACATGCCATTATAAGACATGTCATACTCCTATGTATTTGCACCACTTGTCTTCCTTCTCATAAAATGGATGGATATTTTGAGTCCTTCACATACATTACTTAATTATGGAGAGCAACATGAATCCTAACATTAGCAACAGAAATGTTACACAGTGGCTACAAGCAAAAGGCAGTTTGGCCAGTCACGCTCTGCAAGACAGTGGGGCCAAACAAAGACAGAGAAGCCCGGGGACAGGAAGAGTGGGAGGGGAGATGGACAAGGCACAGCTGAGCGGGTCGGGAGGGCTGAGCCGAGGCACACACATACGCACCAAACTGAGAAAAAAAAGAAAGAAGAAGAAACCCTCGTGAAAACTGGGTCGACGATTCAGTGGCAACAACAACCAACAAGTGGCTGCTCTACAAGTCTTTGTGCAGTGGAACGGACAATTCGCCCCCGACACTGTTGTGAAGGTGTTGTGAAGTAAGTCAAATAAAACATCTCAGGCAATGGTGACAAAATGTTCTACCGGGATGAAAGGAAACGCAAAAAAGCAGACGACACCCACGGCGGGAATAAAGCAGTGTTCACAATCACAAAAACAGGCCACCACAACCGGGCCATAAACCACCCACAAGCACAAACACAAGTGAGCGTGAAAGCAGAGATGGGCAGTGTTGAACTTTGACCTGGAAAAAAAAGAGAAACCTCATCAACATTTGTATTCTTCAAAAAATACACACTAATTTGCTAAATGTTTGTATTTTAACATGAAATGCATGTTATCATCACTTGCTTTCAACCAAGCCCCAATGAACAAAAGACACAATGGCGGTCAAAGTGGGGCGCTCTCGTGGCTAGTCATGATTCCGGAGATCGGGACATGGCATGTGTCAAAAACAACTTGAAAGCCTGGTTCCAAAGAATATGGTTTCTAAAGCAAGAGTTTCCTTCTGTGACAACTCTGAGGGTTCATGTTTTTACACCAAACACCAAATAATGAAAAAAAAAAAAAAAAAAGGTTTACAATTTAAAACGTAGGAAACTCTGCATCAACACTAATTGTTAAAAACAAAATGAAGGTCACCTTTTCTGTGTCACAACAACTTCCTTGTAAACAGATCCTGTAGGTGTAATCGATCACAGTATAGAGTGTGGGCCTTATGTAATGTACACAGAGCAGTTAACTGTTTTCACTATATTTTTAGGCTTGTTGGAGTAATATGTATATATATGTGTAACCCAGTAGAGAAAATGGGTCCTTTTCTCTCCTTTTTGTTGTGTTTGCATTTATGCACTTTTATTTTGAAAAACATTTATTTTGAAAAGAGGAAGTGTGATTCCTTCATTAAAACTTTATTTTCCTGTTTTCACGGTCACGTTGGGTGAACATGACCTTTTGATTTGTTAAAAATGGTATTAGTCCCGCCTCCCAAGCTGCGGACCAAATCACTCACTAGTTTTCGGCCTTTCGCGCTCTGGGAATGAGCGAGACAGGCTGTAGACGGTCCGAGCGAAACATTTTGGGTCGTCTGGTGAGTTTTATTTTATTTTTAAATGATGTAAACAAACAACTACGTTGTATTTTGGTTGATTTGGAATATTTGTTGTATTAAGTGGAAGGAGCACGAGCTGAAGAGGCTGTGTTGTTGTGCCCCTTGCTGTGTTCCTCACGATACCTCATCTTGGTAAGTCCATGCCATGTGAGAATGAGAAAAACATGCTAGCGCGATGCTAATATTAGCGCGATGCTAAAGCTAATCGCGAGTGCCGTTTTTGTGTTTGAAAGCAATGTAAAAGCTATTTCTGGTGAAGATATGGTTTCTGCCAAATTCTATTTTAGTTCATAACAATACAGAGAAGCACTTTTGGTTATTTTTGGATTATTTTTGGTCCAAGGTAATGATTATTTTTAAGTTGATTGTACATTTTTCATGGTTTGTTATATGAAAGTGTACCCTGTAATGCTAAACCTAGTAGCACAGAGGTTTTACTGATCCAAGTGTTGATTTTAAAGGAGACTATCTGAGTTCAAAAGATCAAAATTCATTTAAAATTAATATGTTAATTAGTTAAAAATAGTTAATCATAATATTATGGTTAAATAATTAAAAAACGATAAAAAGAGAAATTCATTTGTTTTACATGGATTAAAAACAAGTTCATGTATTAGAAAGGATATTTGAGTAAAAAACATGCATGTGAAGTATTACTGTGTATTTTGTAGCACAGTAATATGAGAAAAGATTTAAAAGAAAAACAAAGCTATAGCAAATTGAAAAGAGATAGGATAACAGATTTTCATTTAGCTGTAAACAATAATACCATTATTGTTGTGCAGGCTAGATTTTCATGGTTAAGAAAACCCTGGATGGATTTCCTGGATTCTCTCCGGACGGAGATGGCGAGCCTGTGCCCAGAACAGAACTGAACTTCGAAGAACAACTTGCTTTCCACCAGTGGCCGAGTGGTAACACCTCAAAACACCGCTTAAAGGAAAACGAACGGAACAATAAAGACAATTGACTTGACGTACGACTTGAAAAAAGATACACTGAGATACACTGAGCTCATTAGGACTGGGGATTGTTTTGTTGCATATGCCGGCTATGCAGATTGTAAAAATATTTCTGAATCTGTGTTTCATTTTGGTACTAAAAAATACTTTTTCTTATTCACTCCTTGTCTCCAGCCATTTCATTGCACACATTCACTTTAGTTCCTATTGTAATCCTATTGAACCTAGCAACTGGTCTATACTTTAATTTCTCTTTACCTGCTTAACGTGAGTCAGGGGTTACAGTAAGTTTTGGCGAGCCAGCCAGGAGCCTTTTCTTTTTATTTCCTCACGTTATTTATACCCTATAACGTACCCAAGATGGAGATTATTGAGCGTGACTCAGTAAAAGTCCCAAATTCAGTGATTGTGAGTGAAATAGCTGGAGATGAACAACTTGATGAAGTGACCGAGTTCCTAAAACAATATGGGTCTATTTCGAGAGTCCTGAAAATTAATGACAGTAAATCTGAGTTTTTCCGGAATGTTATTTTTGAGTACAGTTCAGGTCTTGCTGTTGAATCACTTGATCCATTACCTTGTACACATGTATCCGACAGTGGTGCTAGCTATAGGATACAATCTCTTGCCGGTGTTTACACAGAACAGGTTGGGAATGACACTACCAAGTCATATCTCACTGAAATCCAATACCTAGCTAAGATGAGTGGCAGGGATTATGTAGATGTCCTGAAAGACATGATGTCACAGATTGCTAAATCAATCAAAGAACCAGAAACTGAACAAGCTGAGACAAATAACTCCACTGAATCATCCTTGGCCGAGTCTCAGCCTTCACCAGTTCAGCCTAGTGTCCAAAGTGCCCAACAAACCAACCAGACAAATAACACTGCGAGTAGCCCAGCTTATACTACGCCCGCAATTACTGCACACGATTTAAATCCTCCAGAAGTGCAGCGTGTCGTAGTTGAGCACATTGTAAAAAGAGAAGACTATTCTGTGCAACAGTTTTCACAAAAACTAAGAGTTTTCTCTGGCAAAGAACCCCGACCAGCTTATGAGCCAGACTATGACACTTGGCGCTCCAGTGTAGAACTAATCATGACTGACCCTTTCATGTCCAAACTGCAACAATCGCGCAGAATCATCGAGTCGCTCTTACCCCCGGCAGCTGATGTAGTTAAGCACTTGAACACCAACAGCTCACCGTCTGAGTACCTTCAGCTGTTAGATTCTGCATTTGGAACAGTTCAAGATGGCGGAGAGCTTTACGCTAAGTTTCTTGACACCTTCCAAAACACTGGTGAAAAAGCGTCATCCTACTTACAGCGCCTGCATGTAGCTTTGACTCACACTGTAAAGCGTGGTGGTGCGTTGAGCAATGATTTTGACAGACTTCTCGTCACACAGTTCTGTCGAGGTTGTTGGGATGATTCCCTTTTGACTGCGCTCCAGTTAAAGCAAAAACGAACAAATCCCCCAACCTTTCCTGATCTGCTTCTTTCGCTACGCACTGAAGAAGACCAAAATGCTGCCAAAAACACGCGCATGAGACAACATTTAAGCAGTACAAAACAAAAAGCGACATCCCACTTGCAAATTGCAACGTGCTGCTCAGAAGAAAATGATAATGCAAATACCTTAAGCTCAATCAAAGAACTTTCAAAACAAGTTGCAGAAATCCAAAGTCAACTAGTAAAACTCGCTGCAAAACCAAAAGCTCAGAACTCAAGAAGTGCACCCAACTCGAAACAAAAAGAGAAACCAAAGCTGGACAAAGTAACCAAGGAACATGAACGAACAAGCAAAACTCAAAGTACCTCTCCCAAACCATGGTACTGTTTCCAATGTGGAGAAGATGGCCACATTAAACCGAACTGCGAAAACGAACCAAACCCAGGCCTAGTTACTGAAAAGCGGAAATTGTTGAAAGAGAAACAAAAGAAATGGGAAGCTGAAAACCCCTCAGCCGCCGAAGAACAGTTAAACTAAAAACAGTCTCTATTGCGGGGCAGATGGGGACTGTGGCCAGTCAATGTCCCACTAAGCACAAGCAACAAGCTAACCTTAAGCAGTCTGTCACTAAGCCTCAAAAGTACAGTCTACCAAAAGGGTTAGTTGGCTCTAAATGCACAGCTATAGTTAGCATTTCTGACATTAATGTGAATTGTCTTCTTGACTCAGGGTCACAAGTGACTACTGTCACTGAGTCATTTTACCAACAGAACTTTCCAGATCAAGACCTTAACCCACTCTATGACCTTTTAGAAGTAGAGGGCGCTGCAGGTCAGCCCGTCCCCTATTTAGGTTATATAGAGATGTGCATTACCTTTCCAAAAGACTTCTTAGATGCAGAGATCGACATACCAACCCTAGCTCTTGTCGTTCCAGACACTCACCCTAACAGTCAGACACCAGTGTTAGTGGGGACAAATACGCTTGATGTTCTTTATGAAAAGTATTTAGACATCAAGACTAGTGATTACTTACCTTGTCCTTATGGGTATAGAGCACTGTTAAAAACTCTTGAACTAAGACATACACAAAACAAGGACGGGAACGCCGGATTAGTTACCTTGTCAGGCAAGACTGCAGCAGTAGTTCCAGCTGGACAAACTGTAGTTTTAGAGGGATCTGCTAACGTTCACTGCACCTCTACAGACACCTGCGCTATAGTAGAACACCCCTCTCAGTCTTCCTTACCTGGCGGCCTTTGTGTCAAAACGTGCTTGATAACTCTTCCGTCACGAGCTCCACACAAAGTGCCTGTAATGATCACAAACGAAACAGAACAAGATGTCACAATTCCGTCCACCTGTGTCATCGCAGAGCTTGGATCTTTCCACTGTATCCTGTCACAGCACAATGTCATCAGTGCAAATGAGTCCAACGCAGACAAGACACAGCTAAGTTTCAACTTCAATGACTCACCGATCCCACAGGAGTGGAAAGAGAGAATAACTAAGCAACTCGCTGACATCCCGGAAGTATTTGCTTTTCATGATCTTGACTTTGGGTGCACGAGCAAAGTGAAGCATTCCATCAAACTTCATGATCCGACTCCCTTTAAGCACCGTGCACGCCCTATCCACCCTCAAGATCTTGAGGCAGTGCGCAAACACCTCCAAGAACTGCTCGCTGCAGGTGTAATAAGAGAGTCCCAGTCACCCTACTCGTCTCCCATTGTCGTAGTGAGAAAGCGAAACAATGATGTGCGTCTATGTATAGATTTTCGTAAACTAAATCTACAAACGCGGAAAGACTCTTACGCTCTTCCAAATTTAGAAGAGACGTTCTCGGCGCTCTCAGGATCCAAGTGGTTTACAGTCCTCGATCTTAAGTCTGGATATTACCAGATTGAGGTCGAGGAAGCAGACAAAGAAAAGACAGCATTTGTAACACCACTTGGATTCTGGGAGTTCAACCGCATGCCACAGGGCATAACCAACGCCCCGAGCACCTTCCAGCGGCTCATGGAGCGTTGTGTCGGCGACATGAACTTACATGAGGTGCTAGTTTTTCTAGATGATCTTATCATCTTTTCAAACAGTTTAGAAGAGCATGAACGACGACTCATGCGAGTACTCCATCGTCTTAAAGAGTACGGGTTAAAGTTATCACCCGAAAAATGTAGATTTTTTCAAACTACAGTCCGGTACCTTGGTCATATAATCTCCGAAAGCGGTGTCGAGACAGATCCCGAAAAGATCCAGGCCCTAAAGACCTGGCCACAACCAAAGAATCTCAAAGAGCTGAGATCCTTTTTAGGGTTCTCAGGGTACTACAGACGCTTTATCAAAGGGTATTCGTCCATAGTACGCCCACTCAATGACCTCACACGTGGTTATCCGCCACTCCGCAAAAAGTCAAAGTCCAAAGACATCGACCAGACATACTTTGATCCCAGACTGCCATTTGAGAGCCGATGGACCACAGACTGTCAAAAAGCATTTGATTCCATCATTGAAAAGCTAACAACAGCCCCTATCCTAGGCTTTGCAGACCCGAAGCTGCCTTACGTACTCCACACCGATGCCAGTACCACCGGCTTAGGTGCAGCACTATACCAGGAGCAAGAGGGTCAGCTTAGGGCCATAGCTTTTGCCAGTCGTGGGTTATCTAGAAGTGAGGCACGTTATCCAGCACACAAGTTGGAGTTTTTAGCACTCAAATGGTCAGTGAGTGAAAAGTTTCACGATTATTTGTATGGTGGTCAATTCACGGTAGTTACAGATAGTAACCCGCTTACATACATATTGACCTCTGCTAAATTAGATGCCACAAGCTACAGGTGGCTTGCAGCTTTATCCAACTATAACTTTAAGTTACAGTATAGAGCAGGCAAGCTAAACCTAGACGCGGACGGGTTATCTAGACGTCCACATGGTGAACTTGTAAATGATGTCCAGTCCAGGAAAGAGCAGGAGCGTGTAAGCCAGTTTGTAGAGCGTCACCTAGCCAACACTGACAACACTGAGCTTGTAGATAGTGATGTTGTCCAAGCAATCTGTCAAAACCACCTGGTTAAAATCAGAGATGACAGTCAGGATAGTGGTGTTACGCTTGTAGAATCACTTACCATCTCAGCTGATGCGATACCAGACCTCTATCTTTCCGAAGAACTCCATGGCTTACCTACCATTCCTGCTCTATCCCAATCAGAACTTAGAGACAAACAACGAGCAGACTCGACAATCAGACAAGTTCTTGAGCAAATCGAACATGGTCAAACACCTCCACCAACAGTGAGAAAAGAACTCCCAGATCTTCCTCTATTGCTCAGGGAACTCAATCGATTGGAGATTCACAACGAGGTGTTGTACAGAAAGAGACAAGATGGAGACAAAGTGACCCACCAGCTCGTTCTTCCTGAGGAGCTCAGAGCTCCTGTGCTCCAAAGTTTGCACAATGATATGGGCCACTTAGGAATTGACAGAACCCTTGATCTGGCCAGAACACGATTCTACTGGCCACGCATGGCAACCGATGTTGAGCAAAAAGTGAAAAAATGTGATCGCTGCACACGAAGAAAGCGTCCTCCTGAAAAAGCAGCTAGCCTGGTCAACATAGCAACAACCCGACCTTTAGAGCTAGTTTGCATAGACTTTCTCAGTTTGGAACCAGACAGTAGCAATACTAGTAACATCCTCGTAATGACCGATCATTTTACTAAATTTGCTCTTGCGTTGCCCACCCCTAATCAAAAGTCCAAAACGGTTGCCAGGTGCCTGTGGGACCAGTTCATCGTCCACTACGGCATACCTGAGCGTCTGCACAGCGATCAGGGTCCTGATTTTGAGGCAAAACTGATAAAAGAGCTGTGTGAGATATCAGGCATAAAGAAAATAAGAACCACCCCATACCACCCAAGGGGTAACCCCACTGAAAGATTTAACAGAACTTTACTTAGTATGTTAGGAACGCTTGAGTCCAAACAAAAGTCCCACTGGAAAGACTACGTCATGCCGTTAGTACACGCGTATAACTGCACGCGTAGTGACGTAACAGGGTTTACCCCCTACGAATTAATGTTTGGCAGGAAACCCAGATTAGCAGTTGATCTCGCGTTCGGACTTCCTCTCAACAAAGACCAAAAAGTGACACACCTACAATATGTAGAAAGTCTCAAGAAACGAATTGAGGAAAGCTATAAGTTAGCTTCACAAAATGCACAAAAAGTGGCAGACAAGAACAAGGCCAGGTTTGACCGCAAAATCACCGTTTCCGAGCTTGAACCTGGGGATAGGGTTTTAGTTAGGAATGTGCGGCTGCGTGGTAAGAATAAGCTTGCTGATAAGTGGGAGAAAGACATCCATGTAGTAGTCAAACGTGCAGGTACCTTACCCGTTTATACTGTTAAGCCCGAGTCAAAGCAAGGTCCCTCACGAACTCTTCACAGAGACCTTTTGCTTTCCTGCAGTTTCCTCCCTTTTGCCACAGCAGATACACCTGAGCCACAACCAATTCGTCGTCCTAAGACACGTCAAGCTGCTGCCACAGAAAGCAATGATGAAGAGTTAAACGAAGCTGACAATGAACTGTACGAACTGATTCAATGGGTTGAGGATTCCCCATCTGAAGAGGTAACCAGATTTACTACTGTACATGAGTATCAAAAACCTTCAAAGAAACCGGACATGACAAATCCACCTGAATGTGACTTACCTGAACCCACTGCCAATGCAGAACCTGAAATGACAAATCCACCTGAATGTGACATACCTGAACCTGAATCCATGGTCAACGTAGAACCTGAAACGACAAACCCACCTGAATGTGACTTACCTGAACCTACTGCCAAAGCAGAACCTGAAACCACTGCCGATGCAGAACCGATCATGGAGAGAAATGAGAATGAGGATGAATTTGAAGATCACTTACCTGTGGAAACTACACTGGATGGAGACAATACAGAAATGAACAAATCTGTGGAAAACATACCGGATGGAGACAATACAGAAATGGACAACCTTGTGGAACATGAAACTGTGACGATACCGGATGAACCTCCTGAGGATTCAGTCGAGGAACAAGGAAACCAAATGAACGACTCACCTGATGAAATGGACAGTAATGAACCCATTACAACTCAACCAATAAGACGATCAGAAAGAATCAGACAACCTCCGAAAAGACTTGAATATCCTAATTTAGGAAACCCTCTTGTGACTGTTGTGAAATCACTGTTTCAAGGGTTGAGTACAGCCTTTTCAGAGTCTCTTATTAGTAAAGATGAACAATACTGGATGCACATGCAACGAGACGTGCATGATATTTAGCAGGGGAGGGTGTAACCCAGTAGAGAAAATGGGTCCTTTTCTCTCCTTTTTGTTGTGTTTGCATTTATGCACTTTTATTTTGAAAAACATTTATTTTGAAAAGAGGAAGTGTGATTCCTTCATTAAAACTTTATTTTCCTGTTTTCACGGTCACGTTGGGTGAACATGACCTTTTGATTTGTTAAAAATGGTATTAGTCCCGCCTCCCAAGCTGCGGACCAAATCACTCACTAGTTTTCGGCCTTTCGCGCTCTGGGAATGAGCGAGACAGGCTGTAGACGGTCCGAGCGAAACATTTTGGGTCGTCTGGTGAGTTTTATTTTATTTTTAAATGATGTAAACAAACAACTACGTTGTATTTTGGTTGATTTGGAATATTTGTTGTATTAAGTGGAAGGAGCACGAGCTGAAGAGGCTGTGTTGTTGTGCCCCTTGCTGTGTTCCTCACGATACCTCATCTTGGTAAGTCCATGCCATGTGAGAATGAGAAAAACATGCTAGCGCGATGCTAATATTAGCGCGATGCTAAAGCTAATCGCGAGTGCCGTTTTTGTGTTTGAAAGCAATGTAAAAGCAATTTCTGGTGAAGATATGGTTTCTGCCAAATTCTATTTTAGTTCATAACAATACAGAGAAGCACTTTTGGTTATTTTTGGATTATTTTTGGTCCAAGGTAATGATTATTTTTAAGTTGATTGTACATTTTTCATGGTTTGTTATATGAAAGTGTACCCTGTAATGCTAAACCTAGTAGCACAGAGGTTTTACTGATCCAAGTGTTGATTTTAAAGGAGACTATCTGAGTTCAAAAGATCAAAATTCATTTAAAATTAATATGTTAATTAGTTAAAAATAGTTAATCATAATATTATGGTTAAATAATTAAAAAACGATAAAAAGAGAAATTCATTTGTTTTACATGGATTAAAAACAAGTTCATGTATTAGAAAGGATATTTGAGTAAAAAACATGCATGTGAAGTATTACTGTGTATTTTGTAGCACAGTAATATGAGAAAAGATTTAAAAGAAAAACAAAGCTATAGCAAATTGAAAAGAGATAGGATAACAGATTTTCATTTAGCTGTAAACAATAATACCATTATTGTTGTGCAGGCTAGATTTTCATGGTTAAGAAAACCCTGGATGGATTTCCTGGATTCTCTCCGGACGGAGATGGCGAGCCTGTGCCCAGAACAGAACTGAACTTCGAAGAACAACTTGCTTTCCACCAGTGGCCGAGTGGTAACACCTCAAAACACCGCTTAAAGGAAAACGAACGGAACAATAAAGACAATTGACTTGACGTACGACTTGAAAAAAGATACACTGAGATACACTGAGCTCATTAGGACTGGGGATTGTTTTGTTGCATATGCCGGCTATGCAGATTGTAAAAATATTTCTGAATCTGTGTTTCATTTTGGTACTAAAAAATACTTTTTCTTATTCACTCCTTGTCTCCAGCCATTTCATTGCACACATTCACTTTAGTTCCTATTGTAATCCTATTGAACCTAGCAACTGGTCTATACTTTAATTTCTCTTTACCTGCTTAACGTGAGTCAGGGGTTACATATGCACAGAACATAATTTAAATAAAGGCAGCCTTTTTGTAATTTGCTCACCATTCAAACTACGTTTTAGATTTAGAGATTAATCTTGCAGCAGAATTACTCTAAGTCATAATGCACTCCAGCAGCACTGGCCTCAGCCTGTGCCCGTGATGAGGGCTTCTGTGAAGCTTGTGTCAGTTTGTGTTGAGTCATTCTTTATGCAAATCCACACTGCAGGAAACTGGATCAGCCCAGAGACAGGCCAGGAACAAAACAAACCACCTGTGTGGCTGTACGCCGGTGTCTGCGTTCACAAGAGTGTGTTAATGTGAGGCTGAGTCACCGGGAAAACATCTGGAAGCATTCCTGAAACGCCTGAACGCTGACGACACCTGACCACCAAGACCTGAGCAGACCAGACATGGAGGTGGTGTATGCGATTCTGTTGACATTGAGATTTAGAGTGTTGCAATTAGCAAATCAAAAAGGCTTCAGTTCAGATAATGTCCTCAGACAACAGATCATCGTCTTGTTTCCATTAGGTTCATTTAATGTACAATCCATGAACATGCACATTTTAGTTATTCTCTTTCATCACTAATGTTAATGCATCTGCAGATGTGTTTAACATCTGTCCAATGGGAATTTTTTCTTGATTTCTTAACTTAAAATCAGAAATCTAATCACAAGCACAATTCTTTACATCCCTAAAATGCACATTAAAGAAAAAAGCAATTAAATCACTCAAAATACTTACAAAATACAAAAGGCCTCGAGTTGCCGTCTAATATTTACAATGCACTGGTGATTACTGCAGTTGAGCGACTAAGGGCACTGACCATGAACCACAATAACCATTATCTGCAGTGACCTGGTTCCTCTGCAGTACACTATGAAAAAAAGTAGGTACCAAACACTTTCGCTCTCACCAAAAACAATGCAATTGACTACACACTGCAGTACACGACAAGAAGTTTTACCCCTAAACCAACAAAGAACTTCAAGTCAAGGTTTTCACACAAATGCGTTGCAAAGGATAATGTCAACACTCCACAGTATAAGAAAGCCCCACAGATTAGAAGAGCCTCGTGCTTCTAATTTTGGTTTCTATTCAGTTCCCTTGTTGATAGTGGTGAGACAGGGGGCTGGACGTGAGTGTGGGGAGAAGGAAGAGAGGCAGCACCAAATCTCACGAGACTGTAAAGACCACAGAAGCCTAAAAGGCACAACACAAGTACAGAGAAAAACCAGAGGGGAGCAACGATGGTCGTCCAAAAGTGATAAAGCAGCAGGTGGAGGAGTAAGGGAGCTTTGGGAATGCTGAGCCAGAGGCCATTCTTGGATAATTTTGAGAGCTGCATGGCATGCTGGGCGGCCAGAGCCACTGCCAAAAACCAAGAAACTGGGAAGAGAAGGAAAACATGCCCCGACTATAAAACGTCCATCACAACACATCCTTCGACAGTGCACACATCCTGGACACTCAGAGGGATCTGATATAATAACTGCTTAGATAAGAATCACATGTAACAGTGACCAAACTGCGGTTTCAATGGAGTCTAATCTTGCAGCCCTGTGCCCCTTAACCTTGTATTGCATAGATTTAGAAGAGACCTTAAATACAAAATACATGTGACTGATGTTGATATGTATCACAGTATATGACCACCACACTATTTAAACTTTACTATTGGTACAAAAAAAAGCCTTCAAATATATTAAAATTGTGTGAACTGTGTTGAACTTAAAAAAATCCTTTATTACTATTTTTTTCCAATCTCACCTTTTCTCTACTCTGTTGTATATTTACGTATGTGTATTAATGCTCAAATAGTATAGAATATTGGAAATGCATTTTGAAAATCCACATTGCCGGCATCTAGTTTACAGGAGGCTTCATTGCAGGTGTTTGTTTGTTTGTTGCTTGCTTGGCTCCGGTGTGGCGCAGCAGGTCTGTGTTGACACACGCAGAGACAGGTTCAGCTCACCATCACAAACTCATGTTGCAATATTACAAAACCTTAACAACGGTCGTTTTATCATCATCCCGACAGGACTCGCACAGCACACATGGGCTAAATCGCGCATCTGCTTCCATAAAGATTAGCATTTGGTCCATTGCCGTAGTCTGAAAAAATCTGCCATATGTGCATGTTTCAGGTTTTATAGTTACAGATATTGTCACGGCCTGTTTTTGTTAAAAGCTTTTGTCAGACAGAACAGGGGGAAAAAATAGAAGATTAGATTGATATTAAAATCTAGGGGGATTTGTGTTCACGTTTCAGTGATTTTACATTATGCAATGTAAAATCACGTAGCATTACACAAATGAGAGCCATAATAGAAGTGCCACGTTGAGTCTATGACAAAAGGGCATTACAGCAAAGCATTTACTAATTGCACACGTAATCACATCTAAAAGACACTTATATAATAGTCATCACTTATTAAACATAATGTTGGTTATATGTCAAAAATCCAATCAACTTGTTGCAGCCCGGAGTGGATTGAAACTATCGGCTCATGATGCCACAGGTTTCTATGGCAGCCAGTGTCCAGGTAACCGCAGCAAAGGGCAGGCTCCTCCTGTGAACCACGTCTGTTTGAACACAGATCCCGTGCACCTGGGCCTAGCAACCATCAAACAGGAAGTGGACTGAAGGCAGAAACTGGAAAAGGAAAGCGCCGCTATTTTTATGCACAAAGTCAATATGTTTGGTTCTATAACTTCTCACTTACTAACTGAGCACTCATTTATCTTTCATACACATTACTTGAAAATACCTAGTGCTGGTGATTCCTTTAATGTTTGAGGGAGGCCATTTCAATCGCCTTCTGACTGACACACAGTACAGTACTACAACATGTAATAATATCTCTACTCAGGATGAAAAGGAAAGACAACTGATTGACAGTGGCATTCTTATGTACTTGTAATCATCGCTCAAGAAGATAACAGTTTAAACACGGCCCCAGAGATGTACGTTTATGTGAAATAACCAGCAAATGTGTCACAGACGTAGCAGCTCTGTCTGTCGAGCTACAGCAGGATTTACTAAAGATCTGCCTCACTAAATTAAGAGGAATCAGAAATCCTTTCTCTGTGATTTTTACAGTTTGCCATGTCAACAGAGTCTCAGTCTGAGTCAGTGTTTAAGCTGCTCAAGACGTTAGCATGCTACTGGCAATCAACCCTCCATGGCTCCAACACGATAAACACATGTGTGGCTCACATCTATGAACACTGAGGAAATACTACAGTAACAGCTCAGCTCTGATCTCTGTCACATGTTGTATCCAAGGCTAGATGTTTGTGATTCAGGGCTTTTTCTTGGAGAGGTCAGAATTGAGCTGCTGAAGCTAATTGCTAACTGGTAGCATGCTAACATCTTGAGCAGCTTGAACACTGACTTACTGGTTTCTTCACATAAAACTGTGAATCACTTGTCTTTCATTTATATTCTGAGTAGAGATATTGTTGTATGTTGTAGTACTGCATAATTCTACTTTGGTATTCAAAATGGCCGACATAACAACAAATGAAAGTCACATGACTGAAAAGCATGTATATTAGGACAGTCAATGTTAAAAGCTTTAAGTTAAATCAAAGGAATAATTAACCATGGCAAAGGAATTGTATCACGCTTTGACAAAAGAAACACCTGTATCTCTAATGCACGTTACCCAAGTACTTGTATTATAAATTACAAATTGAAAGCAGTTAGGCTTTTCACATTGATTTGTGAAATAGTATTTGGTTTGTTAAAGATATGAGAGAAAATGCTTTAAATTAGAGCATTTTGTGGCCTAGTATGAATAATGAATGTAATTACATTTAATCAACATGCAAAAGTGTGATTGATCGGATTGAAAATAATCAATTCCAGGCCAGGCCAGGCCAGGACACTCTTGAAAAAGAGATTTTTAATCTCAATGGAGTTTTATCCTGGATAAATAAAGGACAAACAAATAAAAAAAATTGACGACACTAAAGTGCACGCATCGCATCCTGTTAAAACAAACCTGTCCAATGTGCAAACAACAGCAGATATCCCCCACGTTCAGAAAATGTCAAGTTCCTAATCTCTTTCAGGAGACCAACAACGGACAAGAAGAATCTCCTCCCTCCGCTCAGCACTTTGTTTAACTTACAGATGTCAGTTTTACTAGTTTTTGTCTGACTAACTGCCCCCATTATCCAATACCAGTTTTCTGCTGGGCTGGTGCATCTTCCATATATAGCAAATGTTATCAGTGTAACTTGATATCCAGTCCATTCAGAGAAGGGTTGGACAGTAGACTTTAATAACTCTCCAAAGTCTATTTGCGTCTGATAAGTCACACCCGCCGAGTGTGACGCACAAACACAAACCACACGCATCAGATCTGACAAAGACCGTCCGTGCAGCAAAGAAAATTGTTATCAAACGATCTAAGCAAATATTTTACTACCTAACTCAATATACAAATTAATCGCTGAATACAGTGTTTGTTGACCATCCTTAATAGGAGCGAAGCGCAGACGGGGAAATGCTTTCAATTACCTAATCAACTGAGGATGTTCAGAATCAACAGCAACAATTGGAGAAGTAAATTGTATAATTATGCTCAATGGGGTTAAACGGTACCAAAACAGAGTGGTGGGAACAGGGGGAGGGGTGGCATCTGGTGCAGGGCCTGGACAGGAGGCAGAACGGGGCGAGCACAGTGAAGAGAGAGGAGAGATAATACAAGAGCTACACGCTGGCTCTATTTAAAACACACAGTCACTGCAGGAAGCACTTTGAACAGGTGTAGAGTGAGACTTTGGCAGCATGTGCAAAACGCCAACAGCAATTTTCCTAAAAAGTATTGTGATGATTTATGTGTAAAACAAACATCCTGAACTAGATGTTTGATAGGGATTAATAGCACAGTCCTAACCTGAACAATCTCTCAGGAGTGGCTTTAGGGGGTTTAAAAAGGCCTCTCATTTGTGTGTTTAAAGGTGTGTTATGCAACTTTTTGTGTAGAAAAAAAAAGTTGATATTTGTGCATATTTGACCTCATAGTGACCCAGCTGCATGAGTGGTCAGCATGGCACCTTTACTTCCCATCACAGAGGTCTCCGGGACGCAACATGATCAATTGCTTGGAAGGTTTTCACTGCTGACGGACCTTCTCACCAGAAAACCTTTAAAACAATTTATCCTGGGGCGTTGTAGACCACTATGATCAAAAGTAAAGGCACCGTGCTGACCACTCATACAGCCAATGGGTCAAATACTCACTAATATCAACTTGTTTTCCCACACAAAAAGTCGCATAATGCACCTTTAACTCATTTTACATGTGACTACAGTGAGAAGAAGCTTCTGACCAACCCAGCCCAGTCAACGACAGTTAAATCTCTACTACAATGGAAAATTCCTTGACGACTGAGAGCCTACACAGACACAGTGCCCACTACAGGATTACTTTTTGAGCCTTCCACTTATATCTGAAGCTTCAATAGAGAAGTGGAACCCACATGTTTAATCATTGAAATGAAGCAAGGGTTAAATGTTTGTGTAACTTAAAAGCATCCTCCTCTACACGCCTCCCCCAAACACTTATAATGGCTCACTGCTCAAGTATGCTTGGCCTTTAAAAACACAATATAAAGGCAATGACTACACCACGAGGACATTTGGGTACATGCCTAAAATACCCTCCATTATTGATACAAGTTAATGCGATTTCTACGGCCTTTTAAGTGTTTATAGCGGCTTAACTAGGCTAGCACTTATTGACATTAGTGCTTTTGGGTAGCAATGCATTTCGGAAGCATGGCTAACTGATCCCATTAAGTGTGATGATATAGAGCTTTTGTTCAGTGGCTCTTCAGCAGCTGACCTCCTGCTGTGGGGAGATTCACAGTGCTAGAATTACATGATGTGTACTCAAGCATGAATAGCATAAAAAGAAAAAAACAAATAGGGCTGGGTGCCGCTAAACGATACAAGTATTGAAAAAAGAGGTTAAGAACAGGAGGGGCTGGCACAAGTCACTATAAAAATTCTAGCACGTCATATTTTACTCAGAAATTGTTATATCGGTAATTTATTTAAAGATTTTGAACCAAGTATACCTCCTTATAAAACATTTGATCTTCCAAGTTACCTCTAGGCCTAGATCAAGATCAAATCAGGACTAGGGTTGCAAAGGGGTCTAAAAATTCCTATTCCTATCATTTACCCACTGCTTATGTTTCCGAACCACAAATCATGCATATTTTAGTCATGTCACACCCACTTCAGAAGAAATGCGAGGCTCCATATCGTCACATTCCAACGGCAAAGTTTTACATCATAATTTTGTTTTATCACACCCAGTGATTGGTCAAGTTCACTGGTCGTAAACTCAGATTATGACAGACACTGCCCAATAGGAGGAGTTGTTAGAGCCGGTGTCTGACATAAAGCAGCAGTAAACAGAACAGACCTGGATTATAGAACAATCTCTACCGACTGACACATTGGCACAGACTCTACTATACAACTATAAACACTGTCCTCTTCAAACGCTGGTGTCAGACATGGCGAAGAGGATTTCTTTCACCCTCACTGTAAAAGATATTTCATTGTATATCAAATCAGATTCTTACGCTGCAGTTTATATCCATCTGTAAAGAAGCAATTCCCATATATTCCTGCTAAAATCAGGGTCAAAAAAGGTCTCATCCCTAAATTGGACTAAATTATGTCTAACCTTGGCGTAAACCATGTCTAAACCAGGAAGTCCAAGTACCATCAGTGGCACATGTTTGAGAACCACTGGTTTCGTCAATACGAGACCAGTAGAAATGGTCAGAACAGCTAACATTTGAACTTCAACTTCGGCCAGTATTCACAGACAGTAAACCTCACAGCATTTAAACAACAGTACTGAGTGATGCGCAAGGATCAATGTATGTGTCCCGGGGGCCATGGGCACTGCCATAATGAGGAGAGGGCAGAGGTCAAGGTATGTCAGGATGCAAGGCTGGTGGTGTTGACAAGCAGGGCCATGTGAACGGCAAAGTGAGCAAGTAGAGCTCGCACAGCATCAACATTAAAGACATGAGCAAAGAAAATATAACATCGAAATCGCTGATTGGAAGACATGCAAAATTAGAATATCGAATTTATCTCCAATGTCAAGAACTGTGGAAAAAGTGGAGAGAAAAAATGAGGAAGAAATCGTGGAGGAAGGTGGAAAATCGGGAGAAAATCGCTAAATCTAGGACACTAGCACAATGTCATTATTACAAAATACACCTCCCGAGTCCCGACTATTCTACTATTCAAGCGTAGCAGGAGCTCTGGTCTACAGCTGATGTCACGCCTGTGTTTGTGTGCATTTGTGTCCACCGATGGAGAAGGAGGGGTCCGGCTGAGGCTGGAATGCAGGGGTACACCAACATGAGGTCATGAGAATTATCGGATGTTTGCGGAGCGGAAAGACGAGATGTGAAAGGGAGATAAAGGAACAGGGCAAAACCCACAGAGTCCGCTCCCAACAGCTGCTGGGGCTCACAGCAGCGATGAGGCACTGGCTCTGCTAATGCTGCCTCAAAGGCTTCGGATACACTGGGGATTTCCATTTGGACTGGCCTACAAGTAGCCCCTCAGCCTAAACTGATTGCAGCACTGGGCAGTCAGTGGGGCGAGGGTGTGGCTATCAAACATGCTGCAGCCAGGATGAGGCAAATGAACTCACAGTGAACTGAATGTGATCTAGTATGGGACAATATGAACCATTGTAGTGCCGTTTCTGGTGGCTCACCATCCCCATGTTGGCCTTTAGCCCTCCTCTCAGCTCACCCTCCACCCCCGGCTCAAGCAGACCATGCCCATGTGTGAACAGCCCTTATCGCTGAAGCATGATCCAACCATAACACAGCTTTGGCCCACTTATGAAGACTTAAACCTCTAAGAATTGAGCCACACAAAACATAACTCAAAATTTCAAACAAATAAGTAATTTAAATAGAAATGCAAAGCACAAGTCTAGAATAAAATTACGACTGTGAGGTCAACCAAAGAACCTTTGCCTTTTTTCATAAAGGAGTCTGCAAAGATGTGTTTTAATTGCAGAGTTTTGTGCGCAAACAAGCAAAAATATGGAAACATGTGGTTCTGAGCCTAAATATAGCTCACTATGGCATCACATGGTGGCAGAGCACAGCCGACCCATTAGTCCACATTGTTTTATTAAAGTCCGACAAAGAGCATTAGGTCCCCAAAGCCTCCTGCAGCGGTGCTTTTTCATGATGCATTATTGTGGGCTCTACATGGCCAGGGGGCAGCTCTGAGAAAAGCCGACTTTGTGCATAACTGTCTCCTTACGTCATGGCGGCCGCTGTATGGGAAGTGCTCTCCTATGCGTTCCCCTGGGTGTCTGACTCTGGACGTGTGTCAGTTGTTATCTATGGACCCTGTTATATCTGTGTTTGGGCTTATGTTTGAGCTCAGGAACATTTTGTTTCGGCATTGGTGAGTGTCTTGCCTCTAGCACCATCTGCTCAAGTTAACCAAGGCAAAAGATGTCAGATAAGGAAACATGTAACAAGAAATTACAAGTAAACAAGCAACTGATGGCTTATCATAGACATTTCTTCTTCCATGAACTGAGGCCAATTATAATGGCCTCTAACAATGGTTCTCAATTGGTGGGTCAGGATTCCAAAGTGGGTCACAGGAGCATTTCTAGTGGGTCATGGGCCACTGCCAAATGTGGTGTTGTTTTCATAGTGGGACAGTTGGCTTTATAATCAAAATGAGGACATTTTGTAATTTGATGCTATATACACTAAACCGGGCCAAACTGAAAAATGTTTTTATTACAAGAGGCAGGGCTCGACACTAACGTAGTCCCGTCGTCCCGGGGACGAAAAAAAAAATGCACGGGACGAGATGAGATCTTACCCGGGACGGTCTCGGGACGATAGGCCTTTTTAATATATATGTATTTTTAGGGCTGCAATGATTCATCGATTAAATCGATGAACTCGATTAGTAAAATGCTTTGAATAATATTTTCCCGCTTCGATGATTTGCTTAAGTAATATTTCTCATTAAAACCGCATGAAACGGGGCCTACGCGCTCGGAACTAAGTGGCGCTTGTTTCCGCACGGCCGCTTTTGAAGAGCACAGCTCTATAGTTGTAAACAACAGAGCGGAGCTCGCTGTGCTAAACCTCGTAGCCGGGCAGAGCCAGGTAGCGGAGCGGAAACCAGGCTGTTGTAATCATCAAAACACGGCTCAAACAAGAAGAAACTCCGCAACGAGAGGCGAAGACGGGACGGAGGCGAACGAGGCGAAAGGACACGACTCCCCCCGCTCCCGCCACAACAATACTGACAACTGCATCAGTGATGATTTACCATCAGGACGATCTACACTTTCATCCACTGTTACTTCAAAGTGTGACATGATAAGGTAACTTCTCTCCTTTCCCCCCTCACCAAACACAGACTTTTACATCCTACTGTATCTACTCCTCCGTCGCTGCAAAGTGGTTTGCGCTAAATATCTTTACGCTGTATCTACGATTTAAATTAAGATAAATAAAAACACAGATTTACGTAGAGTGACCACCTGTCCCTCTTTTGACTGTCCTGCAGAGCCATGTCGTTCTCCTCCATGCTTAACATGTCCCACTTTATTACTGAAGCCCTCATGATTTTTGTGTTTAACTGCTTAATAATATATTGCAATCTGTTGCTCGCCCAGTGTTATAAAAGTTGTAATAATGAAAAGGTTGGTCTTTTTTAGTGGGATAAAAAAAAACACCCTGATCTATAAAAAACTAAACTAATTTCTCTGTACTTCAAAGTTCTGCCAAATTGTCCCACTGGTCTGTTTAAACTATTTATGGTGGTCACACTATTTCAAAAGCAGAATAAAACTCCAACAGTCAGACTGTTTCATCTGTACTTTAAATTTCTCATATCCATCCTTTCATTGCTCACAACAAATACATTTATGAACCATAAACACTGACACATTAATCCCTGCTATAGCAAAACTATGACAAAAATACTTAAAATGTTTCTCCTCTTTTAGGAAACCCCTCTGGTTGAGATCCTGGGAAAGAAATGAATCACCTGAGCTTCAGCAGAACATTTCAAGATTCTGTTTCCAGTCAGGACCTACTTCACTTGAATAAGAACAAAAGTACTGAATAATATGAAGACACTCTGAAGCTGCTCTGTCTCCTCGTCATGGACATAAGGACAGGCGTCTCTTAATGAGAGTCAAATGTTGCTACTTTTGGGACAAACTAAGAAATTAAGAATAAATGATGTTATTTTTAGCAGAAAGATCCTTTGTTTGAAACAGTTTTTTCTCCTTTTATAATCTGCTCTAAAGTCATGAAATGTAGTTTTTCAATATAAATGCAATACATATCTGATTACTCGACAAATTGATGTAAATAATCAATAGTTGCAGCCCTAATGTTTATGTAAGCGATTGTGCATGCTCCCCTCTTCCTATAAAAGAGCGAGAGCTCTATAAAATTCGGGACGGTTCAAATCCATTTCGGGACGATGCCAAATGGTTTTCGGGACGGTGTCGGGACGGTCATGAAAAAAGTTAGTGTCGAGCCCTGCAAGAGGACACAGATTTTTTATTTGGGCCACAAATAGCTATGATAGTTTGAAGGAGGTTCCTGACTATAAACCAACTAAACTAGTCAAGAACATCATCCTTTAAATCTTTCAAACTAAATTAGACATGGTACAGTACAAAGAGCATAGCTTTCATATAATGATACTGCCAAGAAATAATATTTTGTTATGGAAAGCCTTGGAGGTCAACAATAGGCGAGGTGATTAAGGGGTTCGGTACCATTTGTTGCATAGACCTAAGAAACAACTTCATTCAGTCACTCACTCTTAACCTACAAACCACTGAACCCCTGGTCTTGGCATTACCATAGAAGAAGAAATCCCTTGAAATGTAGGAATTTGCAGTTTACACCAACAACATTGTAACTGTTCCATATGCGGGAAGTCTCACAGTGATATCACTGAACACAGTCTCCTCCTGTAAATATATCAACAGGGGAAGTGAGTGGTAGCCATTTTAACATGATAGATGACTAAATGACATGACATTGTCGAGTGAAAAAGGCAAAAAGAAAGTCATATCAAGATTTTTGTTATGTGCGCACAAGGCATCAGGACTTTATATCTCAACTGTAAGAGCATTTACCCCTACATTGGAAAAAATTCAAGACTGAGTACAAGTCTCGGCTCAAATTCTTAACAATTTCACAAATTTACATGCTCTTCACAGCCTTCTTTAAGACATATCTATCTTTAATTTATTTATTCAGTATTCCCTGTTCGCCTTAAAAACAGATGTCAAAGCAAGGATTAGCCCTGTTTGGGTGGCAAACTAATCTAAAGCAGAAAAAGTTTAAAAGGTGTCTACGTCTGATAACAGTGTGTTAATTAAAGGCTGCTTTTGGCTTGTTTTACTATCGGCATATGCTGCAATTCTGTGGCTCCTGACAGATCAAAAGGGAAGAAGTCAAGTCACAATGTATACACGCAGCAAATCATAAAAAGTAAGCAACAAACAACAAGCTTAACAATACCGTTACAACTAATTGGGTAATAGCTTTGTCACCAATGCTCATCAAGATGTTTTAATTCTTAAACAAATACCAACTGCTTTTCTCCATATTGAACATTGGATTGGGTCACCGGATATTGGATGAGCATATAACTGAAATCATCAAGCATACATCCAATATAAGTAGCCTGTATTTACAATCAGCACATCTATATATGAACTCAGAACAAAAATGGAGGGTTTTCTTCAACATGTCATGGGGATAATGTTTAATGACAAGCACCACTATTTAGCATCTACTCACCTGCTTCAGCACTTTGACTTTCCAAAAACAATACCTTGATGATCCACACACAAAGCACTCCTGACCCTATCGGTGTTGCAAATGTTCACTGTAAACCACAGAATGCCCCTAGTACATAATTCATGAAAAACAAACTATCCATTTCTTATTGGGCTCTCAAAGGCTTCCTGGCAGTATTTCATCACACACATTGACAAAGTATTGATACATTAGTCGGAGTCCATCATTTTGACAACTTACAACAGCTGCTAAATAATTGTATCCAAGTTTAACATATAAAAATGGGCATCAAGTTACACACACTGCTTGAAAACTAACCCGAATGCAATTTTACTATGAACAGAACCTAAGGATGCGTGCTCAGCCAAATGTGGGCCACCCAGGATGTAGCTTGGAATAAAACAAGACAGGAAACCAATGGGAATGAGCGGATAAACAATGAAGGAGGCTAACTTTGTCAACTTACTTGTATTGAGTCGTTCGCCATGGCTGTCCCAGTTATCGTCTAACTTTGAGGCTTGGAGTGACTTGTCCTTAATATCAGAGCAGTCTCTTCTCAGTGAAAGGGTAAATAAAAAGCCCAAGGATGAGTTATTCCCCAAGCCAATTTACACCAACTTTTACAAAGCGCCCGCTGACACAAAGGCGACCAGCCTAATCCGCATTGTCGGCTTGTGTGGCCGCGCCTGAAAAGAAACTCCTTGTTGATTTTTTTTTTTTTTTTTTAATAACCTAACACGGAAGCTAGAACATATATATTTACAAAGTAGCATTAAAAAAACGCGACAGTCATTTGCATCAGAGTATCCGACGCCTGCTTTCACGTGAACCTCTCACACATTGTTCTTCCACGCAGCGTGTTGGCCATTCAACAGCTAGCATGAGCCCGTCCCGATTCACAGATCATCTGCTGTCATGTTTCGAGCCCATCTCCTCAAAAAAGGCGAACAAAATACAAAATGATAGATAGTCCGTGTCCTCTCGACTTTTACCGGGAACATCCGTGTAACGTGAACACGCCTCAGTCTGTTGTTCGTATCACATGCCACAGAAAGCCGACTGTCAGTCTTTCCAAGCCACTGTTCACCACTTGCACAAAGTGAGGCCCGAAAACGCAAAACACGAAACCACCGCAACCTATGCAGTGACGTAACTCTCCTCAAAAACAGAAATAAAGTGATGAAATATCAAAGAGTAGCTAACTGTGGCTGCAGAGGAGAGCAGACCGTAGGGCAGACACTTGTACACAGCCTCTGAACGCATCCTCGGCCGCTGATTGGTCCAGCGCTGAGCCGCGAGGACGCGCCCGGATGTGTCATGTGACTCAGCACGAACTTCAACTGGACTGTCACCAACTGTTGAACGTTATTCTACAAACAAAACTTATTACAGTATAAGTTATATTACAAATTACACTTGTAATATACCCTGAAAACTTGTAATAACACTAAATATCCCCAGGTTGGCCAGGTCTACCTTACCAAGAGTCTTACTCAAACAGACTGCAGAGTCGATTGAGTTGGATGAGTTTTTATCATCCATTAACCTTTGACCTTTATCCACCAATTAAGCAACGCATGCGCGCCCCAGCTAACGTTAGCAGAGTTTAAAACTTACATTAGGTAAGAACAAATGTGTTTGTTAACTTTTGCGTTGAATATATATATATATATTATTTTGTTTGTGCAGATTAGTTTTATGGAGCAAATGTATCTCACCACGAGTGTGCGCTTTGCATCTATGCCCTGTTCACGACAGGCTGCACCTTTGAGGCCACAAGAGTGATGGCAAACAGTGAACTCCAGACATCAGACTCACCAGTAGCACCACAGACAAGTGAAGTCGAGTCTTTCAGAAAATCTTGGGAGTCAAGCTGTAATAAAGAGGCACTCACAGGTCAGAAAACCATCAGTAGGTTTTTAATGTTTATGTCAGTTACTAAGACAAACTGCGTTTCAGAAGTAATAACAGTATACGTGGACTTTAACTGGCTAAGTAACAAATAAAAGGTATAATCCACACGATAGAAAAAAAAATCTGTTTTAATCATTTGCTAAAGAGACTATGAAACTGTTTGACAATGGGTTTAATTTTGGATGTTTTTGCAGCGGAGCCCCTCTCGTTAATGGCTGGTGTTGCTATGGCTCCCTCGTGTGACAAAGAAATAAAATACAGTTGCACCTGTGACGCCTGCTACTTTCTAGAGGCGAGAGTGATGGACCTGCAGTCAGCGAATCTGCAGCTACACTTCTTCATGAGCAGAGCAGAGGACATGCGCAAACATCTCATAGAAGGGTACAGCCATATGCATCAGATCAACTGAGCAGGCCCAAAACGGTTTTGGTTGAGTCAAGGTTTTGGCAAAACCTTGACTCAACTGTGTCTGTGTCCAGGATTTCAGGTGGGGAATCCCTTGCTGCATCTTTGCCAAGTTTTCTGTTCACCTGTCAGCCCTTCTTTAACCACCTGGAATCAACTGCTCGTTGCACCCTCAAGGAGAAGAGCCTTCTGTCCGAGTCAACAGTATGTTTTTATTTATGGAAAACATAACGGATATTAGAAGCAGAGCCTTGCAATAGCAATTCACAATATGCCCATCTAGTAAAACTTCCTAACCAATATATTGTCTACTCTATTAATGCGTCAGAATGATGAATGTCAGCAACAATCTTTCGTGCAAGATTAAAGGTGCATCTGCCAAAAAGGAAATGCCATTAATGTGTTCAACTGAGACAGGATATTTAGTGGATTCCATTACATTAGCTAAATGATTGCAGCCTTTACAATTTGGTAATTGCAGCTAATGAAATTGTAATTATGATGCATGATTAAGAGCGAATTTGTGATTAAAGCTGCACTACCTAAATTTCTCCATTGTCAAACCGTGAAAGTCGAATTTGAGTAAAATGTATCAGCTGAAGTTTACTCTATTGCAAGATAATATTGTGATTACCTTTAATTATGCATCCCTGTACTCCACCAACCCAATGAATAATATAATAAACAACTATTTCTGTGTGTTTTTGAAGTGTTCTCAGTTGTTGGACATCTCTGAGACTCTGATAAATAAATTGGAAAACTTAGTGTTGACATTTGCCAGCAATGAACTTCTTTCTGTGGATGAAACTGATCCCAACAGGTAGTATACACACGAGAGTGAATTAAAATGAATCTTTGCATTTTACAGTAATTCTATATAGCAATAAACAATAACACACATCCCTCTTGTTTTACAGCATCTCCCACTTCCATATTGGCCAGTGGGAGTTAGGTCCAATGAAGGTGACATCTTTCCATTACTGTCAGCCCACGCCTTATTTGGCCCAGGTCAATACCGGATTGTACAAACGCATGCGCTGGAATGTGGACAGAATGGAGGACGCAATGCAACAACCACAGAAAGAAGTAGAGATGGAAGCAGACGACACTGAATAGTAAGGATGCCTTTTATTTCTTAATTTCAACTGTGAGTTGTTGACTGTTAATGGTTTGGGCGAAATGTATTGAATTATTTTCACACAAATTATATAAAATTCACTGTTGGCTCAGTAATTGCCAACAGAGAAGAGGGGAATTATATTTGTACAGCAAACATGCAATTACTGCAAAGTAATTTTACAAACATATATTTTCAATCCAAAATACATTAGATACAATGTAATTAAAAAAAATAATAGAATAAAAAATAACGCACTTTGGGAGCCCCTGAGACAGATGACCTTAAGAAAATTCCTCATAGCCAATCGTGTACAAAGTGCAAATATCGAATGATCAGTTTGTTTGTTTTGTAGTTACTTCCTGTGTTTTGAAGATATCAACGCGCTGCCCGGAGGAGACAATGAAAGCATTTCTAATGGCAATGTAGTGAGAGTGTGGTCCATTGGTCAATGGATCCAAGTTTATCCTGAAATGAATGACATAGACGACTGGTGGGTGGATTTTTATTAAATGTAAATTATACAGTAGCGGTTTTATAAATTACAGACTTGCATTACCGATTGTTTGGTGCCAGGGTCCTCTGCAGGATTCCCCAGGGCACATACCTGAAACGTGTGATTTTGGGCAGCGAGGAGCCATCATGCCGCATTGCTACCGACTGTCTGCAGCAGCTCCTAATGTTGGACCTGAAGAATTCAAGCCAATGAGGACAGTTTTCATACAATGGGTTAGGTTCTATTAATGGTTCCTTTTACATGTGGGTTTTAAAATACGATTTATATTCAGTTAATGTTCAAAGATTTTACTGTTTGTACATGTCCCAGTTTGTAAGAATTGTATATTTTTTAACACTAAAAGAGACAAACAGTATTTAAAAAAAAAGATTTTATTTACATTCTGATTGCATTGAAATAATTACACACAAATACACAACTGGAAATAAGCTGCCATGTTTTGGGTAAAAGTACCCTGCTCTCATTGAACAATCAACATATCGATCAGTAAGACACAAGCAGGCTAATTTTCACAATACAAATGATCCCATGTCTGTAACAAAATCAAATCAATTCAGTAGACTCACATTAAAAAAAATGCAACTTGCATATAAAGTAAATCCATTCTCCATTTCTAGATTAAATTTAAATACATTTCTAATAAAATTCACTCTTAAAAGGAAGTCCTAAACATTTTAAGTAGAAAAGGATGCATTTACCCATCAGTACAGTAAGCAGTCATCTAACAAGACAGATAAACAGTTCGGGGAGGCGCAACAGCAAATACTGTGGCTTGTCCATGAGGTATGAGAAACAAACATTTAGTGAAACTTCCCAATGAGCAGTTTCTCTTTGCAAGATTTGGATGAAGAGTGGACTAAAGTAGGGAAGACAAAATGTAGGTTGCATTTGCAGAGCTAGAGGTGTGAGCAGCCAAAAAGTTAACTAGTATGTGTCAACAAATCAGACCTTCTTACATTTTATTTATTGTGATCAGCAAAAGAAAATAAAAGTAAAAAAAAATCATACTTCTAAGATTAAATGCTACATGTAAGGGAGACCAGAACTAATCAGCCACAGGACAACACTGATAGACTTGGACATACTGACAAACTGACAAATTCTTTAAAATTACTAAAATAACTGGTGCTTCCCCAAGATACTTTATTTCACAGCACTGTTGGTAATGTCCCAGAGTTTTCATGTTAGTTTAATACTATATGCATCATAAATAATGTAAGTTTACGCCACCATTGTCTAGTTAATAGGCTACACAGATCAATGTCACATGATTTAGTACTTCATGGTGAAGATGTGCAATTCCTTAAAATCAGAGAACTGACATAAAAATGTATTAGTAGCAAGGTAACATTTAGTGCAATTGCTTTGTTAAAAGTGGTCAATAGCATGAGTATTAATTAAGACAATGCAATATTAAAAATGAATGGTAATCCTCTATTTTGGCACATATAGTGTTAACAGTGCAAGTTTAGCCCTAACACAGATATTTGATATCAAAGTGTCCATTTGCTCTTCATTTATGCAGAGCGGTGACGCACGTGATGCTATGACTTCCAGGTGTGTTGTGGACTGTAACAGGACAGGACAGTGGGTTGACAAAAGGTGCAGAGTTACAGTAGTGCTTTTAGTCAGTTAAATTGTGTGCTGCAGTTTTTGCACATTGGATAGTAAGCATTGGTTAGCAATGAACACATAGGATATTGTATTTAGATTTGCTTAAGTTCATATTCAACAGGGTGGACTTTGTGCTTTTAAGTTTGTTTGCTGAAAATTTTGCACCGAGATATTGTGTACTTCTTTAAAAAAGTATTTATCCTACAGTCATTGCCATTTGTTGTTTTAACTTTATGCTTTGAAACATTACAAATACTGTAGAGTAGGGGTGCGCAACAAGAATGTTTTTACTGTTTCGTAGACTACCCTGTGAATATGCACAGCATAGGGAATGTGACTCTGGTCGTCCTGTTCATTAGTGATGCGTCTCCAGCTCAACAACAGTCCACTCCCCTTGAGGGGAGCTCCCAGAGGTTTCTGGGGAGAAACTGCTCACAGAGGTGACCGTGGCTGAGGGAGGGGTGAGTGGAGGAAGCAGGCTGGGCCAAAGGCTGCTCTCAAGAGGGCTCAGAGTCCCACCTGCCCCCCCTGGAAGCAGCAGTAAGGAAGAGCAGCTATCCCCATTCAATAACAGAGTCTGATTGATCAACTGATGTACAATGTCCACTTTCTTACCCCAGTCTAGTTCCAGGGGTGAGGGCCTATCTGGGGACTCTGGTGGAGTGGAAGAGGAGTCTCCATTCTGAATGGGAGGGGTCAGTCTTTGTTGGACATCCTGAGAGTTGTGGGTGGACTGTGGTTCAGGAGTGACCGTCCCAGAGCCACCATCTACCTCCTGAACGGTATCCGAGCTAATCACTGAGACAGAGTTCAGCTCTTTTACAGTCTCTTCTTCACACTTTGCTGCACCATTCTCCTCATCGTCACTGTTTTCGAGCGCTTCATAGATGGTGCATAGTCCGGAGGAGGGTGACAGCAGCAGTGGTTGTCCTTTATTTGACTCCTGTAGCTCCTGTTGCCACTGCATGATCTGCTGCCGCTGTTTGAGCTCCTCTTCTTGCTGGTGCAGCTGCATCTCCAATGCTTTCCTCTGCTCAAGTTCTTGCCTTTTGGCCTCTTCCTGCTCCCGCATCATTCTCTCTTCTTCCTTATTCCTCTTTATTTCCTCTTCAGCTTCATCCTTCTTCTTGCGCTCCTCTTCCTCCTCCCTCCTCTTCCTCTCCTGCTCTGCCTCCTCCAGAGGCTTGCTCTGTTGCTCGCGGCGCTGTTGCATCTCCAGCAGATGGCGTTGGTGTTGCTCAAGGCGGCGCAGCTGTGGGCTGAGGGACTGCTGCTTTGGGCTCCTGGGCGGGAGGTCGGCACAGCTCAGTTTTGGGGATGCAAATGCAGCATTGACTGGTTTGACAATGTCACAGTAGGTGCGCGGGTAGGAAGAGTGATCACGGCGCTGGGGGTGCAGCAGTGCAGCAGAGAAGCCTGTGAGAGATAGTGGGAAGGACATTAAACTAGTGTGATTTTTAAACTCAAATGGCAAGCAACAGGAAAGGAAAAACAGAAGTGTGGCCCAATGCAAAGTGGTTGGAGGGTGGAAAATATTAAGCAGAAAGCCTTGTGCAAAACGTCAATCTTTGAAAATAACATGAAGAAAAATAGATTTGTGTGCAGCCAAGTTCCTGTATGTGCAACCCATAGTGATAACAGAGCAGCTCATTGCAAACTTTTGTAGTATACCCTCCATAGCATTCATAATGAACCAGTAACTGGACATGCATAAGCCCATGCATTTCATAATTTCAATTCAACATAACCAGAAACCTATAGCTTGGTTTTAAACACATTTCATAAGTTGAGCATTAGAGCCAAGCTATTTGGCCAAAACCAATTTAAAGACATTTGATTAAAGTCTTGGTGCAACAGTGGCATGCAGAAGCGCTCTTTACAATGATTAGGTGCAAGACCCAAGTGCAGAGGATACAAGCTCAAACAATACACCCACAGTGAAGAGACAGGATAAGTCGAGTAACAGAAGAATACTGGATCCTTCACAATGACGGAGAAACTTCCACCCGATTCCAAGGATGCAACTTCTGAGTCCTTTCCGCAATGCTGTATTTCAAGTTCAGTAGAATTTAGTCCATTCTCAGAAGGCCTTGGATTTATGATGCATTTAATAGATACCATTATTTCAAAAGCATTCAAGTAGCATTTAGTATTAAAAGTATTATATGAAGAAAGGTACAAAAGGTAATTCATAGTAAAAAAAAAATCTAATCTTTATTTAAAGTTTAACATTCAATTAATTCAAAATGTATTTGGGAACACAATTTCAGACATTTTAATATTTAAAGTGCAAGACAAAACCAAGTGCATGGGTTAAGGAAGATGCTTGTGTTTTAACATGAAGCAAATTCAAACAATTACACAAAGCTCAGCTCAGTAAAACGTATGAATGATACAGACAAAATGCTTATTATCAATACATTAATTCCGTCTTTCCCTTTAAGTGCTTCTTATCTCATAATAGCCGATTTCTGCCATGTTGTTGATGTTAGCTACAGTTGCATCAACATGTTTAATCCTCCGTCGTAATCCTTTGGTTACCTTTAAGATTGTCCTGCATTATTGATACCCATGCCACAAGTTAGAATACAAACACGAGGCAAGCACATACAATTCGTGATAGATATTGCACATACAGGAATTGGAGCCACAAATTTCTTTGAAAATTACAATTTCTGTTTTGCTCTGTATTTTTTCCAACTTGACAAATTTCAAAGGGCCACCCAAAAATGTATCACAGAACAAGAACTACAACAGGAATGTGGAAAGTGGGTATAACAGGAGGGCACATGTAACTTCAACTATACGTTACCTGTGAAAGAGTTCTCAGTGTTTTCACAAATAGCCGAATAGTATGGAGGCTGGATGTCATCAAGTGGATTCATCTGCTCCAATTGCTGGGGCTCTGGTGAGGGTGAACAATCTTTGTCCGAGTTAGCCATTTTGTTGTCAGTCGCCAGTTCACAGTCTGCTTCCGCTTTCCCACACACGATGTAGGGTTGATCCAGCACACTTGGCTGAGCTGGAGGTTCTTTGGCCTCCTCAGGCAGCTCCTCCAGAGAGAAGATGCCAGGGCTTTTCACACAGTTCTCCCCTGTGGACTGGGCGTTTGAATTCGACGCAGAGGTTGTGCCGTCAAAGCCGTAGGACACCTGGGAAGTAGCAGATAGAGGCGTGGTGTCTTCAACCGCACCACTGTCCTCGGGTTCCTCACCCTCCTCCACTGTGGACAGGCAGCGCTGGCCCTGAGGCTGGGTTTCAAAGGTGACGTTAGAGATGGCCGGAGTCTCCAGCGAGTCCTCAAGCTGAGCCTCTCCCTCCATGTCACTGGCCTCGTCCTCCGTTACTGAGGAGGAGGAGGGGTTGGAGGCAGGTGCATGAGAACCCAGGTCCTCATCCACAGGAGCACCTACAGGCTCCCCTCCAAGTGCAACCTCAGATTGTGGCACCAGCACATCCTTTTCAGTATGGCCATGGTCGCCCTCTTCAGGAGTCACACTGCAGACAATGCTCAATGGAAAGGTCCCTGGAGAGCAGGAGGGTGATATTGACCGAGTGGGTTCTGCAGCAGCACTAAACTCCTCAAGATACACTTGGGGCTCTGGAGTATGTTTGTCCTTTTTTCCAGATAAAGTTTGAGGAGCATCCTGGTTTTCATTAGTAAATGTCACAGAACCAAGTTCAAGCCAGGTCTGAGCTGGTTCTTGTGTGGGGGTCTCAGAGTCTCCTAAACAGGGGTCAGTCAGAGGACTCTCTGGAGCCGCCTCAGCCCCCTGGGAGTTTTGCTCAGGATGTTGCTGTGTGACAGGCTCTGCCCATGGGTCAGTGAAAGGATTGGGCTGGTCCCACTGTGCAGCAGGGGCTGAGGGAAGCAGAGGAGGAGGCGGTGGCGGTTGGGCCACTCTGTTCAAATTGTCCAGTCTTTCGTCTTCGGCGAAGTCATCTTCATCAGCATTTCCATAGCTCTCCAGGCCGCTCTCAGTCACTCCCTCACTGGCCATCTCCACATCTTCATCTTCTTCATCATCATCATCCACATCATTGTCATGCCTGAGTCTCTGGAGTTCGTCCGTTCGCTCTGATCCCACATCCATGTCACAAACACGATCGTTATCATCTTCCTCATCATCATAGTCATTCACTGGAATCTCAGGGACTTTCTCAAAGTCAGGGGACCCAGCCGAGGCCCCCTCCATGTCCATGGCCCCTTTCAGACTGCCCTCTCCCAAATCATCCATGCTCTCAGTGCCCTCCAGGACCCCAGGAGCGCTTAGCTCTGAGGCACCCTGCTGACTGATGCTAACCTCCTCAGAGTCCAGCTCAGAAAGCAGGGCCCCACCCATCCGCCAGGCAGAGGCCCCAACTGGACCAGCTGATCCAGGACGAGACTCCTCAGTAGGCTGTGTGGTCCCGCTCATTTCTGAAAAAGAAACCAGCTGACTACCCTCCTTTTCATCCTCTTCCTCATCGTCATCCTGATTATTTGGAAGAATTACCTCATGACTACCATTTTCAGCTACTGGAGTGGGCTTTGGTGGCTGAGACATTTGGGTTTCAGTTAAAAGAGCTTCAGGCTGTGGCAACGAAGGGACTGGAGAGACTGAGGGAGCAGAGGGAGGCACATCTGTTGGTGGAGATCGGACACAGGGTTGTTGCTGCTCAATCTGTGGTGAGGCAGGACCTTGGGGGGCATAAACTGTGTTACTTTCAGTTTCTTTCTGTACCGTTTCTAATGAAGTATTCTGAGCATCAGCAGATTCCTTCACTGGTTCCGTGTCCTCGAGCTTCAGTCCTTGTGGTAAAGGTTCAACAGCTTCTACCTGTGTTTCCTGTACTACAGCAGCAGCAGCCACTGGTGCTGCAGCAGCAGCCACTGGTGCTGCAGCAGCAGCCACTGGTGCTGCAGCGGCAGCAGCCGCAGCAGCCACTGGTGCCACAGCAGCAGGGACCCCTCCATCAGATGGGGCCTTATCTGAAGCAACAGCTGCTCCTTTGGCTGCTCCTGTTTTCTGTGTTTGTTTGCCGGCAGTGAAACGTGTGACAGCCTGAGTGGGTTTCTGTGCTTGTTTGGATCGAGGAGTGTTGGGAGCGGATGATGAAGACATGGAGACTGGAGAACCAGGTGGTGTCTGAATTCTATTCACAGCTGGGAAGCGTGCAGCAACTGCAGCTGGTTTCTTTGAGGCGTTGGGTTTTATAGACTGTTGCGTCTTTAATGGTGGTTTTGCATCAATCTTTGCTAAAGCTGTGTTAGACTTCATATTGGATGCTGATGCTTCGTTTTTTTTAGTAGCAGCCAATGTGGTTGCCATTTTTTTGGTCGCAGCAGCAGCAGCATGTGGCTGACCGATAACTGGGGGACAAAAAACAAACACAAATTACACCAGTACCAACCCTAGCTCAGCTAAGATCTATATAGATTTCAGTAATTTACCAATTAAACATTTTATTTACATTTGTGTTGCAAGTTTAACAGCTACCTTTCTTAGCAGGTGCACTGGGTTTGTTAAGCTGTGCTGCTATGGTTCTGCCAGAGGAGGGAGCTGTGGCAGCTCTAGAGGCAGAAGTCTTGGCAGTGGAGGGGGGTTTGGTTGTGGCTGCAGCTGTGGAGGGCTTTGCAGCAGGACGAGAAGTTGGAACAGTGGCAGCTGTGGTAGGTCTGAAAGAGAAAAGAGCTGGTAAACGACAGGAAATGCATTATGCCGGCGGAGATTAGAGATTACTACCAAAAACTGACAAGATGTTAGGTGTCAAGGTTAAGTTAAAAAAAAAAGGATTAACAAATTGGGCTTTGCAGGTGTTGAACAGAATGATATTTTTCTAGTTATTTATATCCTTGCCAAGACCCTGAAGGAAGCGGTTAAACAAAGAGAGGAAACTGTCAGGAAAATTCTGTAAAGATATAATGGAAAGGAGCGGAAGTAACCAAGGAAATGCACAGCAGGTGTGAAAGAAGCGAATTTGACATAATAACACCGTACATTATAATGTCAATATTTTGCATTTAAACTACAAGGAATATAATTATCACTTGTAGCCATTTCTATAATTTCCCTTATTGGGACCTGAACAGTTTATGTCATAGAACAAAAGAGCAAGTCTGACTGATCCATTTGAGTGGAACAGCCTTCCTGCTCAGATGCCGCTCCCACATTACAATAACCATCACAATGGCCATTTGTTTTCCCTTCTACTGCTGGTGACCACTCCAGAGGCTGTGTCCTAGAATAATTAAACTGCGCAAAAATATAGTAAATACAAGCACAATACGAAATTTGGACAACAGGACAAATTGAGAAAGAGTGAAAACTTCAAATATTGTGAACATGTAACTAAACCTAAAATGATATTGCCATTTCATTAAAACGCAGTCATGACCGGTCAAAACAAATTAATGATTTACTCCGGGTATTAAAGAGTCAGAGGAAACAATAAAGGCTAATGATAGTGGTGAGGAACAAGAGGTCACAGATGACTGCGAACCACATAACCACCTCCATAGTTGTACAGTGAGTCATAACTCATAATGGGACAGGAAAGAGGCATAATAGGCCCATTAATGCCTCTATACTGGTCGTGGTATAAAGCCTGGTGCTTCTGTGGAGGTTGCATAGATCACATTTCACCCATCAGAGGCTGGAAATCAATCAGCAGTGCAGTCCAGAGGGAGGACGAGAGCATTACACCGCCATATGAGGGACTCCACTCTCTAAACAGGGCATCAGGGAGCAAAGGTCAGGCAAGAACAGGTACACTTTTTGGTTTATGACCTAGCAAGATGTATAAAGCAGATGCAAGTATTAAATGGATTGGCAACAAAATGACTTTTCAGCTTCGCCTCTTGACAGAAATCAAGCCAGATTTTACACATGTGTAAAATTGCAGCCTTGTCCGTCTTGATAAATCCACATAACAACTGCAGCCTTCGCCTGTCATGTTTTCTGGGGCCCAGTTTGAGAGAGAAAATGGAAAGAAGAACCTTTACAAGTCCTTGTTTGGCTTGTAAGTGATCCAATACAAGCAGCTTGAGTCAGTGAGAGTAAATCATTCCTGGACACTGTGTGGGTCTATAGACATCTCCTTGACAATGGAGAGAGTAGAAGAGGTCTAAGACTTTTACGGTCAGTGATGGATGCCCAAATGCCCTGAAAGTAGTCCTCCTGCCTGCCAACATTTCCTTACCACAAAGTAAATTAAAATAGTCAACGATGTGGCTGACAAAAGCAAGGAAAACATGCAGACTTGAGTATCTCTCTCTGATCAACGACATATTTTTGAAAATGAAGAATGTAACGCCATTTGTTCAAACACACCAACATTTATTTTACAGATTTAAGATTGCACATCTACCACCATGTTTTCCAAAATGCAAGATTGAGTGGGAAACTGAATGAACTCTTGGCCGGATGCCCAGAAATGTACAAACACAGACAGAGAGAGGGGGATGTGTGGACCGAAAGAGGGGCTCGCCTGACAGAGACTGATTGCCTAGTACATCGACTAAATCACACGTCACTGAAGGAGAACCAAGGAGTGACAAATTTAAGCTGGACTTTTTTGTGAAAAGCACCCTTTGTCCTTGGAAATGCTTGCCTCCATACTCATAAATGTTTTGTCCTGTTCCCTGACACCAGTACTATATGAAATGTTAATCAGGTACAACTAGAGGTCGACCGATATGGTTTTTTCTAGGACGTTCGTTTCCGGAGATATCAGCATTAAACCGGCCGATGCTGTAAAAATGAAATACCCAAATATCTCTAGGTACAGCATGTTGGCTATCTGGTAAACGCTTAAGGACAGCACTGTCCATGCCTCTTTACTCCTCCCTCCCTAAAGGACAATTAGCATTAATAGTTGATGAGCAATGCTGATTTTTCCATTAGTCATGGGGTTTGAGTTACTACCCCACGATCTTTGCTTTCAAGATCTGTATTTTTTTACTTTTCGGTACCTTGACAAGAAAAGCAATATGAGCTCATTATGGGTAAAACGGTATCTATTTAAGCAATTTAATTTTCTATAAAAAACAACTCAAAACATTGTGACAAAGCAAATCTAATCAGCTTTACAGCCTGTGACTTAAAGGGATATTTCAGGATTTTCGACATAGGGCCTCATTTCCTATAGTTATCCAGAGTGTTGTTGATTTCTGGAGATATATTTTTGAATTCATTTTTGAATTCATATTTGAAGAGTTTAGTGGTGCTAGGCTAGTGCTAGGCTAGCACATGTCAATGGTAACAAGTAGCCTGCATTAAAAACCTCTTCAAAATCATCGGGTCGTCCTCCAAACGTTGCCATATCTGATTTGTAGAAAGCTCCGTTGTGAATTCCACGTGTAGTAATGCTGGCCGCAGGTAAACTAACTACTGTAGATCCCTAACCTAGCAGATCACTCCGCCGCTGCGAAGCTTACAACCAGGAAGCTGATGCTGCTCAAATATAAGTTCTTTTAAATGAAAAATGGCTATATTAAAAAAATATTCAGTCAACACAGACATTTATGTCGATAGTCTGGTGTTATGAGCGATTTTCTTCTGGTGCACTGTGCTTGGGTCAGACCGTTTTTGATGCAGGCTACTAGTTACCATAGACATGCACTAGCCTAGCACCACTAAACTCTTCAAATATAAGGACTGCATGAATAAATGAAATATATACATATATATCCCCAGAAATCAACAACACTCTAGATAACTAGGAAATGAGGCCCCATGTCAAAAATCCTGAAATATCCCTTTAAGATTTCAGAATTCAATTTAAGAAGCAGGCACGCACGCACACGCAAAAGATCCATTTAATCTTGATCAAGATGGAACATGAGGTAAACTAAAATAGTAAAACAATATATTTGTCAAGGGCATTCACAAACTGCATTTAAGGCAGAAAGTGTCATTTGAACCAATTCAGCCCAACAGAAGCACCATTCATGTCCCAGATCCTTTATGATATGTCTGTAATTGTGCTGTTGTGAGGAGTGGGGTTCTGCATTAGTTCAGTTGGGGACAAAGCACTAGTTCTTTACCATTATTCAGTCTGTTAAGGCCCTCTGTCTCAGGTTATTTCCAATACCATGACTCACACTCTTCAAGTGAAATCGAACTCGGTGGCAGTTCAAACATTACAATGGACATCATTATTCTGTCCCTCCCTTTCAGAGCACCAAGACAAACAACCACCCACTCAGGCCGTTTGCACTTATGGGGGGGTTTCTCAAAATATAATAGATGACAAAACTGGCTATTCACGATAAAAAGCTATTGTTTATTATACTACTATACTATTGGCAAGAGTAAAAAAGTCATAGTAACAGGTTGTTTTTTCAAATCGATCCAATGCTCAGTGTCAGTATAGCTCCCGATACCGAGTACAAGTCTGGAAAACGACACTGAGCCTTGGCTAATTAAATAATAATTGCTAAATAAACTCCATGCACTTCGATAGCCAAATTCACACGTCTCCACTAGGCATTCTCCTGGCAGACTTTTACACCATAAATCCTTACATTACCAGAAGGACAGTTGTGCGAACCAACTAAGTGGGACAAGCTTTGGATTGCCGACCTTTAGGGAAACTTACTCTGAGGGCGAAATTTGGAACCCTGGAAACTCTGACTACAATAAGTACCTGTAGGAGCTGGTTCCAAGCCAAATAATAACTAAGTAATAAGTAAAAACAAAAAAAGTGTTGGACTAAGAAGGGGAATAAATGTTTTTTTTCTGACCTGGAAGTCTTCATGGGAGCTGCGGAACTGGCTTTTGTTGAGGAGGAAGTGCCGGGTCTAGAGGTGGTGGGTCCTGTCGGTCGGCTGACTGGAACTGAAAGGACAATTTAACACATGAATAAGTTGAGCAGATGTGTTTCTGTCTTCATTTCATTATCTTACCTGTAGCTTTGGGTTTAGTTGCTGCAAGAGTTTTCTTTGGAGTGCCATTTGTACCTGGTTTGGTACCATTACTCAGTGCCGCTGCGGCAGAGGCAGGCCCAGTGGGTCTCTTGTCGGGATGCTTGACCTGAGTCTTTGCTGTTGATGTGCTTCCTGAAGCCCCCCCCAGCGTTTTTTTGGGGACGGCTCCTGGTGTTTTAGCTGAAGGTGCGGGTGGCTTCTTTATAGGGGCGACATTGCTGATAGGTCTGACATCATTGACTCTGTACCGAGAAGTCACGCCATGTCTTGATCCTGACGCGGATTCAGTTTTTGACAAGGGCTGCTTTTTTGCTGGGACTGTTGCAGATTTGGGTTTTGCCGCTGCGGTCGACCCATTGACTGTAGCAGTGGTACTTGGAGGTTCAGCAGCTGTGGGTTGCTCGGGGGGTCGTGAGGCTTGCTCAGAGGAGTCATCTGGATTCAACGGCTCAGCTACGGCCGCGGCTTCGGTGGGCTCCGTGGTCTCCATGGTAACCCCATCCGGTTTCATTCCTTGTCGTGAATGCCAATGTTGGGTCCCGTTCTCTTGAATCCAGCCAAGTCAGTCACCAAAGATTTGGCTCTTGAGGGTGTGCTGTAAGATAGAAAAAGAACATTTGTAATACAGTATTCCGTTGTGACATCTAAACTGTACTAGAAAATGAGTCCAACATGCAGCGGAAAAAAAGTGGCCTCTTGAAGTCACAGATGCCATTAACAAGCTTATATAATGCATACACACAAGTATACAAAGTGCCTTCAAAAAACTGATGATGCACATGATAAAAACAAATATCATAATTTGGAAAATGCCATTTATAAATGCTAAAAACCGAATGCTTCTTTAAAAAAAAAATAATAAAAAAAAAGATATATCCCAGGTTATGTGCAATATGTCAATTATCGCAGTATTGGCAAATCGTAAGGTTATCGTTGTCGTGAGCTAAATCGTGAAATCAAGAGGTTTCTAGGATAAGAATAAGCATGAGATCCTTCTCCTTGTAACCGCACACAGGATAAGACGAGCAGAACAATGACCATTGGCTCATCATTAGCTTTTTCAACAATTGTCACCATCATTGTGGTGAAAATGCAGATGGGCCTCGTCAGGTTGTTCACCATGGCAAGAAAATAGATTTTCAGCTAAACCGATTGAGCCGGGGGGAAATAAGATGAACAGGCACAGAGATGGGAAGCAGATGTGTGTGCCTGAATGGGTCGGCAATATGAAGGGTTAAGTTATTTACTCAACAGAAAATAAATGTTTTCAGCCACAGTTCCTCGTAAAGGCAGTAATTGTAATCTTAAAGCAAACATTCATAGGGAGAGAACTTCAAATGTTTACTTTAGGGACAGACCGACATGGATACAGATATGAAGGGGGTTTGCATGACTAATAGTCGATATAGAAGGATTGTCAAAAAAGAACAGAAAAAAATAAAATAAAATCTTTGATACTCAAAGTGGTATCGAAGCTAGATATTCATTTGAGCAGGTATCGATACTTTCGGTCTTCTCCTCCGGCTGCGTAGAGTAGCCCCTCCTCCTCCGCCGCCAGAAGGAACCTGCGGCTGCGCTCAAAAACTTAGAAGACATCTAAAAATCCAATAGAGTTTTACAAAAAACAGAAAAAAAAAACACTACAGCTTAAAGTACTCACTTAAACCCTGAATAAATTTGTAAAACTAAAAGCATCCATTGTCGAAGTGTAGGATCTTATTACTGCTGCTGCTGGACCATGTTGAAAGAAACATAATGGGATATGCCATTTTTTCTCTTAAAAATAAAATAATGTCAACTGTTTAGTCACAGGTTTACTGTTTGTACTTGACTCATGATTATATGCAGAGGAATTTCTTTGCACCGTTATGCACAATGTGACAGCAGTGACTGTTTGACAGACAATGTTTTAAACATGAATGTCAAATGCTATTTATCAACAATATAAACTATTTACTGACTGGAATTGGCCCATGACCATGAATATTACAGGAGAAGATGCAAAGCATTTAATTGGAGAGAGCAAATTAGACCTTTGTTATAAATGATTGTTGAACATAATAAAACCAAATTAACAAATGTATTGTTGAGTGTTCTGTAAATGTACATAAAACAGCACAGGTGGAAAAAGACATTTGCTACAGCAAATATATATATATATATATATATCTAAAAGGGGATTTTTTGGTTTTGCAATGGTATAAAAATCAGTATCGAGAATAGTTTTATTTTCTGTATTGAAATTTTAGTATCGTGACAACACTACGATAGATATTTAAGTAATTTACCTGTATTTTTTTTATCTCATAGCCTATAGTTAAACCTTTATTATAATAATAAAAGTTTAAGTAAATAGAAAAATATCTAAGGGGTTGACCCTTTTTTCTAAGGCCGATGTCGATTTTTGGAGATTTGGATCGATTGCCGAAACGCACAACTGATTTTTTTCAAAAATGACTATAATCCTGTCTATGCTGTATGAGGGGCATAGGGCTGATATATTCACGACATTCATGTTTAGTAGGTTCTTCAGAGGGAGCTTGTTTGAAAGACAAAAGTCTCTCTCTCTTATGGTTACGAAATTTATAAGCAAAAGTCTACAACATGAAATAGGTGTACAGACGATTTTCATTCATTTTCACAATGTGTCTCCGCTCCCCTCAGGACTTGGAAGTTTTGAGAGTCATTTTAAAAAGGTCTGATTGAGCTCCTTTCCAATGCAAAAATAAGTCTTTATCACTTATATATCAGCCCAATATATGTGGAGCCCTAGTTTACTTGTTTGTTTATGGCTGAAATAAGTGACGAACCATGGACAGACAGAATTATTCTATGAGATATAATGAAATATCCAATGTTTACATTTTCTCAATGACATTTTTCAAAATTATATTCAACAATGTTATAGATACAAAACTCAAATACTACTGTACATCAACTCTCCATGTCCCAAAATTACGGCAAATAAAGTTTAAATCGACTGAATGTCTAAAGGTAAATTCATATTCATTTAGTCCAAATTCAAGCAACAATGAACACGGAGCCAGACTCGCACAAGGCCAGAGGAGCTTCACATTGGTGCTTTTGCTTTACCCAAAATTTCCTCTGAATTGTAATGTACATTTTTGTCATCTTTCAACAGGTCTTAAACTTTTGATCAAGACTGTATTGTACAGTAAAAACAGAAACATACTAGAAGCAAGTATCCATAAAAACAAAAAAGAGTTGATAAGAATAGAGTTATTGTCCAGCTCCAGTTTACGACTTTAGTCATTGCCAGTGTCACAGGGCTGAGCCACGATTAACTCAGTCAATGGATAACAACTGTAACGGGTAATAGGCTTGTTGATGAGACAGACATAAAAGCACCAATAGTGAAAGTGATTTCTAAGAACAGGTTCGGGGGGGGGGGTCTGTCTACACAAAGGGAATTATGAGCTTGCTGTATTTACATTCCTCTCGATCCAGCTGATGTATGGCCGTTGGTGTGCATCTCTAAATCTTGGCCGACCTTTGTCACTGGGCAGTTTATTACTGCTGCCACGTTTCTCTCCAGCAACTGTCCAGAGCCCAGACATAGCAAGTGGTGCTTGGCAAAATGGGTCACTTTTAATGCTGCGTCTGATACAAGCGCAGAGGGATTTAGCAGTGTTTGAGAGAGTGGTGTGCGGCTTTACGATGCATTGTGCATATGGCCTTTAACAGTGAGCTCAGGCTTAATGTCACGTCTAGATTCCTCAGGACACAAGCTGTGTCGATCTGAATTACAATAAAAGCAAGTGAACCTCAAGTTGAGATACATGGCCCGAAGAATAAAAAGTAGCAACCAGTTATCTTTTCCTATTTAAAAAGAAAAAAAGATTTCAGAAGAGGCTACAAAGATTTTCCGATAGCAGTACGAACGTCTTCTAGCCTGTCCAGTCAGTCCAACTCAGCGTCTGCAACATCATTTCATCATGTAAGCAACATTTTTCTTTTTAATGTCATTTATTTGGACTTCTTTTTATTCATGGCTAATATGCCAAAGCTGCATGTATAGAAAACTTCTTTCTGAGACTCATTTCAAACCACAACTCAAGTTGTTTTGTAAAGCCCAATATCACAACACGAGCACACACAAGCAAATGTAATGTCTAAATAAACAGTCCACAGCAGATTGAACTGTGCTCCAGGTGTCCCGTCCTTAGGCCCTCCTCTGCGGCAGCCAAAAACTCAACCCAGTGGGAGAAAAGAGAAACCTCAGGGAGAACCAAAGGAAGGAGTGATCCATTCCCATGGACGGCTGGATGAAAATAAGCTTGTAAATATTGTAAAATATTGTGAACAAAAGAAACCGATTTACATTCTGATTTATCATGCCAAGAATCCAGCTTGCTCTAAGGGCCATACCACGGCCTTTGCTCGGCCCAATCCCGTCAGATCTCAGACGCTAAGCAGGGCGTGGTTGGTACTTGGATGAGAGACACCGGGAAGCCTGGGTCAATGTAGTGAGTGTGTGAGTGAGTGTTGGTGCGAGGGGTCGATGGGGCAGACTGGTTGCCTTGCTTCAGTCAGTCTACCCCAGGGCAGCTGTGGCTACAATAGTAGCTTACCACCACCAAGTTTAGAGTAAATGAATAGTTCAATGTAAAGTGTCTTTCGAGTGTCCAGAAAAGTGCAATATAAAACCAATGCATTCTTATTAACATCTGACCACATTCCAGCATTGCAGACGTCCTCTGGTTCTGACAGCCGGCTGCATGTGTGTGAGCACTTGGGATGTCTATGTTTACATGCATGAGTGACAGAGCGTAGGGAGCAAGGGTCAGAGCCAGGCCAGTGTGGACAGTCTGTTGGCAAAGCTCAGATAACGCCATGTTTAAACAGGGACTATATTTGGTAGATTATTCACTTTAGTGGCAAAAAAAACACTAATGATTTACTTTATTTTTGAACAGAGACAAAATGTACCATTAAAATAGACCTCAGCTGCTTCAACAACACGTGTATGTTTCCACGCCAGAACCATTTAACACAATAAAAGGTTTTAATTTTACTTCTTGACTGTCCCCAACTCCCCTCCCAACCACACCCTTTTCCGTCACATAATTGGTTGGTCGGCCAGATTAAAATTAGATACTTCCAATTAGACTTTCAGTTACTGGCACAAACATAACACTCTCATGACATAGTGAAGGAATTCCTTTAATACCAAACAGACTTTATTTATGTGATTCGATTGTAGAAGAGCCACACCTTTAACCGTTTAATAACCAAACCAGTGAACCGAGCAGATAAAGCTGACCCAGATATGGTCTGGGAGAGTGTGAGGAGAGTCTGAAGAGGACTCTACTCCCCTGCTGGGTCTCCAGGGGGAGGCACGCAAAAAAAGACAATTGTTGAAACTCAAAGAATGTGTTGTGTCGTCGACTAGTGTTGTACATGTGGCCTGTTAGCATTGGAGACCACAGAACTGACACCCTGTGGCTCACGAGCTTTACACTCACATTGTGTTTCAAAAGAGGGTTTTTAATTAAGGCTGCGTGATTTTGGGGAGAAAAATCTAAGTGTTAGAATTAGATTAGACATCAAAAAACTGCTAAATGAAGAATCAAAGGCAGTTCAGAACCAGCACCAGCGTAATTACAGGGTTATGGCTTGTGGGCTCTCGGTCATTAAGGAGTTTTCCATCGTAAAGAAAGATCATCCAAGTTGTCATCTGTACTGGTTGGTTAGAGTAGTGAGCAAGGTTAGGAGCTTTTATACACAATTAATCTGCATGGACTATGGAGACAGATTATACAAATACTTCCTAAATAATTGCAGCGTTTGACTGATTTATTGTGCGGCGCTACTTTGATGTCCAGTCATGTGGATTCAAGTGCTCAAACATAAGTTCAGTTGAATGGGGAGGCTTGTTTACGCTAGGAAATGGAGCATAGAAAAACAAGGCATTTCTTTGGGGGGAATTCCTTCTATTATAAAAACACACCCAATATCCAGAACTGAGTCATCGATCAACAACCAATGTTAAAACTTAAACAGAATCATTACCAAGTTTGAAAATGTGTAAATAAAAAGGGACTCGCTTATCTTAACCATGCAAGGTTGTGGTTGCAGAAACCCAGAAACGCAAGTGCATAGTCTTTGTCGTGGTCTGGGTATTGTTAAAAAGGTACCGGCACTGAGACAAACAAAAAAGTTAAGGAAGTACTGGTATCAGACGGAAAAACTTCTTTGACGCAGCTCAAAATGAAAAGATAGAAACTACTTTTTCCTAAATACTTTATTTTTAATGGAATGTGACATTTTCATTATATGTTATGGGCCTATAATCAATTTAGTATTATTATTTTAAGTGGGGTTAAAATAAATAAAAAGCTTTAATACAAATCTATTCATTACATAATATATAACATTATTTAATGTCTATGCTATGTTGTCTCATTGTTGACCACATAACTGTAGGCAGCAAAATAATTCAACATCTCAAAATGAGCAACAACTAACCATCAGACTGTGCTACGCAAATGCAGCTCATCAGTGCAGAGGAAACTTTTGGGATACAGACTTTCTGCGCTCTACACACCAGGCGGTGGAGAAAACATAAATGCCAAATACTCCAGTGTTTGAAGGTTAGTTGACTGACGCGACTTCACATCAAAGGTAGAGCAAAGCAAACTAAGACGAGGGTTTGCCGTACAACAGCCCATCGGGGGCACATTCCTGCCGCATCGGTCCAACAGGGAAAAGAGCAAATAACTGGAGATAAAAGGAGCAGCCCATACATTTATGCAACATAGTGCCATAACAGACTCTCGGGGGATGCCAAGCCTTTTCCAAGTCACTCCCCAAAGACTTTCTTCCACATTTTCTCTAGTCCAAATGAGTCACATTAAATAATTGTTAAATACAGGATGGTTCATGGTTTCATACGTCTAAGGGAGAACTGTAATGTCATTCTATTTATTTATTTGAAAAGGAGGCACAATACATATTAATGAACATTTTTACAAATGTAAATATGCCAGATTATAGCCTTAGGCTAATTTCCATCTGCAGACCCCCTGGCAGGTTGATGTTACACACGAGTTAGTAAAGACATACAGAGACATTATATACAGACTATGTACAGAGAGACAGGAATGAGAACAATTCACTGGGAAACTTGCCGCCATGAAATCTTTAGAATGACCACAACTCCAACTTGCACAGAAGAACTTCCAGGTGCAAAATCTCACAAAGTGGACGAGTAAATTGAGAATGTCAAGAAGAAGCATTGTGCAGCTCTGAATCACTTCTAAGATTCGCGGTGATGATGAAAGTTGGTAAAATGGAAAAAAAAAAAAAAAAGATGCACAATTTGCAGAAATGTATTTTTCTAAATGAAATAATTCTTAATAACGGTTTCCATCACCTTATAAAAAGATTGAACATTCACGTCGAGAATGGGACTCCAGTTCATAGAGTTTTCACTTTAAATATAAACAGCACAAAGACAATAGGCCCGTTATGTGTGCTCCGTTATCTGTGAACACTTTAGTTCTTAATGAGGCATCGCATGACTTCTCATCTGGCCAAGCACTGACAAGCCCCATTACATGTCAGCAGATTTACTTTCTGAAAACAATAAGAGCCTCCATTTAATGAAGATGGACAGGCTCAAAAAGCAGAACACCCGTTGGTATGAGAACTAAACTGCAGAAAAGATACAATGACAATTTTTCTGCCAAATATTGCAAATCACAATATGCTATTTATGCCTTAAAACGAAAACAGAACAAGTTTGTGGAAGTCTAAGCTACAGAAAGACCTGGATATCGGGCTTTTCCAGACACAGCAAGAAAAGCTATTGTTTAAGCCATTAAGTCAATGTGAAAGTAAGAACGTATGGAGAGTGTTTACAATTACTACGCAGACATTTTTCACTGCACTGCTAACATAAGTGTGCGATGTGACGCAAGCAGGAACTAAAAGATTGTGCCATTTGAAGGAGATCATTACCCCCCCCCAAAAAAAGCAGGTACATCTTACTTGAATCAGTTCTACACAGGGCATTGACATGTGCAAAGTGTGACCGTGAGCTAGATCATTAGAGCGGGTGCTTAAACGTGGCTGTGTCAAGTGGATAGGGTAAATTTGCAAACGCAGAAACGAGCAATCACTTCAAGCTATTGGCAAAATAAATAGGTTACAATCTGTTCTGGCATAACCCAAGACCCTAAGAACACTTACAACTGCGGAAAGTAATTTGAACTCTGCTTTTGTTGCGTTTCCCTATTTTAAAAGGAGATCAGGAAGTAAAAACTGGCGCAAGAAGTGGGGTACTCTTTTGGGGGAGGGTGGGCAGGTCTATTGTTTGCCCGGGACATCATGTTGACACCCCCTTTGAGTCTAGCCTGCGGCATAGGGCCTGAGGGTAATGGGGGTGGGGTGTTGCGGATTAACTGGTACATGGGTGGGATGGAGGAGCAGCTGGCACGGCCCCAGTGACCCAGAGACCAGCAGCAGAGCAGGTTAATGATCAGACTGTCCACCTGGGTAACGAGGTCAGACCCGAGACGCCTTCGGAAAACACTGTCGACGTTGTAGCTTTCCAGGTCGGAAACATCTGAGGTAGACACGTTTCTAAAGGTTCAAGCAGTAATTCAGCACTGGAAGCTTCATATTTTCCTTTTAATTGTCAATTGAGGTTTTAGAAAAGGCAGTAAAAGCTTATATGGGAAAACATCTGCCAAAAAAGGTGGTTTATTGAAGTTTTACATTTCTAACATGACACGTCAGGCGCAGCATCGTTAAATGCTCCTCCTTGGGTTAGCCGATTCTGTTCCGAGTTTCAGAATTACGGAGTTGGTGCGCGATCCAGCTAAAATTTCCCAGTCAGAGCTCAGAAATTCCGACCTCCGACATAATTGGAAGCAGCATAATGAGGCGTTAGTCCGGCAACAGTTAAATCATGTTCTGCATCACTCCACTGCAGCCGATTAACAATTGAGTAGAATTAGCTTCAGGTAAAAACATTTTAAAAAGTGAAATAATTCCTGCTCACTAGGAATTAAAAAAGACCTCACATTAACAGTTTCAGTTTGTGGGACCTTGGTATAAGCGGATTAAACAACTCGGAGCCGTGCATTAGGCAGTTTTAATGCACTTCGCTTCCTTAGTTCTACAACTTATTTTAGTTATTGGGTTATTTGGTCGGATAGTGCATGTTAATGAACATACATGGGTCTCATGCATGTAAACACAGGATTGTAGCCGGCTAATTTCCATCAGTCGTCCCCCATTCTCACCCTCAAGCACACTCTCATTCATCCAGGCCTATTGTACATGTTTCTTGTGGTAGGGGAAACTGGACACAGAGGCACAGACAAGGGGAGAACATGCAAACTCCACACAGAAAGGCCCCCTCTGGCAGGGGATCGAACCCTCTAGCTGTGAAGCACGAGCGCTAACCACTGTACCGTACCACCCAAATCTGACATTGATTACAATCAAACATTGCAATTCAAATGGAGGCATTTTCTCTGGAAAATAAAATATTAAAAAACTGCCAAACAGGAAGTTTAGATCCATTTCACAAAGGTTCTTGTAGAAACTTTTTTCTTTAGAATTGTACTTTCTTCTCTCACTTTGAATTGTCTCAATTTAAACCATTTCCAATCAATGACGCCAACTTAAAAGCAGCTGGACTGGTTCTGACCTGCATACTCAAACTAGGCTGATGAATTAAAAAGATAATGTCACTCATAGTATTCAGGCGTTGTTTTCAAATAAATGGCAACATCAAGTCTGTTAGAGTTCGAGAGTCGATACGGTGGCCAGTGCCCAGGGGACTGCTCAGTTACAGCAGCCCTGATGGAGCAGGGTGAGGCCAGGCCAGATGGACAGTGATCGTGCACCTCTGCTCCCTCTGTCCCGTCACACCCCAACAGTGGGACAACACAGACACATCAATAGATCACCGAACGCCGGATTGACCTGATCGACAGATAACAGAGTACGTCCACAGTAAAAATAAAACGGTCTACCATGTTTGACCATTCCCAGCCGGTTAACAAACCATTCGTTTCAGAAGCAGAACCAGAAGCTTTGTCACAGGACTCACAAACAGTAATGTGTGCGTTTTCTGTATTATACGATAGATAATTTGATCCAATCCACTTTATTTATATAGTACATATTAAGTTTCCAAAGCACTCCACATAAATTCAATGCCCACGTTTAAATAGCCATGAAAAAATGTTTTGAAAGAAAAATAAATCAGATAAATGATAAAAACAAGACATCTATAATGAAGTCAAATGGATGATATGGCATTAAGTACAACAGGAAAACATGTTTGTGTGACATTACATTACATTATTTATACAGTATGAGAACTACAAAAGTATGCATGGCACAGAGAAGTGTGGTTTTGGAGCAGACTCAAAGCCTAAACACCAATTTCAAAAAGTGCTAAATAACTCTCATTTACTGTAATTACAGTGCCCTGTGCCACGCAGCATTACGGTCCAAGATACCAAAAACTGCAGCGCCAGCGTTCACCACTTTAGACTAATGGACAGCAGTGCGCCAGACTAGTGCCTCAACCACAGAGGAGTAACAGCAACTCAAGATACAGAAAGCCAACTTCAACACACCACAGATCTGCAGCACAGGCTGGACTTCTGTGGGTGTGGACAGACACTGAGGTCAGAGAGCAGCTGACTTTGTACGCAAATGAGGCGCAATCTACACGACCAGTCATTGGTTTCAGTCAGTTTATAGGGAAAAGAAGAAATGCATTGTAGTTTCTCCTCAGACAAAACTGAGCTCATTCTGAGAAATGAGAGCTCTGTTCATTAGAAAACATCAAAGTTTTGCTGCCCTAGTTTAGTAGTTGTATTGTATATCCTTGATTGCTTTAGCTTTAAAATTGCAGTATCATTATCAAGTCGACTCAGCACTGTTTGAGAATTTACTTGCTTGAAGTCCCTTTTTAACCCTGGGGGCTAAAAGAAAACGACACAACCATTGTATTGGACTGACTTGCACAAGGCTACCCAAGAATGTATCAAACAGAAACACAAAGCTATGCGACCGACTGGTCCCATTTTTAAGAAGGGCATTTACTGCATGAACTTTAGTGTGTCTTCTCCAGAATGCCTCTCGCATTTCTTACCCCAGTGAAATGCATGGCATCCACTTAAAACAGACGCTACACCCCATGAATGTCACTAGAACGAACACCTGCATTTCTCTAAAGAAGTCAGGCCTGACAAACAACAACAACTGCAACACACAGCCGCCCAGTTGGTGCCGAATACTTCAGAGCAGCACATTCCTCCCGTCAAAACCACCAACTTGGACAAGACGTGCAAAAAAAAACAAAGTCAAGTTCACGCACAAGATAAAACCCTCGGCTAGTGCATAAACTCACATTTTTGCATTACGCTGGCAATAAGCATTGGTCTACAAAGTATTTCCAAGCAGCTTGTTTGGTCTTTCCTTTAGGAAGACGGATGGGGACATAAATGCATGGGCATGGAAAATGGTTGTACACAGAAAGAATAGTCACCTTTCCAACATTTTGGTTGGAAGGCAAACACGTATTGTGTGTGCCAGGTCACACTTTAATTAAGCCTGATTGCAATTACTGGCATGGGGAGTGGAAACATCCATCGCATGAATCATAGGAGTAAAAGCTACATTTATGCACACTGTCCATCTGAATAACAAGTCCAAGTATTGATAAACTCAAGTTTTAAAGCAATTATAATGAAAGAGGGAGGACAAAGGGCTCTGGACTTCAAAACCAAGTAAATTAACTCGATTAGATTCTAAAGGAAGCCGCCAACAACTCTGTATGCTCTGGAGAAGAGGCTGGACATAGCATTTTCCGCTCACATATGGCCCAACACAGAGGTGATGACGAACTCCATGGCAGCACTTCACACTTCCGGGGTTTGCTTCACTAGCCCCAAATGAGTCTGCACTTCACACACAGGAGGATATGTCAAAAACCTTCTGCAGGTCAAAGAGAAGAGACTGAGAGAAATGGGAGAGAGTGTCAGAGGGTAGAGTCCCCACACCCTCCACTCTTCTCCACCACACCCAGCCCCAATGCTCCGATTATGTAATACGGACACGGAGCCAAGAGCTGGGGATGAGCTGGGGGATGATGGATAAACAGCATCCTCCTCCCTCCCTCACAAATGTGCAGACCGTGTCGTTTTTATGATCTGAATGAGCACACAGAACCGGAAGGGTGTGATATAAGAAAACACAGATGACATGCCTCCCAGGAGTGGTGAATCCATGAGGTAGCAGACAAGCAGCTGCAGGGAACAAGTACAACATGCTTAAATCAATATAAATAATGCACTGAAGAGGGGAAACTCTACCTCTTTTGTGAGCACGATTTCTTCAATTATTTATGGCATATTTCTGGAGTGCTCAAACATTAACCTGGCCTTTGAATTCGAAGATATCTTAACACTAACCCATGCAAGTCTGAAATGGTCAAACATACACAACAATAGCTCATCAAGGTCGAGAATTACAAATATTTTCGCGCAGATGCTCAAGTCTTCAGGTTTGATGAGAATAGAGGTGCGAAAGGACCTATGATTTGAGAGTCACACTGAAAAGGCACATTGTCATCTCAGTCATTGCGACCTGAGACCCCTTTTTTTTTTGGTGCTTGTCACGTTTGTTAGCGACGCCCAAAAGCAGGGTGCTCTCTGTGCAGCTCTACTCTCTCTGAACCCTCACATGCAAGACTACAAAGGCGTCAAAACAAAAAGGCGAAGAGCAAACCTTTTGAGGGAGGGGGAAAAAAAAACATATTTCGTTCCAAATTGGGAGTGAGATGACAGGGGAAACAACGATGCAACTGCAGGTTGGAGTGAATAATCCCGCTTGCTAGCCCCACACACACACACAGTAGTAAATTGTCCATACCTTTTCCCACGACAAGCTCTTCCTTTTTGGTGCGACGCTGAGGGACACGCAACGCCGCGCCGCGCGACACACCACGACGCAAGAAGCCGTATAAAAAATATATATATATATCACAGTTTCGAACAATGAAAGGCGAGGAGCAAACTAAACTGCAGCTAGCGTCCCGCTCCGTGTGCTTCCCTCCACGTTTGAGCCGCGCCAAACAGCCTGCCTTCATGAACGCGGGGCGCGCGGGGGGGGGAGTGACTGTCCGTGGGATGAAGAGACAAGCGTGGGGCTCATGAAGAAGAGATTAAACTCCCGCCGTCGGACCAATCAGAGCGCACGTCCGGGGTTTATGCAAATGAGCGGTGACGTCCGGTATAAAAGCAGCGTCTATCCTCCGCCTGTCCCCCAGAGGAGAGGAGGGGGCCGGCAGCTCTCAGGGATTAGAGCGCGCTTCTCTGTTACTCAGACACTTGGATGGAGCAGGTTTTTATTCACACCGAAATGTAACATAAAAAACATCAAATTATGCATGGTGTGTTTTTTAGTTTCTTTCTCCATAGGCAACTTAACCTCTTACTCTTAGCCTTAAACAAGTGCATTTTCTCCACTTCAGCTGTACCCAAATCTAAACGTTTACAGCCTATAGGCCAGTGTAACGCCTCATTTGAAAGCTTGGACCAACTAAACTGATCTTTACCATGCGTTTTTGTTGCTCTTTTTTGGCTTTTTTTTAATTCGCTTTTTTTGTTTCGTTTTCATCCACGTTCTCGGCTCATTTTTGTTGCTATTTTTGACATTTTCTTTCAGATTTGAGTAGTGCCAAACGGGAGAAAATGTGCTCAGTTCAGGTGGGGGTTAAGAGGTTAAATAGACTACATTACAAGCATTTAGTACAGATATTCTTCTGTGAGCAGCTCACCTCTCCACAGACCTGACAGTAACTTTACTGTGAGCAGGGATGTCTCCAGCTTGTCTCCATAGAGATGATGCCGACTAAAGGCAGTCAAATAGGAGCTTTAAATCAGTCCTCATCCAAGCCCTTTGCAGAAATAGCATTTTCTGCCTGGTCATTAGGAACATGTTTTGTATTGCTGACAACAGTGAAATCCAAAATGTTACGCCTTTAATATTTCCTCATATCTACAAATGGCCAATAATGGAATAGCGATGACTGTACAATTCACTATATTATATTATATTATCCGGTGTATTTTATTATCTGAGTATTGAAATCAAAGGGAAGAAAGTGAATGCTTAACTATGATGATGTTGGTTGAATAGCCAATATTACTTAGTGTATAATAAAAGTGCTGTTTCACTCTGCAGTGGTGCCGCACTGACAGAACTTGTAGATCTACTACATTCTTGGGAGATGATACTGATACTTTAGACGTCCAGCAAACCAGTTACATACTTCACATTGTTATCTTTTTATTGTGCAGTATCTCTTCCTTCTGAAAACCACTGGTGCCTACTTATGTATTGTACAAGTAAAGAATAAGAATGACTGCATGAATGAGCTGCAGCTGTGGGCTTCAAGATTGGATTTACAAGGAGAAAGGCACGGCACAGTTCATTGCAAACAAAGAGACACAAAGCATGGATGTAACAGTCTTTTAATCATTGACATAATTGTTCAGATAAAAAATAATGAGGTCTATGATGTTATGGGAACAAGAAAGTCTTCAGGGACGTAAATCTGAAGGGAAGAATTAAGGCTACAAAAGGTTTTGTTGGAAAGATTTGAAAAGTGAGGGTGAATGTGAGTCACCGCCCAACCCAGATTCTCCTTTCAAACCAGCAGTTTCACTATTTCCAACTGGCTACAAATCTGTGCCAGAGCAAAGGAAAACCCCCAATTCCCATAAATCTGCTTTTACCATCCTCTTTAAACTCACCAACAAAATACAGCATTTACTGGCCCTGTGGGTGTGATTCAGAAAGGTGGACCGAAAAGTACTATTGCTTCAAGTCAAATTAAAGTACTAAGTATTTCACAAAAGATTAAGCTTTAGAAGAGATTTTTTATTTTTTTGGTCCACTTTCTTGCACAGTAGTCACATCTATTTTGTTTCCAAAACGTTGTTTCTTAAATGCCCCACTCTGTTGCCACTTCTGCAGTACTATACGGTTATATACATTCTGGAGACAAATGTTACTTTAAAATGTAACCATTTCACAATAGTATCTAATTCTTAACAAACCTCAAATTAAAATATTCAGTAGAAGAACATGAGGCTATCTGTCAACTTTCACCCCAACTGAATTACATTGAATTTTTTTTATTTGTGCAAACCTATAAATCACTATAGGCATCCTATATCACAAAGCTTCAAAATCCGCTCACATCCTGTCCATCCGTTTGAGATTGCCAGTAATGTGGTTTCATGGGGGAGTGGCCCTGCTCCAGTGAGGAGTAAACCCTTAACACTGTTAGGATAGACTCAGGGCTGGTATACCGACTTCACTTCTCCAGTGTGTTTCTTTAGTTTGTCTTCTGCCTCAGAGAAGGCTCAGGCCCACACACAGACAAACAGGCCACCACTAACAAACATCTGCATCTTGATCTGACTCCGCAAAGAAATTGTATACTTTAGATTGCTATGAGGTTGAGCAGACTAGTAGCACTGCGTACAATTATAAAACAGAATCCAGAGGGTTCCAAGTCTCAGTAAAAAAAAAAAAAATCCTTTGTGCATTTTGAACTCGCATTGCTTACCAAAAACAATCATTAAGGGACAACTAATTACACACTAATGGAATGGAAAAACATGACTCATTTTGAAATCTTTTCCCCTAATACTTCCAAAAGGAAGTAACCATCCTGCACTGTACACATTGACATGAGTTTGGCATTATCTTAATGATTTAATTTTGTGTTGAAATAGTTTTCAGTGCCCTTATAGAAAGCACTTTGGTGCTGTTGTAAAGCGCTATACAAATAAAGGTTAATTTCAGAGAAACACTTTAAATTGTTCAAACAAGGGAAAATTTCAATTTCAACTCAGTGACTCCAGAAAAAGTGTTTTGTACCAGCAGCAGGTGTCCAGCTGCTGAGTCTGACTGATCCATCAGAGCAGAGTGGTGCATAATGTATGGTGTTATTAGAGATGTGCTTCATCAGCTGCAGGCCTGGCCTATGAAGCTCAATAAGCAGGAAATGAGCTCATCATTGTGGACTGTCCTGAAAACGACATGAGACAGGCCACAGCAGTGGACTGTGGGCAGTGTCCACCAAACCCAACAACATGCATTTCCTCATCAACCCGCAGCCTACTATGTACTACAGAGGGGTGTATTACACAGACACATGTGGGAGTGCACCCCCCTCTGGCATCGTAACATACTGCACATCAGTTAATTATCAAAAAGAGTACAGCATGGATAAAAGGACCATGGTCATGTAGTTGTTCAAGTGCTGTATGAAAATATTAGGTACATAACACACATATATGTACAAACATATGCAGAAGAGTACAATACACATACAAGGCAATTTAGCAGGACATTTATACTAAACATCCACTCAGGCAGTTATGGAATACTCCATAAGAATACAAAAAACGACGCTGTTTCTAATTAAAATAAGTCACTATTGAAATAATAAAACCTATGAACTATGAAAAAGAAGAGCAGGACACAAATATATAAATACATATGTTCCCAGTCATGTCCTCATTATTGCTTTTGTTTCCTCCTGTAAGTCCGTCCCCATAAATACAGTGGGCATAAAGTAGATTGGCGACTACAATTATTAAAATCAGCAGTGGTCTTCAAGTCAGAGGAAACATTTTCTTCATTGGACTGTAAAATGTAACTACTTCAAGAACACAACAATAAGATACCTTGAGATGTGTAGAACATTAAGTGCTATTCAGCACCTTAACCCTCATGTCCGGTTTGACACTGTTCAAAATAAAACATTTTCATTTACAAACTTCAATGTGCATGTTTAGTCACATTTTACAGAAATGTTAAACTTTGTCTTTATATTAAGGCAATGTTTTAAAGAATACTGCTGCTTTAAAACCATGTAAGGCCTGTGTTTGTGCGTTAATGGTGCATTGTGGCAGACACATTAAAAGAATAGAGTTCAGTCCAAGCAGCTCATCCTGCAGAGGGTTTGACCCAGATTGAGCAGCAGTCAGTGTGTCCTTATGGCCACTAGGGGGAGTTAGTGCACTCCTGAGGTCAGTGAGGTTGTTTTCAGTTCACCAGCAGGACATCCTCGTATGTTGTTGTTCTGAGGAATTTACAGGTAAAATATATTCATGAGTTAAGAAATGTTAATAGTTTAGTAATTCCATAAGTATTCACTTGTATGTTAAAACTATATCATATCTGTGTGATGTATCCAGAGACGGGTAGTACTCAACTACATTTACTCAAGTACTTTTTGAAGAAACTGCACTTCTGAGAAGAGTTTTGCTACTTTTTACTTGAATAATATTATAATGAAGTATCAATACTATAATCAGTGGCTAGAGCTTCATAGAAGAATAATTTTCTGGTATTTTATTTGGAAATATTAGGATTTTCACATGATTTCATGTTTTATTTAAGTTACTACAGACCCTTTCGCTGCTAGCATCATCAGTGACATCACCTGCAGGCAGGAAGTGATCAAGAGAAATAAGATTAAACTGAAACTAGCAATTATAAGTGTAAAACTACAACTTAAAAATGTGGTTGTGGTTGTGGCTTAAGGTGCAAGAACCAGAGGAACCAGGGAATGTAGCTTCCTGCCTCCAGCTAAGCCCGGAAGGTTTACAAACAATTAAAGGGTCTACTGAAGTGTAAATCAGACTTATACGCTGGAACTGTTACTCACAGTTGAGTAGTTATTTTGGTCACTACTTTGTACTTCTACTTGAGTAAAATAATTTGAAGTCAACATCACTCGTACTGACTCTACCCACCTCTGGATGTCTCACAGCTCGTGGCTTTAGTTACCTGTCACAGCAGCAGAAGACAGAACATGGAGATGTTTCTAGACCCCTGAACTTCCCAGAGCTCGGTGCATCCGTGCACTCTGCTATAAAGGCGTGCAGGTCTGTGATATGGATTGGCTCCTGGGTTTGTTGCTGAGGTAATTTCAAATAAAAAACATGAAATACGATTTGAAATAGGGCACATTTTATAAAGGATTTTAACTGCAAGTGAACAGTAAGTACCTTGATACTCTCATAGGCTCCTGTGATGAGAGCGATGAACAGTGACAGCACCATGTAGATGAAGAGGGAGATAAAGGTGTACAGATACACCTGACTGAAGAGCCACACTAGAGAGCTGCTCGCCCGCAGTCCCGCAAACGTCACAAACATGTCATCTCCATTGATGAGCGAGAAGAGGCACTCGGACACCATTGACAAAGAACGAAACTGAAAACAAAACAGGTTTTGCCAAGACTAACACGTTGTACTTTGTCCACTGGTAATACAATTATGATTTACCTTCACGTGATATGGTCCAAGGACTATCCAGCCACAGAAGCAATAACCGAGATAAATAACAGCCACACAGCAACAGAACCGGATGACGTTGGGGAAGGCAGCGCGAAGAGTAACGATCAAGATCTATTTTCATAAGAATAGCGAATCAGTGTTATAAAGAAATCTCGTATGAAATTGTCAAAACCATTCTTAAATATGTGTGTTCGGCGCTTACATTGTATTTTTGGAAAAAGGTCAGGTAACGAATGACTCCAACCCACACGAGGAGAGTAGAGGTTCCCAGCAGAATCCCACAGAGGTCATAGGAGGACAAATTCTGCCAAGAGGTATTTATGATGAACTTGAGTTGTAAAACTACAATCAAGTAATACGCCTCCAACAACACATACCTTAGACTCTATTCCAATTTTGATAAATGTACCGATGAGCGTAAAAATGTCACTGATGATGAGGAGGATGTACCAGGTGTTAATGAACTCCAGCCGGTCTGTCCAGCACACTTTGCGACCCAGGCTCTCGTTGAAAAACTGGACAAACTCCTGGATGACATGGGACAGCAATTATTTTAAGCAAATGCAAATGATCATTAAGCATTAACCATGCTGTTCATACTTGCTGCAATATAATCCCTCTTAATATGGAGCGTCCACACAGCAGCAGTGAAAGCAAACACACCACTGCCACAATGATATCATATGCCATACGGGTGTAGTTTTCAGCTGCAAAATTGGAAAGAACAACACAGTCATCAAGTCTGCGTTGTTACACTTAAATCCTGACCTGTTATTGTTGTACTGTTGTACTGGTGTACCTTGTCCAGAGACGCTCGGGTCCTTACACTCCTTTATAGAAGCATCATTCTCTAACCAAATATTTACTTTGCCGCTGTGAGCTTTGTTGTCCAGGACAATCTGGCAGGGAAAATAAACAACAAACAATACAGTATCAGAGTGACAATTGCAATACAGCTATCAGCAGCTTTGGCACAGTATGTACTTGTAACACGGCTACACCTTTCAATAATAAATTTAAATAAATTGTCCACTCACTGTAATGGAAAATGTGTAGCAATCTGGGATCTCATTGTTGATGATAGTCTGGACATTGATTGCCTTCAGTTGGAACTGGATGGTGACATTAATGAGCCTTTAGCCAGGGAACAAAAAAATGTTACAGGCAATTCTTGAAAACAGATGTCTTTGCATGGCTGGGAAATAGATCGAAGCTTATGATCACACGCAAGCGAGCACAAGCGATGAGAAGAGTTGAAAAATTGCTCACTTGTGGAACTTTAGGGTGAAGTTCTTGTAGTTGTTGGGAAGGGAAGCTGTAGGGACCGACAGAGGGTTCACTCCGACACAATCTGGATACACAGCCAAGAGCAGGTACAAAGTGTATTAGGGGCTTAAAAGTATGGGCTCTCGGCAGTGCAAACCTTGAATGCAAACACACACACAGATACACAGCCGTTTCCTCACCACAGGAATCCACCATTGGACCCTAACCTAAGGGATGATCTACCTTCTTTAGGTAGCACTGAAGCGCAAAGTATTATAACAGCATGGATAAAAAAAAGCACACCACTTAACCTCTTAACCCCCACCTTAGCTGAGCACATTTTCTACAGTTTGGCATTACCCAAATGATCTAAAAGCTTCTTGATAGCGAAAATATCGTCAAAAACGTGCCAGCAAAGCAACAAGAAAACAAGAAAAAAGCATTGTGTAAAAAAGTGATGAAAAAGCCACAAAAAATTGACAAAAGAGTAACAAAAATATTCTGCAAAAGCAACAATAACACAACACAAAAGTCACAAGAAAGCGATGAAAACCCCCCCCCCCCCTATAAAAACAGTACAAAAAGAACAACAACAAAGAAGCAGCAAAAAAGCCAAGAAAAAGTGACGAAAAAAGAAAACACAATAAAACACTTCAACAATGTGACACAAAGCTACGGTCAAGAAGCTTTTAGATTTGGGTAAAGCGAACTGGAGAACATGCACTGGGTTTCAGAGACTGCTAGACGATGAAAAATGTTAAAATTATGTATTTTCCACCCCGTACTTGCTCCAGCAATGTCCTAATGTGTAGAATGAGCCCAGACCTATTCACCACAACTGCCTCTAAAATCCTGAATGATTTTTGACATAGGGCCTCATTTCCTAGTTCTCCAGAGTGCTGTTTTCTGAAGATATATATATTTTTAAAATTCATGCAGTCCTTATATTTGAAGAGTTTAGTGGTGCTAGGCTAGTGCTAAGCTAGTGCATCTCTATGGTAACTAGTAGCCTGCATTAAAAACACTCTGACCCAAGCACAGTGCACCTGAGGCAAATCACTTATAACACCAGATTACTGATAGAAAAGTCTGTGTTGACTGAATCGTTTTTGAAATATAACGATTTTGCATTTAATAGAACTTATTTTTGAGCAGCATCAGCTTCCTGGTTAGGTTCCTGCTAGGTGACCGGATCTACAGTAGTTAGTCTACCTGCGGCCGGCATTACTACACGTGGAATTCACAAAGGAGCTTTCTACAAATCAGATATGGCAACGTTTGGAGGACGACCCGATGATTTTGAAGATGTTTTTAATGCAGGCTACTGATTACCATAGACATGTGCTAGCCTAGCACTAGCCTAGCACCACTAAACTCTTCAAATATAAGGACTGCATGAATTAAAAAAAAAACAACCTCCAGAAATCAACAACACTCTGGATAACTAGGAAATGAGGCCCTATGTCCAAAATCCAGAAATATCCCTTTAATATAGAAACTGTAGTTACGCGTAAGACCTGAGATGGCAGTACCGAGTATAAAAATGGCATCTAGTCCCTTTAAGGCGAGGGGTAAGAGGTTAACAGCACTACATTTACCTGTGATAACGTGTGGGTCTATACTGAATGTGTCGTTGGCAGGATCAATGCGTCCCTTCTTGTAGTACTGCTGGCAAAGGGACAGCGCAGAACCATTCACACCGACCCCGTACACATAGGCGTATCGTCCTATCGTGGTATCTGGTAAGGCTAGATACTAGGGGTTAAAAGACAAACCAGTATGTTAAACTCTCCTCCAAACAATGTTGAGACTCATGTTTTATAAATAGATTTAATTGAGGCAAACCTGGTCCACGGCGTAGAACATGTGGTCGTACACGTCGTCTTGGGTGTAAACCGCGAACGGATCATCTGACGACTCATCGTAATCTTTGAGAAATAGGTTTTTGAAGGTCATAGTGTTTTCCTCTTTAAAACTCACCACCACTTGGTTGCTGAGGCCGAATAGCACCAACTGCATGAAAAAACAAACACAATAAATAAAGTAAAATGGACTTCATGTAGACAGTTTATAGCCCAATTTCATTTACATTTAAAATATCAAAACATTGAGTTAAACGGTCAAGTCAAAGCCAAGATTGCAAATTCATCATGACAATTCACCCAATGCCAAACCAATGTTTACTATGCCAAAAAGGGAAGGTATGGTCAGTGATACAGGAACTTCATATTTCTGCATCGGAAATATGACAGTGTCTCGCTCAAAACAGGAAGTAATTTGATGATGTTACACTTTTACTCCAGAGAGGTGATATGGTAATAGGAGGGAAATAGTACGGTAACTCGGGATAGAAAGGGATGTTTCGTGTTCATGATATTCTTCATACTAGGTTATGGTTAGGATTTGTTACATCACCATGGAATAAATTACATGTATGTCCTGTTTCCATGTAAGTACCATGGTATTGCACTTTTTGGTACCATGCCATCTCCATCCTAATACCATACTACTACAGATCACAAATCAGTGGCCCGGTTATGCTTTACCTGGGCAGTGACGATGCCAATTTTGAGAAGTTGCAGTACAAGTTTGTAAGGCTTGCGGCCCTTCGCGTGGTATTTATCACAGGGGCTCATGAAGAAGTACTTGAGTCTCCTGCGCAGAGCCTCCTCTCTTTGGTCAGTCCCGACGACCCAACTCCCCCCAGAGGCAGACGGGAGCTGATGGTTTATGTGAGGATGCCCATTTCTATTTCTCGGAGTGTCGTGTTCTCCGCTGCTGTCTGTCGAGCCGTAGTACATGACTGGGCCGGAAAGACCTTCTTGCTCTGGAATACAGGGGGAAAACATAAATGTTGCATACAGAAGCAGTCATCTACAATTTCTAATATAGTATTTGTGTTCTGAGTGAGTAGAATGAAGCAGTAAAGTGAAATTAAATTTATTTATTTCTGTAGCAGTACGGGATCTTTTAGGCAGTGGATGTTCCAAGTATCTTTCAATTATTATCTAACTAATTGCATTTAGGTGTGCAATAAAAAAAAAGGTCTGTTCAACACAACAGGCATTAAGAACATAATGAGAGCACCCAAAATGACATCTGCTAAATGCTAAACAATAACAAGATTGCAAGTCATGTAAGGACATGTTTGCAGAAGTCCACACTTCAGGGTTTGCAGGTGATGAGGCCCCATGACAGGATATTTATTCTCCACAGAGGATGTATGTCATTTAAACTTTTAACAAAGACCATCTCATGTCTGATTTTGCATTTAACCCTTTAACCTTAACCATTTTCCCTATAGTCGCAGAACAACATTGATGAACAAAGCTTCAAAGGTGCTGATGCCATGTCTGGTATCTACACCCAACAATCACAAGCCCCAGAGAAAGTCTGATGTCAGCAGCGCATGAACTTAAGCCAGAACTGTCATCACTTTTACCTCTGCCTAACACCTTGCCTTCATCACAGCTGTGTCATTTTGAGTGACTTTCAGGGCTCAGTTTATGAAGTAAATTCCATATTTGTTAAGACAATGTTAGGAATGAAGACAAGTAAAATTGCAAAAAATGTTTAGAGACCAGGTTTGTGTCAGTCAACCAGTATGCAACACAAATCAATGTGTAATCAAATCAAGTCTGACGATCCTGTCTGGAGGGTATTGGAGTGTCACTGTAAAAGTATTCCACAAAACGCATATCTGAGAGATACACGGAACAAATGCAGTCTTTCAAAGTCATCAGATAGAAAACAGGCACCTGGAAGTGAAAGCACTCATTTCCCATGAGTATTAGTCTCAGAGTAGAGAGAGGTCATTGTAGAGGTTTTGTCTAAAAATAAAGATCGATAATGACAGGGTGAAACCGCAATCTTAATTTAAAACAACAGGTGCAGCAAAAACACACATTTAGAGCCCAGGCATAGCACCTCTAAAAGCTGGTTAGTGTATTACAAATCTTTCAGAGCGGCTAATCAGGCATATTAAGCCTCACATGGCCTTTTCAGACTGCTGCTTGTGACCATAACGAAAGGGTCAGAACAATCAATCTGTAGCGCTTTGAGAAACTTGGTTACACAGGCTTGAAAAACGCAATACAAGTGTAAGCCATTATTATTACTATTAATATTATCTCCCCTGGTTCTGCTCATGTGTATCATCCGTCTGCCCACGATTGGTTGGTTGGTTGATCAGGGTTTAAGTTTTTTAGATTTCCTTCTACTGCCTTCTAATTCATTCTAATTCATTCTAATTCATTCATTAATTAAGAGATAAGAGAGATAAGAGATGGTACTTTATTGATCTCACAGATGGAGAAATTGCATAATTTCTCCATCTGCATTAATTACTGCATGTGCCAAAAGAAATGAGAAGTAAAACTCACTGAACTGATATCATCTGTGCAATTCTGGTCACTGCTAAAGCTTAAATTGAATTATAGACAATGATTTCAACAAATCACAACAAAAATGCATTTGTATTAATTAATTGATTGATTGAACTGCGGATAGTACATTACTTTACAGCACAGTAATGGCATTGTAATAAGATAAACATAGCCTGGTGTGTAATAGCAAAGTGATTATGGTAATTATAAGGACACCAGACTTTATTAATTAAATTAACCATATCCCTAACCCTAATCAGTGTAAAGACTGTAAAGGAGGAAACAAGGCTAGTGTTTATCTGGTAATAATAGGGAAAAAGGCTGCAACCTGTGTTTATCTCTCGTTATCCCTCAGGCATGTTCACACTTGGTTCACTTGAAGTGAACCCTTGCCCTCTGGTCACCTCTTAGTTTAGTTCCTAGCCTTGGTGCACAGCAGGGTCAGATGTGCGCTCCCAACAAACAGCACAGCGTGAACCATCCCAGGAAGCACACGGGTCACTTCAAATGTACCATAGATGTATGAAATGCACCCCTCCTTCCCATGCTAAGTATTTCCATCCTATTACCATGCTATTACTGTGATGTAAAGAGTATATTACTATATTATTAAGAGAATATTTAGTATGAAATAAGAAATAATTATCTACGGATTTCACATTTAGCCTCTTGTTTGTAGCTTTTGTGTTTTTGCGCCCCCTACACAAGAGTATAGTAGTATAGTAAAACATCATCTATGTAGTCAATATACAGGCTACTGGTTTCTGAAGTTTGCGTGACTCAAAAACTGCAAGAACAGGCCATTTAACATTTCCTGTTTTTTGTTTTAAGTCAAGCACACTTATCTTTGATCAGAGGAGTGTGTCATGACAGATATCCATCAGACAGACTGAGCTGGGCCCAAAAACGATGACCAGGGTACTCCAATAGACACTTTGAGACAAGAGTTTGTGTAATCTTTGAAACAATCACGCTCTTCCGGCTCATGTCCTCCATTGAAGTTCAAGCAGAAGGACCTACTTGCCTACCTGTATGTCAGTCATGACACCAGCCGTAACCAGTCTGTCAACACCTCACTATCAGCTCTGATCAGTCTGAGGCCACCCAAATGTAAATTCATAACGCTGTCTCTAAAGGGAATGTTACGAATGATAACACAGCAGTAATAAGTTTTCTGAATCTGAATAATAAAAATGTAATGTTAAAAGTTCAGTGTTTGAGCACTGATAAATGGACGTTACATTGCCAACAGAATCTGGAAGGGAAAAAAAGCCTGAACCACATAAACAAGTAAGTCACATTGCAAGAGAAAAAGAGAAAAGCCAAACAGGTTAAAGGTCTATAGCTTAAAACTGTGTAAAATGATGCAAAAACGGATTTGTGTTGTGTACTGTGTGTATTATAAAACAACAAGCTGCCAATATCTGCACTCTCTCATACTGTACATGATACAAGTTCAGAGCTGGAAAAAGTGCAACTCTAGATATAAGGCTTTTGTTTTATCTACAGCTGTATTTGTCTCTGCTGTGAGGTAGAGTCTACATGAGGTCTTTGTTTAGTGTTACAAAGGCTATTGGCTATCACATTGTTATTACAAAGACTCTTACTAACACTAAGGGCTGTCATGGTGACTGCGTAACGGGGCAATCCAGTTGCACTTACAGATCAATGTAACTTTCACTCCAACATTTAAAAGGACATGGTCCATGAAAAGACGAAAGAAATACAAGCAGCATGTTATCTTTAGCAACAACAAGTCGTGAACTACAAACGGAGTTATCTGTGAGAGAAAACAACTGCTTAAGATAAGACCAGGTTTAGTCTCTCTAGTGACTATTGACACAACATACCTGAAGAATCTCGCTGTCCCACTGATGCCATTGTGATCCTCCTTACAGTATAATAAATAAATAATACATATTAAAAGACTGTTCTCTGTAGCAGCCGCTGATGCTGCCGACCATAGACTGTTAAAACCATAGACAGACAAACAGCGGAGCTGCTTCCCTATGAGGTCATGTGACCGACGCCACGTGACAGGGCACTCGCTGCTTACAGCAAAAACCGGTCATCTGACTTCACTGAAGTTCATTTATGTTTTTTAGTCTTATGATAACAATACAAAAATCTTAACAAAACAGAACAAGACAGCGTAACCTTTAAGCTGAGGATAGCCTATAGTTCAACTCTTTTAATGGAAACCAATGGCTAAGAAGCATCTTCCTTTTACATGATTTCACTGCTCTAAATTTCCATTGTTGCAGTTGGTGAACAACGCAGTTTCAAAACACACATTGGGCAATGTTATTTATTTTACAATTAAGACATACTGAGTATACTGTATTCAGTAGGACTAGGGCAGCGAGCATATTTTGGTGAATGTTGCTCTGCCATGTTAAGATCAGGGGTTCCCAAACTTTTTTGGCTGGGACCCCAAAATTGACACATAAACAACTCGGGGACCCCCATTGTATTATTGCCTCCTACACTACTTTAGGGAAGATAAACATTTTATAAGTTAATATGTATCTAAACAGGTTATTTTGAATAACTGAATGGATTTCACTAGTTATAGGCTGATTTACACTAATGTACTAAGAACAGTAGAATTGTTCTTTTTGTTTCATCTTGAAATCATCTGGGGACCCCCACCCAAGGCCTTGTGCCCCCCACTTTGGGAACCACTGCATTAGATAACCTTGCATTAAAACAACAGCAACAACGAAGCACGTGAACAGTGTCAGTAACAGACTGTAACAACTTGCAGCACTGGGGTAAAAACGCCACAAAAACATATTTTAAATTAAAGTGCACATAAAACAGTAATGTTTGCCTCAGACGCTTTTGATACAAACGGGTGTTCACTATTGAAGAGGAAAATTGAAACAAGCATAAAAAGCCCAAGATCATTACATCTAAGCGCGATGTAACATAATCTTTAATACTCAAACAGAAATGTACTCTCTATGTTTAGGAATACCGATCCATATTAAATATTACACATGCAACATTCCATTTATAAACCAGTTACTGTTTTCCAAGACAATCACATGTTTTAAAACAACTCAGTCTGTGCACACTGATATATCTCTGTCTGCCTTCCAGTGCTTTAATTGTCCCTGGTAATGACCTCCTCATCAAACTTGACCATAGGCGTGGCGCCCTTGTGCCAGTGGACAGTGACCTGAGCGGGTCATCCACTCCAGTGAAGGCCGCACAGTTCAAGGTGCTGTTGGTTAAAATTACAGTAAAAAGGAACAGAGATAAGCGTTTACAAGTGTCTCTTTCTCGATTATGTAGTATGTCTTGTCATCACCATTGGCCTGCTCCAGATCTCTAAACAGAAACCTGCAAGGCCAAAAACAAACATGTGAGAAAATGGGAAAATGCACATGAATATTGATGTGTTAAGTGTGCAATTCTTGAAGCTACTTTGAGAACATTCACCTAATAATCCAAAAGTTATGCCGGTGACGCTGTTGTGCCCTTGGGCAGGGCACGCCTTACTTCTAGTGTCTGTGTGTACACTGGTTTGTAAATGGGTGATTTCTTTCCCTTGATATAAAGCGCCCAATGGATGGAAAAAAGCACATAATCACTGTGACCATTTATGTACTTGATGTTATATTTACCACTAAATGGGGCGACGGTGGTGCAGCTGGTAGAGCGGGTTGTCTCATGATCTGATGGTCATCCCAGCTCCTGAAGGTGCCCACTGTCGTTGTGTCCTTGGGCAAGACACTTCTCCCATCTTGTCTCCAGTGTACACTCCATTCTTTATGCTGCACCTTGTTACTCCCATGCCTTACGTATTGTGTTGAAGTGTGGGGAAATACTTACCAGGAAACAATTACTCCTCTGATCATATTACAGAAAATAGTAGTGTGGATCATTCACAAGGTTGGTTTTCTAGAGCATACTCTTAATCTTTTTATTTTTATTTGATTTGGCTGGCCCCAGATGGGAACGAACATTTTATACATGTTTTGAGTGGTAGGGGAAACCCGAGTACCCGGAGGAAACCCATACGCAGATAAACATGCAAACTCCACACAGAAAGGCCCCATCCCAGGAATAGTATCTGTCTGAGGTTACGACACTGATTTCTGGTATGGATTCTGCGAGCCTTAGCCTGTCCTTGGCCCTAATCTTAAAGTAGGGGAGACCGGGTATGGTTGTAACACTTTTTAAATTTTTGCGCTAGAGTTCTCAAACTTTTATACAAAGTACCCACATTTAAATGGCCCCAATTCAAACCTCTGCAAGAATATCACAGACCTCTTGAGTTGATGTCAAATACATGGGGTAGGTTGTAACACATGGAACTTAAAAAAATCTAATAAAAATAACTTTTCTACCCAACATTTCTTTGTTAAAATTGTTTCACTGAAATAAAATGATAATTATGCACCTGATAAACTTGGAACCGATTTATATCCTTCTAAATAAGTCATATTTTCAAAAGCAGTACAACCTGTCACATGCACTTTAACTTTAAGAGAATTGTTGTTTACATTTATTTACGGTATTGCGCTTTACGTCACTACGACACATGACTAGTGACGTTTTTGTTGCTGTAAGTAAAATCTAAGTGGGGGAAAGGCGATCAAAGTGTTGGTGAGAAAGGCCTATCTATCTTTGTTTTTTCTTCAGTCACAAAAACAACATCTTCGCTCAATTGTGAGAGAACATGACATGCATACATCTAATTTTCAGGTCTAAAAAATTACTTATCACTAACCAATTATATGTTTGGTAGTAACTTTTCAAACCAACCTTTATCACAAGAGGGGACATGTTTTCTAACACAGGCACGTGACAAACTGAACTCTGAATCAATATTTGTATCTAGCACTGTACACAGAGTATTGGGATACGAGACCACTTTCACCTAAATAAACACAATCTACTTGCCGTCGGAACATCTCAGCAATACTTGAATATGAAATATCTCGTCTTTTGACATCGACAGGAGACAATATGACTTCATTGGGATTGTTTTTTATTGTGACTTTATTGGGATACTCCACTGTCCACAGCAGACCTGCAGGTATGTTCAAATAAAGATAAGAGGTAACAACTTATATGTTTTTTACTGTAATTTTAAGATTTTATGATGGACAAGTAATGACTATTCTTCCTATAGTTGGCCAGTGCCCATTTTACTGAAATGTGTGATTTGGGTCAATGCCAATGCCAATCAAAATCAGAAGTGATGTTAATGTTCCCATTATTTGTTTGTTCTTAAAATATGGTCAATGGTCTCAATTTATGTAGCACTTTTCCACCTACATTATGCACTCAAAATGCAATATGATGAAGGCACAAATACGATCTATCTGTATTTTTTGTTTTGCACTTCTTCCAGTTGGCCACTTGCGCAACATGGACAGCTTCATTCAGGCTGTGCAACAAGTGGAAGAGTCCAACCACGGCCTGTCCCCCCTGGCGTTGGTCCGGGCCTTGCGCAGAATTGCGGGTCACGATGATGCAATGACCGTACATTTCTTGGGCACTTCCCATATTTACACGGCTGCGGGTCTGGAGACTGCCATCCTCAACACTTCTACCTTCAGCTTTTTTGACAAGGCCCTCCACCATATAGTGACAGACAATGGTGAGGAGAGGGGAGTAGTTCTGGCTCCGGATGGCAGCACTGTGGCATTGGCACCGTTAATGCTTGGGATAGAGGCAGGACTCCATGCCCAGACAGAAGGGACTCCTGCGGCTGGGCTGTTTCCTCTTACACTTGGGAGGACACTGGGATTGACGTTCCTCAGCCTCCAAGATTTCCCTCCATCAAATCGCTTAGGGCCAAACGGATGCTGGGATAACACTGTGTACCCTAAAGTGTTCAAACTCTACTGGCCTGCCACTTTAGCCACTGATGCTGTTATATATGGAGGCATGGACGGAATTATACTCGGGACACATCTGGTTAACCTGGCCAAATCCGAATCAATGCCTCCCCTAAGTGAGATACTGAAAGGGTTCTACATTTTTAACCTGCTGGAGGGGAACGGTCTGGATGATTTGCCTGGTAAGATTAGTCCAAAGAGAAGAGAATTATCGCGGTCAATTTTGGAGCCCCTCGATCTTCAAAACAAGGTGATGGAGACTCTGGCGTTGGTCTGGAAGCTGGAGAGGACTGAGTGGATAGCATTTGACACTGGAATTGGCCAAGCTGTGAAGGAGGGACTAAAAGAATTTGTGCAAAAGTATTGGGGTAAGATCAGATATATAGACCCGTACATCAATTCTAAATCCTATTGTTATGACACGAGTGACACCAATAACATAATCTTATTGATAAATTAAGATATGAATATTCAAATCTTGAAAGACACACAATGCTAATGTGAGATGTTGAGCTGTTATTCTTTCTCCATCAGACTGTCCTCAGATCATACCTCGGTGCCAATGGGGAGCAAAGCCACGGGACGGGACCCCGATCCCACTGTCTCTTCCTCTCGGTCACCTGTTTGTCCACCACACCTACATTCCCTCCGCTCCCTGTCTGACCTTCCCCGACTGCGCCCGGAACATGAGGGCCATGCAGCGCTTCCATCAGGAGGACCGCGGCTGGGGCGACATAGGATACAGGTACAGGAGTGATGATCATCAGGGGCACATAGTTCTGTTAATGCTACCTTTAATATTTGCATTGCTTTATAAGGTCAGGGAGACAAGTTTAAAGTGTCACAGTAAATCTATGATCATAAAGGATATAACATGATTTTCTTTAGTTTATGTTTATTTTGAGAAAAAGGATGATATTTCACTTCCTGATGCTGAATTTAGGGATAATAAGCACCCTCTAGAGGATGGTTGAAAGCACATGTCTTTGAGTCTGTCATTTTCAGCTGGAGTATAGCAGCCTACTTCGTCTGTCAATGTTGATGTGTTTCATTGCTCATTCTGTCAGTAGTGGAAGGGGTATTACAGGTGAAATTAGAATGTCGTTCAAAAGTTCATTTATTTCTGTGATTCAACTTAAAATGTGAAACTAATATATGATATAGACTCATTACATGCAAAGTGACAAATGTCAAGATTATCATTTTTTAAGTTTAGTTTAAGTTGAATAAGAGAAATGAATGCACTTTTTAACGATATTCTAATTTTCCGAGTTTCACCTGTTCTCAATTTTCTTACTTAGTAAAATAATAAAAATATCTACTTTCAGATGTACTTTAAAGGTGAATTACGTAACTTTTTATGTGGGGGGGGGGGGGGAGGTTGATATTTGTGCATGTTTGACCTTGTATGGCTGTATGAGTGAGTAGGGGAAAGCTGCAGACCCAGAGCCAGACAGATCTACCGTGAAGCGAATCCACCATGATAGTGCGCCCTCTTCTGGATAAGACGGATCTAGACCGATCAGTTTTTATAGGGCAAATATGCACAAATATCACCCCTTTTTTTCCACATAAAAAGTTGTATAATGCACCTTTAAGTAAAAAGTATTCAATGTCAGAGACTGGAGATTTCAGAGTTTGTTATTGTGATGTTTCTCATCAGAATGGCTTTAGATTGCTATGGTCATAAAGAGGTCACTGTGAAAATACAAACTGTATGTTTAAATCACAATTACAGCCATTAAATTGAATACAGTTAAAGGGTGTATTCATCTAAAGTGTAGTGACATCATATTTACGTCAGTTTTACTTTTTCCACCACTGCATTTTATGTCTGCAGTTTTGTGGTGGGCTCCGATGGCTATGTGTACGAAGGCGTGGGCTGGAACACAGTGGGGAGGCACACCAGAGGCCAGAACAGCATCGGGTACGGAGTGTCCTTCATCGGGAACTACTCCTCGGTCCTGCCCTCGCGCTACACCCTGGATCTGCTGCGTCGCTGGCTGGTCCAGTGTGCTGTGGGCGGAGGCAGACTGGTGTCCAACTTCACACTCAAAGGACACAGACAGGCGGTCAACTACACCACCTGTCCTGGCGACACACTCTTCTCAGAAATCAGTCGATGGGAGAACTTTAGGGAATGACAGGGGGTTGGATTGGGGCAAGTGCTTTTCAGTGAATAAAGAGCAATACATTACTCAGAATGTGTGGTCTTATTATTGTGACAATACAATACAATACAATACAATACAATACAATACAATATAATACTCTTACCAATTATTCGTATGAGGTAGTTCACCATCACCTTGACAAAAGGAGCAATTGCTACTGACATCTTTTAAAAAACGACAAATATAATCTTTTACTGGGTAATATCTATGTCTAATTTTAAATAAGCACTCTTTGACCTTATTATAAGGTAACAGAAAAAACTGTACGCCATTGTTTTCTACTCATAGGAATCCATTTTTGTTTACATACAGGATTTATAAAGTCATCAAAATGAGCTCTAATAAACTTATTTGTAAATTTCTTATCAGTGAGACTTATTCCCTCAACAGTGATGGGACTTTGATTATATTTATATCAGTTAGCTGTAAACGTTTTGCTAAAGAACTAATACCGTGTGGAATTGACTTAGTCACCATTTCATACCCCTGGCTCTTATGTTGTTTCAATGTTAAACCTGTCAATGAACTCATTGTAATCAAACCAGTCCCCGTTATCAAGTAATTGGCTTACAATGACTACATTTTTGCAAAACAAATGATCTAAAAACAAAAGCATTGTTCCATATAATGTAATTGTGAGGAGAGTAGTTATGTTTGAATAATAAAGACCAACATAGCAACACCTGTTGATGAAACTTGGCTAATTTTACAGGCAGTTTTCCAAGAGCAAAAGGACATCGCAACAAAAAATGTAGACCTCCTGACTTATTGAAGAAGAAATTGGGGAAAATGCTCCATAAACTTTTGGAGTTCTTTAGAAATATCTTAAGCCAACTGATTGTGATTATTTGGTTAAAAGTAGTTATAGATAAAAAAAAAAAAAAAAAAAAAAAAATCTAAACCGCCTTCAGATAATTGGTTGGAGAGACAGATTTTTTAACTTGGTGAGATTTGTTCTTCCAGAGGGAGTTGAACACATTTTTTATCAACGTTGGAACTGAGAGCTTTAATTGGGGACAGCTAGTGTTGAAAATATGTAAGAGCCTATAATATAAGAGCCTTCTGCTTTGCTTAATAGCACCGGATAAGTCTCTACCCAGCCAACAATTACATTTCTTTTTGATTGGTTACAGGCAAAATGTTGTTGTTAGCCATCATGTCATCTTTTGAAATTTTAATACCTAGATAAGTTACTGTGTGTTTCACTGGAATGCCACAGATGTCAGTAGCAGAAGCATTACATGGGGTAAAATTTCATATTTTTTAAAATTAAGTTTTAAGCCAGATATGTTTGAAAATGTAGATATAACAGAGAGAGCTTTTGGAACTTCATCTGAATCTCTTAAGGAAATTGTTGTATCATCAACAAGTAAATAATTAAATAATAATTTGGCCCACAAGTAAACCCCCTATTAATATTGAATCTGCTAGATCACGTATTTCCAGGAGGTCCACCCATTATTGTTCATTGTAATTTACTTCCTGTAGCTCACAGATCACGTGGTGCAGAGGACACGACAGACGGAAAATAAGTCACTCCCAAGTTGTCAAAGTGAAACAGAAAGGAAACTGCTGCCTATAAAACAATCAGCGCAGAGCACCAGAGCACATACAGAGGTGTGCACTGACTGGATTTCTTTATTGCTTTACTTCCCAAAGGAACACCATGGGTGAGAGTGAACTCAACTTAGTTATAGAAGATTGTAGAACATGTTAATCTTGTATTTAAACAAAGTGTCTCTTTTACACATGCTTTGAAGACATCAACATTATTACAGATGCCACTGGTGCAACTCAAAAAACAGCCCGTCAAGATCGACTGACAAGTGAAGGTACGTTTTTATTTCCAGTGTTTTAAGCAGAGGTGGATACAGTTGCAAAAATATTTACTCATGTAAGGCTACTTTGAAATAATAATGGAGGTAAAAAATCGTGACCCAAATAAATACTCACTTAAAAGCAATAAGTAAAGCAAAAAAAGTAGAAAATGTTACTCGAGTACTGTGAGTAGGCCTAACTGTTTGAGTGTAAAAGTCTGATTAAGGTTTCAGTTGTGACATAAATCATGAGAAACAAAACTTGTATTATTGTGAAAATCCTTATATTTCCAAAGAAATACCATGAACAATATTCAAAATGTCTGGAGAAAAAGGGCCACGGAGAAAAACTACATGTATTTTAGTTCGACATGAAGCTCTTTAAACATAACTTTTTTTTTACTCAAGTAAGAGTACCCATACTTCATTACAATATTACTCAAGTACAAATAAAAAAGTACTGAATGATATAGCTATAATGAGTACAGTTTCCTGTGCTTATACTTGAGTAAATGTAACTGAATACTACCCCCCTCTAGTTTTAAGACAAACTTCAGCTCTTTCTTTTTCATGCAGGAGTACCAGCATCTCAACAAATGGCAAAGATTGATCTGGAGAGAATGAAGAAGTACAAGGACATGATTCAACGCGTGGGAAGGGATTTAAAGATCGACCCAGCCCTCATAGCAGGGATCATCTCCAGAGAGTCCCGTGCTGGAAATGTACTGAATGATGGCTGGGGAGACCATGGCCGTGCCTGGGGACTGATGCAGGTTTGTATTTAAAGCAACTGTCCACGTTTGGGATGGTATTTATTCTGAGTATTAGCTTAGTGGGTTCAGTGACATTTCCCCCCAGTAGACTGATATAATTTCATAGATCACAAAGCTTTATCGTCACAAGATTTTTAAATGTGTCTTGAACCTTAGTGATCAATTCTCTGCAACTTAACACAGTACTTTGTGGTGTATGAATATGGCTTGTGTGTTTAATCCACCGGTTGCTTCAGGTGGATGTGTCTCCAACCGGGGGGAACCACACAAAGCAGGGCGACTGGAACAGCGAGGAGCACCTGCGTCAGGCCACAGGGATCCTGCTGTATTTCATTGATCGGATCGGGAAAAAGTTTAGCGACTGGACTGAAGCGCAGCAGCTGAAAGGTGCGTCACATTCAGTCAGCGCCAAGCATTGCTGTTGACTTTCTTACATTTCTCACGGTGTCTGTGTGCCTGCAGGAGCAATTGCAGCCTACAACACGGGGGACGGAAGAGTTCACAGCTACAGCGGGGTGGATGAAAACACCACAGGCAAAGACTACGCCAATGATGTCGTTGCCAGGGCTCAGTGGTACAAAGTCCATCTCTTCAATTAGACGGTGTTTTTTTGTTTTTGGCAAAAAGTCTAGATGCAAATATACATAATAATTGAAATCTTAAAGTGATGCATGCAAAAAGAGGCGAGAGAGAGTTAAATTTCATAAGTACAGTAAGTGTTAACTTCATTGTTCAGGTGCACACCCTAGACAGAGCCACCACCCATAGCCTCACCCAGAAATCGTTAATTACTCACTGTTAATAAATCCTTTAATCACACTGTCTGTAGTGGACTGGTTCTTCACATTTTCACACGTTTCCTTGAGGATTTTGCAACTTATTATTACTCACAGTGGGAAGTTTTTTTTTTTACTCCGTTTGTTCAAACATATGTAACTACGTACTACCTTCTGATCAAGTACAAGTCTGTCACTGGGCGCAGTGATAGTCCTGGTGGCGGCTCAGGTCTAGTTTGTGGGTGAAGCCACAGAGACACAGGGGGCAGTGGAACGGCCGAGGCGCCTGGTGCTTCTTGCTGTGGGTGATCAGGTTCGAGCTCTGACTAAAGGTTTTCCCACAGATCTGGCACATGTGCGGCTTCTCTCCTGTTAACAGAACGGCAGTCAGTGTTGCTCAAAGTGTTGCTCAAAGTTCTCAAAATATATACTTCGATCTTTAGTTTGCATCACTCACCACAAGACGGGCTTTTTACATGTTTAATTAAGATCGAAAACCAAAGCTGATCAATATTATTTTTTCATATTGACCAGCCCTAATTTTTCCTAATACAGTGTAATATAGGCTACATTGCGTCTGTGAAAAGAAGTACTATGTCTATTTAAAGGAGCTATACCTGATTTTACTTCAAGAAATGGAATGAAATTTATTTTGTCCTCCTTTATTATTGTAAACTCAAACGTTTGTGGAGAAAAGAGCGTGCATAAAATTATAAAACTTTTTTTTTTTTTAGCATTTTTGTGAAAATTACCCAAAAAAGTGACCCTGCAAGTTGTGAAATGTGCCGATTAACTTGTCCGTGTAAAGAATTTGGATGCTACAAAGTATTAGTAAAGTTCCAAATGAGTTTGGACCACAACTAACATTTTAATTTAGTGGCTTCCCCTTTAATTATTTGCAATAAAAAAACAAAACAGGTATAGGGCCTTTAAATGTGTAGATACAGGAGCATGCAAATTAAAATTAACATTTCAAGTTATAGTACTTCAAGTCCCAACCTTTACTTTTTCCATCACTCCTGCAACTATATTACTACTATACTTGTGCTAGTGCTGCCTCCCTTGCTGAATATGCCAGTAACTTGAGCCACCTCTTGTACTTTTGCTTCAGTCCTTTCTCTTCTTATTCCCTCTGAATCTGAGAGCAACAAATGACTCTTAAAAAGGAGAACGCAGCTCACCGGTGTGAATGAAAGTGTGCTTCTTCATGTCCGACTTCTGGTGGAACCTCTTGCCGCAGTACTGACAGGGAAAGGGCCGCGTGTCCGAGTGAATGAGCAGGTGAGTGGACAGAGTGGAGGAGCGCTTGAACGACTTCCCACACACACGGCAGGCAAACGTACGCTCCTACAGCGACAGGGGAGAAAAAAAATCACATGGATGAATATACAAAGATATTAGCAGATCCTTTGACTGAAATATTGACTTGGTGCTACTAACCTGTTTCCTACATGAAGACTGCACACACTGAGATTTACTGGAGTTGGTTTCATTTAGAAGCGCTCTGTTCGGGTAAGTCTTGCAAATGTGAAGCCGTAGGTTAGAATGACAAGGAAATGTCTGAGAAAATAAGATGATTATTGAATTTAAAAATCGTATTGCTCGTATAAACATCAGTTCAATTTACAGTGGTTCTATTGATGAGATGATTCAGTTTGAGCTGTGTTTTTTATGTGTGATATTATTATGTGATTGTGACAAAGTTGTTTACTTTGTTTCAAAATTCAGGGCTATATTTCAAGATTAACCTCTTAACCCCCACGTGAAGCGAGCAAATTATCTCCAGTTTGGCTTTACCCAAATCTAAAAGCCTAAAAAAAAAACACGCAACAAAAAGTATCAAAAAAGTGACAAAAACTCTACAAGAAAAGTGACAAAAATGTGACAAATACACAATAAAAAGCCACAAGAAGTGCAACAAAAACTCAACAAAATAGTGGCAAAAATTAGATGAAAAAGAAAGTAAAAAATAGATGACAACAACGCAAGGAAAAGGATCCGTGTAGAGCAATTTTGAAGGTCTTAGCTTTCAAATGAGGTGTTGCACTGGTCTATAAATCCAATCGAGAAGCTTTTAGATTTGAGTAAAGCTGTAAGAGGTTAAGAGATAGACTTAAGAGCCAGAAGGATTAGACAGAACAGCTCCTCCTATGTGAATGAAGAGTGAGCGTGACGTTCAGCACTCCCCGCAAATTGTCGAAGCCGGAAATCAAACTGTGACACTCATGCTATTGTACAAACAATATGATGAATACATTGCTATTTTAACTTTGATGAAAATAATAATAAATAAAAAATCTAATACTTGGTCATGTTTGCACTTGTATTATGCAGAGCTAGATGTTGTGAAAATGTGCATCTGCGTTCAAAGCAAACATTTAAAGTGCAGTAAGCGTCTGAAACAGGGAAATATACTGGTCCTTACTTTATCACAGAGAGGGCATCTCATGTCTTCTAATCCACTCTGAAGTCTCTCTGTAATGACACATCCACATGAGTTCACTGAGTGAATAGTCATCAATTAGTGATATTTCTATTCGATTTTCTATTCTAAGATATTACCTTCACATATTGGCTCATTATGCATTGGTGAGTGAACAGTTTTGTCTGAGTGGCTGTTGCCTGGAAGGAAAGCTTGTAATGACGCTCCTGTGCTGCTGTTGTCCACTTTGGCCTTGGTGTCTGCAGAGATGTCCCAGTGTCTCCTCTGGGTTTTCTGCCCTTGTCCTGCTCTGGCTCTGGCTGTGGGACTGACTGGATGGAGACCTCCTCTCTTCACTAAGAATGAGCGTGGCATGGTGCACAAGGAGCTGCAAACGTCAGATGAAGCATTTTTTGTTTAAAATTATTGGTTTATTTGGTCGGGACAGTGCATGTTAATGAACATATATGGGTCTCATGCATGTAAACAAGCCACACCGGATTGCAGCCTTGGGCTAATTTCCATCCAGCGCCCCCCATGTACACTCTCTAACGCACTCACATTCATCCTGGCCTATTGTGCATGTTTTTAGTGGTAGGGGAAACTGGAGTACCCGGAGGAAGCCTACGCAGACACGGGGAGAACATGCAAACTCCACATTCCCTGGTGGGAATCGAACCCGGACCTTCTAGCTGTGAAGCACGAGCGCTAACTGCTGTGCTACCGTGTCGATTTACATTTACATTTAACATGTAAATGTTTGGTACATTGCAGAAAGCCTAACCTCCTGCACTGCATGCATAGTGATATTTTCTTATATTGATCACATTATTGCCCAACAGAGGGCAGTGCAGCAGTGTACTGTAGCAGTGCTGTAGAAGATAATTTATTTCAGAATAGTTTTGAGAGAAATGCAAATGATATGAACAGAAAAATAATTAAAACATGTATTTAAATCATGATAACAATCTTTTTTTTTTTTTTCGCCTATACTATAAAATATAATAGGGAAATAAATGTACTATAATGATCAAACTAAATAAAAGCCAAAACCTCTCAATCTGCATGTTAGATCAAACATCTTACTGTGATAACTTTAACTCCAGAGTGTGTTGTTGCATTTTTTTGTACGTTGTTGCGTTTGTTTGTGCGTTGTTGCGTGTGTCAATGCCTTCAGTGACCGTTTAACACATCTGTGACTAAGTGTTGGATGTGAAAGTGTTGTAGACATAATACAAAACACTGCACCAGAGCAGAACATATTCTAAAGCTTTACTGTCTGTATGTTTGCCTGACAAGTAACTAATAAGTAAAATTGTTTAAATCTGCTGTAAATCTCAGTTTTGGCTTTCACAGATTTTTCAAATAAATGAATAATTGAATAGATCTAATCAAATCTGAACAAAAACAAAAATGCTTGTCCGAAAATGTAAGCAAACTGACCTTTTGTTTCTGCGATAAGTCGAGGATGCGTTTGGCACACGAGCTGCTCAGACTCTGACTTGTGTAGAGGGACGAGGAAGTGTGTCTGACCACACAGTTTCCTCACTCGAACCCACCGCTCTATGTACAAAGATTTTCATGAGAAACAAATCACACTCATCTAAAACACAGGGAGATGAGGACCGGAGAGGACCAGGGTGGCCAATGGTGTCGACACGCCTGTTGCCACACTGCTGTTACAAGATGAGACCATTCCGACGAACTTTAGACCCAAAACTAATGCAAGAGTTTTCCCCGAAACATGATCACACCTCCTTCACATCAACTGATAACTGTAACAAAGCCAAGTAAAGGTTTCCTGAAAGCAGACACAAATGCTTGAGCAACAATAAATATGCATGTCTAGTTTTGCAAGAAAAAGAGACATCTTCCATTCATCTAGACTAAAGATTTGACAATAACTGAACAATAAGATTGAGATGGCAGAAGTCACACACAGTCAAACATTTGCAAAGGTGCAATGCAAAGTTTATTTTGTATCGTTCATAGGATACAGAACACTGAAATGCACTTCCCCTATAATAATGGAATTAATATCTTTTGTTTAAATATACTTGAGTTGACAACATCAGCGTCATGAGAGAAAGCTCGAGATAAAACATGTTGTTTGTCTGCCTCAGCTGTTATAACCCTCACTAAACACTGTGAAAACCAAGGTCTATGGCACATCATGGAACAGTGTTCACGTTGGTAAAATAAAAAGCCAGTACATTTTCTTAAATGAACGCACGCAGGCGGACACACCTTCACTCATAGTCGGACAATGGAGGGAGAAGAGCACCATAACTGAACAACAGTGTAAAACTCAATGACATTATCGGGTCATTCCAAATGTGTTTGTTTTTGTGCAGCTGGGAATGCTTTGAATGGGTCCCAGACGGTGCCATACAATAGCCGTTGAGAATTAAAACAAAAATATCCCATCTTTTAATCATTCATAACAGGGAAAGGGTTAAACGATGTAAAAACAATGTAATGACGTGTGTGAATGAAGTCGAGGTCTATAGCTGAGATTTCTGCGTAGTGATTTCATGAAAAACTGTTATTTGCGACAGAACGGTGGGCCAACTTCCTGTTAAGCTCAGTCCGAGTCATTGCTGGAAAAGACTAATCCAGTTTCCCTCTTTTAGCTCATCTACACACGTTTTACGATATGAGCACGCATTTATAACTCGTAGTACTTCTTTGTCTGTAGTGCAAAATGCAGTACTAGTCACGCTATCAAACAACACCCCCTGTTAGATTTGATCACTCCGTCTTCAGTAGTGTGACAGCTCTATATTCTCAAGCCTCTGCCCCAACCACAAGCGAGGCCATATATTTGATGTTAGACTTTGTTTTATAAATATATTGATGGATATGTCTATTCTCTGCGGTCACACTTCCTGGCAACTGTTTCAATACGAGCGATCGCGATGTCGTCACATCCGTTGGCCGTGGTAGGCATTTTACATTTTCATATTTGATAAACATTTTATTAAAATCCTATAATCAGCAAAAACAATGTCCATAAACAGGGCATTGCTTCTCTTGCGCTGTAACAGATCTATCATTTTATAAAACCGAGTTAGAGGCCTGTATGCATCAGCTGCCTACCAAACATCCGGTGAAAATTGCGGAAGTAAACAATAACAGCGATCGCTCGTATGGCAATATACTGTACCTGATATATAACACATACAATAGAACAGATCTATGTCCTGTGGGAGATCGCTCACAAATTCATAATGTCATTAATTAACAACAGCTTTTGCATCTTGGGCTAACAATAAACATACATTAGGATTTTTTTCGCCTCGATATCTTTAACACACACCCCGTTAATGTTCTCATTAGATGCTTTCAGTAGTTTTTAAATCTATATTTACCTCTGCACATGTAAACAAGATTATTTTGTGTTTGCATCTTGACATAGTAACATAGTAACACTTTAGCAGCAAGTCTCCTGTCTCTGATCCACTGTGGCCCAAAAAAGGGCCCGAGTTGGCACAAAAAAGGATAGGAACAAAATTAAATTAACAAAACAAACTAGAGAAAACCTGTACACTTGTGTAATCCTGTACAAATTCATATTAAAATAAATTACAACTCATAAATAAAACAATAAAAACTAATTTGGCAACAGTTTCGTTCTTGTATGATAAAATACGTCTTTTCACAACACTTTTAAGTTTTGTTCTTTGATCAAAATGAAATGCTATTACCGGATATCTTTATGTGACATTTTCTCACTTTTTTTTGTGGCTTTTTATGGAAATGGTGATTTAAAAAAAAAAAAATCTTTTTCCTGAAGGCAGTGATGATGGATGGTCGAAGGGAAAGGATCCAAAATGATCAGATGAGTTTAAGTTTAGTCATGTACATACAAAGTTAATTCAGTTGTCTTGAGGAATCACCTTTATGCTTTATGTCCTGGTTAACCTCCTCGTAAGGGTCACAGATTCGGGTCCAAAGTTTGACAAAATGCATTGATCGACAGCTAAGATGGATATGTCTCGGTGACGGTGGCAATTAGAGAAGAATCTTACAGTTTAGTGGCTGTTTTAGTCCACAAAATGCCGCCAAGTAAATCACAGGATCCGACAGCTCACGGTCTTTTTTTAATTTGTCCCATCCACTGATATTGGTCTAGTTGACTCCATCCATGGTCTCTGCACACACCATGCTGCCGTAGAGCTGCTGAGGGTTGGGTTGTGTCCGCTCCTCCGCCTCACTGTCAGTGCTGCCCTCGCTGTCCAGGGGCGCAGACGCGTGGCACGGTCCCGACAACGAGGGGTACAGGGCGTTAGGGGGCAGGGGGCTGGGCAGGAGGTCTTCGTCTGAACTCAGGTAGTCTCCCTCTGCGGACGTGGGGCTGGTCAGGTCCTGGTAGTTGGTGGTCCCGCTGCCGCTGCTGAGCCGGGTGCCAGAGGTCAGCTTGTGTCCACGCAATATTCGGATCTGAGGATACAGGGGAGTTAGGAGAAGACTCAAAAGGCTAAGAGGAAACAAAAGTCTGTTGTTCAAGCCCTGAGTCTGGCCTGATCGAACAAAATATATGAAATGTATATTACTGTGGTTCAGAAACAAGAAAAATGGTCTGAGGAAGGAACTGCTGAAACATTATGATGAAATAAATGAAACTTGGGACATCTTCTGTATGAGTGTGCGATGCAAGTTTTTGAAGATTTTTCCTCAACATCTGCACCTCTATTACAAAATATATTTTTTATCCATTTACATTTTTCAGATTTTTTGGCCTGTAGGCTTCGTCTGATATGACATCACAGGGTAACAGGGAGATATATATTCATTAACAAAGCCAGACCTCCAACACACGATGCTGAGGACGAAACAGTGTTCTGCCATATGAGCTTTAACCAGGAGACTATCGGCTTTCCAGTTTATTAATTTCAATATATACCTACACAAATATAATATACTATATAAACAAATATCAAATATACATATATACATTTTTTTTATATAATATATCTCTATAACGATTCATTTTGATCATACATTTCTGTTACTGATTATAATTCACTTACCATTTACAGTAAAAACCTATTGTATTGCAATGTGCAAAACCTCAAAAAGTACTCACTAAATCAGACCATTTCTGCTGTTCATGGACTTGTTTGACATCACCAGTGGCCTGGGTGCTGTGTGATTTGTAGGCCACAGTGACTGCAGGTGCAAACTGCAGCACAGCTGGAGGTGCGTGTCTGTCTCCACACATGTACAGTGTGTGTCAGCCTGGACCTACCACACCAGCTCATAGCAAATCTCAGAGGTTTTAGTTTCCCCTTCACACACTAGTATCGCTAAATGGTGGGAGCCGTGGTTAAAGAGGGGAAATGCTCTGACTGCTCTGCTCCCCTTAATGCGCACAAGTAAAGTATGCATCTTGTTGCCATGGCGCTCAGCGAGTGACAGACTCCACCACATAAAACATTTGTGCGTGCACTGTCGATGTGACTCAAAACAAAGCTGGAGACCTGATGGTACTGAGATTTGTCTGAATTGCATTCTGCCTCCTCGTCTGCACTCACGCAAGTTTCAGGTGAATTTGTTGAACTAAAAATGTGAGTGAGGTGAACGGGAAAGAGGTGCAATGAAGAGCACTGCCATGGTTTTTACTGTCACGCACAGCTCACAGCTCCTCAGCGGTAGTAGCAAAACAAAGTGCTATTTCTCCTGTAAACTCGCGGCCATGTTCAGCGCTCCCATTTGAGTGACAGCAGCTGTAGAGCGGCTTTTTAATGTGTGTGGGCAAGTTGAGACTAATTAATCGCACAATAAATAAGTGTACGCTGTCAACTTGTTAACGCGATATTTTGGACAGCCCTATTTAATAAATAGAATGAAATAGAATGAAAATTAAATTGTGTTATGTTGTTTCAGAACCAGGTAGCGTCAGTGGAATTAAATGATGTAGTGTGCTTTTACTTGAAAGTTGATCAAAACTAATGTGTGATCAAACTAATGCATGATAAAACTAATGTATGATATACCACACCTCATTTCTGAGTTCAGTGATCTGGTCTCGGAGCTGGTTGATGTACTGTCTGGAGTCTGAGTGGTTGAGCTGACCCTGAATCAGACCTTCCTCTTTCTGCAAAAGAAGAAAAACAAAAAACAGTAAATATTAAAATCAGTTACAACTAAATCACAAACCAGTATCTCTGTAAGATACAGTACCTGTATCTCCAGTTCAGCGATCTTCTGCCTTAACTCAGCCATGGCCGCCATACTGTCTGCTTCTCTCAGGCGCACTGCCATCACCTCCTCTTTGCTCTGAAGGTTATATAGACAAAAGAAAGACAAGAGTTACTAAATACTCTATGTGCTATGCACAAACTCAACTGAATCAAAACGTTAAGGATTGCAATTAGCAAATCAGAAAAGCTGCAATTTAATATAATGTAATATACTAATGAGGATGTTTCCCATCTCATTGCAGAGGCTTCTTCTCGTGTTTTGGCACCAATTCAAACCAGCCGAGTGATAATAAGCCTTTGCAATGAGAGGTTTGAGACATTTGCAAGTTTTCCAAAATCGCTCATCCGTATAGTTCACAACAATCGGTCTACTTTGTTGATCCCAGACCTTGCAGTCAAATTCAGCCTGCTTCCTCTTCATCTCGCTGAGCTGCGTCTGCAGAGCTTTGTTCTGATTGGACGCCATCTGGAGCCGGTCCTGGAGAGCCGAGCGCTCCTGCTCATGACGACCAATGAGTTTGCCATGGATCTGATTCTACAAGACAAGAATATCTAACTTTGTAATAAACATTCCCACAAACTCTTCAGCATTACAGGGGCATCACATGGAGGAGTTCTGACCTGACTGTCCAGCTGCAGCACCTTGAGTTTGACCTCTCGCAGCTCGGCCTGGGCCTGAGCCTCTCTCAGTCGCACCGTCATCAGTTTGTCCTGGAGCTCGTTCATGGCATTTTTCTTTGGAGACTCTTTCCAGTGGCTGCTCCCACGGGACATGTGGTGCTGTGGGACACATGGTGAACATCAGGCTCTAGAGGGAATTCTCTAAAGACAAGTCTTTAGCTGATACATTTAGTGCTATGTACTGCCGCTACCTGCCAGCGCTGGTTGAGATCAGTAACCGTGTCCTGCATCTCTCTGAATGAACTCAGTGTCTCCAGCTCCCGCAGCTTCATCTGCTTCACCTCCTCCTGCAGAGCCGCCACGTTGTTCTCATCAGGCAGACAAGTGTTCTTCTGTGCAAACAAATCAACAAAGCCTTTACAAGAGCAAATACGGTAAGAGTGAAGCTATACATTTGCAGGTTGGGAACCAAATGGTAGATGTGTCCGGGTTGAAATGAAGTGGACATAAGCATGCAAGTTCATGAGGTATGGTTTTAAACAGGAAAATGGTAGTGTGTGTTGACAAAACTAATGAAATCATTCTAATGTGGTCACACTTTACAGTAGTAACATAATACTATGGTAACTTATACAAAAAGAGGTTATATCGTATGAAAATGAGCACTAAACCAGCTGTGCCTGGTAGCAGAATGTTTAATGCTTGATAAAGTGGCATGTACTGTATTTAGTCTACTTTGTGTTATGTCATAGGAATGTCATCATGAACTACATGTTCACTCTTTACCTTCTCCAGGTCTAGGATTTTGTCCTGCATTTCCTTCAGAGCCCCCAACAGTTCAGTCTCACGCAGCCGAGATTGCTCCAACTGTGTTTGCAGGTTGTTCACAAAAGGCTCTGTGAACTGAAAGGCATCACACAGGCACTTCAGGTCACTTATACATGTCACAAATATATCTGCTTCATAACTTCCATTGAGACAGTATTAACTGAAGGTATAGTATTGTCTGCACATGCACAACACAAAGTAGGTAAAAGGGACATGGCTTTTGTGTGACGTAAAAACATAGAAAGCCACAGTGATGCCAATGACAGTGTTGAGTCTACCACTTCAAAGTGAAACTACAAAGAACGAGGGTGTGAAGTGGAAAAATACCAACATATCAACCCAAAATACAGAGTGTGAAATCAGACAGAACATAGCGTGAGGCTGAGTCTTTCGATTAGTCATTTATGTTCTATCAGTCTTCAGTGATCAAAGAGGAGCGTGACAGACTCTGATGAGTGAAAGGTTATGTCAAACATACACAGAAAAAAGCAATATCCAAAAGATATTGCAATGTTTGAAGAAATTATATTCAAATAAACGCCACGCAACAAGCAAATCTTGATACTGGTCTTCCTATGAAAAATTAGGATCCTTAAAGACCAAATATATGTACATCTAAATCATAAGAAACACTAAAACAGGATGAATATTATAGGGAATTAATGATAAAAAATGAAATGAATCAATTGACATTTTTTTGTAATAAATAATAAAATAAACCTAGTATATATATACCTAAAAGTACATAGTAAAGTAATGTATCGCTATGCCAATATTTCAATTATACAGTACAATTCAATGGACACCGCTTCTGAATGTCTCAGAATAAACATCAACTATAACAGAAGTATTTAGCTTGCTCCATCGCTTTAACACAACAGGCCTGTAACACTTTTCAGTGCAGTGTGATTTTGAGCGCCTTTGTTTACACAGTTACCTTCTGCTGCTGCAGTTCTCTGATGGTGTCCTGCGCTTTCTCCAGACTCTCGCTGGCCGTTGTGCACTGCTGCCGCACCACAGCCAGCTCCCGCTTTATCACATAGTTCTCTTCAGCCTCCTGAGCCCGGGTCACCTGGCCCTGCAAGGTAATAACATGCACACATGAACTCTAACAAATACACAAATTAATGGGTTCACGAAAAGAAATGCAACTGTTCAGGCTGCTTTTTTCACAAGTAACATCACGAAGTAAGTGAATTATTTGGTGGTTCAGTTCAAAATGTCAGTTCATCCATATAGTGCACAAAGACGGAAATTTTAAATGTTTATTTTGTGTCTTTTGGTGTACACCATAAGATTAATCATAGGACTCCCCACACCAAACCTAAAAGATCAAAATAAATGGGCCATTGGACACATTTGCACTAGCAATAGAACAGGACTCCACACACCCCCTGCAGTCACCTCACCCTCTGCCCTCAGGACGGAGGTACAGAAGGCTTAGATGCGGGAAGGCTCGTTTTAAAAGAAGCCTGATCCCGTCAGCCATCGAATTTCTTAACGACAGGCCCCGCTGAGTGCACCCCATTCTGTTTGTTCTCCGTTGTTCTGTCTGTCCTTTGTCAAACATGCACTGTGTACGTGAAAAAGAACCCCCCCCCCCGGGAAAATCTAAAGTCTAAGTCCAAGTCTAATGTTTTAACCTCATCAAATCACTTTGTACTGAACCACAGAAGCATCAACGATAGTACATCAATGTATAAAATGCACAAAACAGTGACATTTGATGACATTCATAGTCCATGCCACATGCGGGAGTAAACGACCTCATTGTATTATCGACCCTCGGGTTCACATGCATTCATATGGTGTAAAAGGGATCATGTGTGTACAGACAGGAAATTGGTTCAAGGGGACCACACAAAGTGCAGGAGTGAAAGAAAGGACAGATAACAGTTCTCTACCTGTATCAGTCTGTCTGCCAGAGCAGCACTCTCCTACAGTGAAACCCAGGAGAGATTCGGAGGGAGACAAAGAGAGGAGGGGCGAGAAGAGAGTGAAGAAAGTGAAATCACCAGGAAAAGTCCCAACAGAAACCAAGAAGAGAAAGAAATTACACAGATAAGGCTTTGAGTGAACACGGTCCAGGATAATTGGAAAGATAGTTGAAGAGAAGACACTAAAAAAAAGTAATTTGTTACAGTCTGCCAGGAACAATTACAGCAGCCGCAATGAATAAAATACAGAATAAATGGACGCAATGATTGATAAAACGCAGAGGAGCAATAACATCATACATTTTGTCATTTTACTTTGTAAAATGTCTTTGAATAGTGTATTGAAATGGGTTAATACAAGGTTTAATGAAGACTCATTAGAAAACAATACCTTTTCTAACGTCTCAATCCTTTGCTTCAGGAGGCGGTTTTCTGTGCGTAGCCGCTGGCAGAAAGACAGAAAAACGTATTCAAGCTTTCATCCTTGTTTTTGTAGCAATGACATAGTACATATACCTTTATTTCAATTTGTTCTTCCATTTCTTTGTTCTTTATTGTGGTATATTCTTTCTCCAACCTGGAGTGAAAAAGTAAACTGAGCCGAGAATCTTTGGAGTGTTATATTAGAGTTATTAGTATAAAAAATGAGGAGCTCATACTTCTTCATCCTCTTGGGGTTGTATTTGACTTGGTAAGCCCTGAGGATTAGCTTGTCTGGGCAGCTGTCAAACTGGTGAGGGATCACTTTTTGGAAATGCTGCAAAAAAAGACGAGAAAAGTCAAAGGCCTGAGATAAAAAAGCTGTTATTGTTATGTTTTGTTACCTGTGACATGCCCTCCATGTCCAACTGAATGAGGTCAGTCTGGTTGTACTGTAGGATGGCGAGGCCAACTCGGAAAATAATCTCCAGGCCCTTCAGATATATTAGACACGGCACAGTCTATTATTCAGTAAACATATGAATAATGCACCATTTAAAAACCAGCAGCATACTATAAACATACCTCATACATGAAAATATCAAAGATGCGCGTTGCAACAGGAAGAGGCAGGAAAGTGAGGAATAGAGTGAGAAACCAGGACGAGGCGTACATGGATGTGTGAAAACTCTGGGACTTAAAGTGAATGTTCAATTCAGGGAGCTGCTCCTGTGGTTCAAAAAATTATCAACTTCATTATAAATTCTGAAATGGTGCCCCCTTGTGGGCAAATGCCACACTACAGGTCTCAGTTATACCTGCAGTAGATACTCAAATTGGTAAATACAGAGGCCCAGTTCAGCCATGCTGGGTTTGAACAGCTCCCTCAGACGATACTCCTGCATTAGACGCACAAACACACAGAAGGCTTCTTCCTCAGGCATCTGGAAAGACAGGAAACTCTTAATACTGTGGCAAATGAGCTGACAAGACTATTTAAAAACATACTGTACACTAACTTGCATCAGCAACAGCCCCACAATGAATGCACTGCCTTGACAGTAGCCCACCTCTCGATCCACGAGAGAATATGCCTGTGAAACACAAACATATGTTTTAGACAGATGTCCTGTTAGCATCTGTGATTCTCAACAAGATGAGACGACTAGAGGCTTCTCATTTCCTAGAGAGCAGAAAACAGAAGCTGCTTTTGGGGCTTTCTGAACAAGATTTAATTCAGATTTCCTCTTGCCAGAGCTCCACATTAATAATATCATGTTAGGAGCATGGTCTGATCACGAATACTACTGTAATAATTGGAACTCAAAATGTTTTAGAAGAAATAAAAGTTTAGCAATTACGTTCTTTGGAATCATTGCTTTAGTTCATAAACACCTTAAGATGTATGCAGTTTGGCTGGAAAATAAGAAAACCACTATACTATGTACCTATTAAGCCAATCATTTACTCCTTAACAATGAACAGTGGTGGGCAGTACCTTCATCACGTTGAAGAGGACCTCCTGACCCAGACTGTCCTGGCCTTTAAAGAACTCATGCTCAGGATAGGTGCGGGCGATGTCTCTGCGAATCAGTTTTTCACAGGGAGATGACATCTTGAGCAGTTCAGAATACTGGTTTTTCACTGGCATGTCTGTGGCATTGCCAAGTAGCTGCCACACGATGGCACGGAAATGGTGAGGGATTCCCTTCCTGATCAGCTCCTATGACCGCAAACAATCACAGAGATGGACTGAGAGGTAATAAAGGCTTTTTGTTTGACAAACTTGCAGTTTGATTCTTTTCTCCATAAGTTATCCATTTGACAGAGAGGGAGAATGAGTCTTCTAAATTAGTGTCTCCCAACCAGGGGTACAGGGACTTACAGGGAATTATTTCAGATTTAAAAAAAAAGGTCAAAGGAAAAATTTAGTTTTAATTACAGTGGGTTGCATAAGTATCTTTTATACATTTTGCCACGCTATGGACCATAAACATAAATATTAATTGAACTTTTATGTGAAAGACACACACTTAGTGACACACGATTGTGAAAAATCAACATGTTTCATTTTGTGACTATACTTTAATCGTGTAAAGGCTCATGTAACCATATTTAAATAGGGAAAACGTGGAAGAGCTTGGTTGCTTCTAACTTCACCTCCGTTTGGATCCATAGATGAGAAGAGGAGAGGCTATGCTAACTCATCTGGGCTCTGTTTACGTGACTGAGGGCACGCATACAGACCAGACAGCTACATATCAACTCGTCTAAGCTAAGGTAAGATCATATCTCTGTATTTAAAAACGGTGGCCTATTCCTTTAAACCAGAGATCTTCTAATACAGGGGTAAATTCTCTATGACAGCCACTTGCCTTTAGAAGTTTGTCTTTTTTGCGCCTCCATTCTTCCCACTCATTGACTATGCGCCCCCACAGGATCCATGTATCCTCCTCCAGGTGGGATAGGTTCGAGGAGGCTGAGGAGCTGGACACAAGGGACGAGCCACTGTTGCGTCTTGAGCCGCTCATAGACCTCATGGATTTGGAATCAGCCTCCAACAACCTGCGATTAAAGGGATAGTGGGTAACTGAAAATATTTTGGAAAACATTGAAAACATTGAGGACGTTTTGCTTCTAGTCACAGAAGCTAATTCTTAGCTCTTTATGTCAGAAAAGACATTTAACCCATAGTGGACCTAAATAAGAGCCAGGCTCCTCCCAGGAGGAGGGAGCCAAAACTGCAGAACATTCCTACTCAAATTGTACAGTATCACTGAACTAGCAAGTCTTTGTTCTGCTCTACTGCAGAGTCAATGGGCGTAGACGACCCAATAGCCTTAACAAAAGAGGGCCGATCCCCTTTTCAGTTCTTTTTCACCCATTCCCCATGATTATAAATACCTGTTTTGTTCCTCCAGTTTGGCCAGAAGCTCTAGTTCATCTGGACTGAGGTTCTCGGAGTCTGCGGGCGACACTGCTGGAGCTGAGAGTGCGGCATCATGGGAAGAGGAGTCTGGACTGAGCAGGGGGCTGCCTGCAGACGGGTCAGGGTCCACGCCCGGAGGCGACGAGGGGCACTCCAGCTGAGCCATGGGGCCTTCCCTCTCAGGGCTGTTACTGGCTACAGACATGGTTCAGCCTCACTGGTCTGTCCTCTGGGCCCGCTGTGTCCTGTTCAACCACCAGTCGGCCTGGGACCCAATCTGATCAGAGCTCTTCAAGCCTGGCGAGCAGAAAAAGTGAATCAAAATCATTTTTGCCCTTAATGCTTTATTAGATACAGCAAAGGATGAAAGAAGGTGAATATATTGATATATTGATATAGGAATCTGCAATTGTGATAAAACATTGCCAACCAAATACAGTCAAATGTTCATTTATTACTGTAATTCAACTTAAAATGTGAAATTAATATATGATACAAGTATGTTATTATTTTGATGATAATGGCTTACAGTCCATTTTTTAAATATTGTAATTTCATGAGATTTTTCAGAGCTGAGCCATAATAATCAAAATCATAACAAATAAAGGCTATACATATCTCACTTTGCATGTAATGAGTCTATATCATATATTTTTGTTTCACAGCTTAAGTTGAATAACTGAAATGAATGCACTTTTTACCGATGTTCTAATTTTCCGAGTTTCACCTGTAAATAGAGGAAACCATGTGAAGCTGTGGCCTTTTTACCCCTTAGGGCAGCTGAATTAGCACAGTTGATGGAGCGTCTTGGGTGAGAGAGGTTAAACAACAATTAAACTAGTCCAGACGACAGCTTTGTCCATGGCAGAAAACTCACATACGGCTGAGAGTTTACACAAATAAAGCATAAAGGAATCATTGTTAAATACCTAATACACACTTCAATGCAAGTGATGGCTGCTCCGCCAACTCAAATAACTGCGAAGGAGTGGCCCTTAGTCACCGATGAGATCAAAATGAATCACCAGTCGACCACAAGTATAATTCAAAGCCCAATCAGAAACAAATTAGATATTAATTTGATCTGCAACAATACAAGCAGATGTGGCTGACTCTTTATTTAAGTGCTCTGCTCAAAGAAAAAAAAAGCAACAGCGAGTATGTAAACATGTGACAGGATAATGCATCAAAGGTAACACAAAAGAACAAAACAAACCACAAGACTGTGTTAATAAAAAGCAGGCAAATGGCACTGCACCAAAACAATCGCAGAGCAACACAACAGATGGGACTAAATAATTGATTTGTCATGTTTCCCAAAACAGAAAGCCGAGTTATTTAATTTATTAATTTCTAATATTAGAAGAAGCAACAAGCTTTAGCGTTTACAGTGGGACATGGCCTCAGCATGACCACACTGTAACAAACATGTCCATAAAGCAGATGCCTAAATATAAATCATCAGTTAGCTTCCAGATGTTTGTCGAGTTTTGTGGGCTGTGTTTTATGTTTCAGTCACACACTCACATCACATACACAAGTCTTTCTAGTGCTGCGTCCATTAAAGTGCAATTTCAAAAGGTCACAACAGCCCGTTAGGGAAAATGAACAAGGCTTTTCCCATTGCCTGCATCCAAACAATTGTCTTCGATGCAAACCATGTGATGCCTCTTCAGTGGGAGATGACAACATGCATTGATATTAAGTGCAATGAAATGGATCATAATTTCACTACCTACTTTATAAGATACACAACTTTACTTTTTGTTTTACTTAACAGTTACTACAACTGTGAAGAGACGCGTTTTGAAATGTAAAAACCAGTATGTGCCATATAAAATGACCACAAGATAAGAGCTGCTTGAAATCCCCATCAGCTGCTGATGTTAATGGGGATGTGAATAAACATATATTGATTAAATTAATAAATTATGATTGCAGAAGACACTATAAGAAAGGGTTTACAGTCTGTTCTGGTCTAAGAGAGAAAATATGGCTTTGCTTTTGTAGAGGCCTCTCTACAAAACTGAAGTATTTCTATGAATTGCTGTGTTTTTTTGTCTGCTTTTGGGATGTTTTTGTGGTGTTTTGTCACATCTTTGAGGACTGGAGAGCATAGTTTTGCAAGGCCTGACTAAGTAAAATAAATGTTTCAACATAATAAAATAAATAAGGTTACGGGGATGTGATCTGCTCCTGATCTCAACAAATACAAGTGGTGTGACAGAAAACAGTAAAATAGCACTTGTATAGCATTTTTTTTGGATATCAAGCTGAACTACAGACTGTTGTGTTTTGGTTCTGTGCAGGGTCCTTCAACTGGCTTTCCAACTGACTGAAGGACAACTTCTTCCCCTCGGCCAGGGGTGTCAAACTCATTTGGGTCGTGGGCCAAAATTCAGCTCCCACGGCGGGTCGCGGGCCACATATAACAGGAAAATATTATTGAGAACACTTTTCCATGAATAAATGAATAAGAATAATAATGAGCTGTGATTTGTTTAAAGCCCCAACTTGACTTTAGCCTAATCAATAACAGCAGCTTACGCTTATATTGCACTTTACAAGCCTGTGTCACAAGTTTCTCAAAGTGCAACATAGTAGTCATTATTCATTGACTTAATTGGTTGTAAGCTGTTGCTGAAACCCAGTCCTGGGGCAGACTGACCATTTACCACATGGATATAATGTGTTGTTCATATCCTGATCTCTTGTTATGTCGGTGCCCTCTGCTGGAGATGAAAACTTTCCCTTTAAAAAAAAAAAATTAAGCTGCCCCCTCGTGGCTGGAGTGAGGACTCTGGTTATTCTTTAAAAAATCATAACTATGCACAAGAATGGGCTCGAAACTTACTTTTTTTTTACATAGTCTGTAATTTCTGCTCTACAAGGCAGGGGCCAGAATAGATAATCTAGCAGGCCGCATGTTTGTAGGCTGTCAAAGAAGCTGAACTCTCCCCTTCACTTCCTCTGCAGCCCCAAATTGCAAACATACTATGCATTTTATGTTACTCTGTATAACATATTTATCACATCTAAATGTCTCTGAAGACAAGCTTGTAACAACAAGTAATATTGAGTAAAAAGAAGAAAACAACATGTGACCTGTCTGCTCTTAGCAAAGACAAAATAGCCGACAATGAAAGAACAAAACTATACTAGCACAACCATGATCTAGCCATGTCACTGCGGCCTGGTCTGCTGTAAAAGCTCTGAGTCACGCAGGAGAGTAAAGAGTGTGGCCCAAACAGAAGGACATTGTGAAGGTCTATGACAAAGCACAACACTTCCCTTGAGGCCGGCTGCTGATCAGTGTGTGACAGCCGCCTAATGCCACGGTTCGCTCTGAATGCTCAGGACTAAAAATACAGCCGTTTCTGACCAGGGCTGTATTTCTTTATGATTATGAGGGATATGATTCATTGAGGTTACTGTGGTTATGTGCCTTCCATGTCTCACCTACATACATTTATTGAGCTTGAAGGTATGTTTATATATTCTCATATACGTAAACATTACACAAACAAAAGCAGAAACCTTAGGCTACATTACAAATTCCTCTGAGTTTTTAATTTGGCACTAAATGTAATCCATGGAGCGTGAGATCGACAGACGGATCGGTGCAGCGTCAGCAGTGATGCGGTCGCTGTATCGGTCTGTCGTGGTGAAGAGGGAGCTGAGTCGGAGGGCAAAGCTCTCGATTTACCGATCGATCTACGTTCCCACCCTCACCTATGGTCATGAGATTTGGGTAATGACCGAAAGGACAAGATCACGAATACAAGCGGCCGAAATGAGTTTCCTTCGCAGGGTGGCTGGGCGCACCCTCCGAGATCGGGTGAGGAGCTCAGTTACCTGGGAGGAGCTCGGAGTAGAGTCGCTGCTCCTTCACGTCGAAAGGAGCCAGCTGAGGTGGCTAGGGCATCTGTTCCGGATGCCTCCTGGTCGCCTCCCGCGGGAGGTGTTCCAGGCATGTCCTAGTGGGAAGAGGCCTCGTGGAAGACCCAGGACACGGTGGTGGGACTATGTCTCCGAGCTGGCCTGGTGTCGCCTCGGGGTCCCCCCAGAACAGCTGGAGGAGGTGTGTGTGGATCGGGAAGTTTGGGCGTCTCTGCTGAGACTGCTGCCCCCGCGACCCGGCCCCGGATAAAGCGGAAGAAAATGGATGGATGGATGGATGGTAATCCATGAGTCATTCATTCATTTTCAAAAACATCGGTGACATTACTAGTTTCTATGGTTTCCTTCTGCTTACTGGGGATTTCACACGTCTTCAGTAATGTCAAATTGTATCTGTTTATCTATAGTGACAAACAGTGAAGAATTGAGCAAGCTGATTGGCACTGAAATCCCTTCTGTATTTACGAACCAAACAATGCTTGATTGTTTGGTTTTGTACTGGTAAACTTAATGTACCAGATAATGTTGACCATTACAAAGTTCAAAAGCTACTGGAACAAATTTCATAAACACATTGTGGCCTAGTTAGGAGAGCAGTCGGATGTCTTGTCTGACCGTTTTACTCCCCACCTGTTTACACAAATTGTATATCTTGCCATTGAGGCTTAAATTGCATTGAGAAATATCTTGCATTGAGGCTAAATCAAAGTCAGACTCAGAACTATCCACAGTGCTCTGACATAACTATACTAGGACTGTTAGTTTTGCAAAGCCTGACTTAGCAACATATATTTTTGAACATGCTTGTCTTAAGATGTTAAAGAAATAGAAGCCACAGTAACCTGGAGAGGACAGTATTGTCACAGATTGAACACGGTTAGAGCCATGTTAATGTTTAGACCAGTCTTCTTGTCGCTGCTCTCTGATCTCTCTGGCCTCTGCTCTGGTCTTCCATCCATGACAACAATGAGACAGCATCACTCATCCGTAGCAGCTAACTTCTGTCTCTAACTCAAAATGTATACGACACTTGGACTGAGCGTTTCCACGGTCCTCACCTCATGTTCACCTCAATGTTCTGTTGATTAAAGCTGTACTAGCTGTACAAGTGCACTATTTTACCATTATATCATAATGTGCTGGTCCAATGCTGATGCGTTTGAGATGTCTCGATTATTAACCTCTTACCTTTTCTCCAGTTTGGCTTCATGAAATAAGTGTGAAATAACAAGGATGAAAAAGTGACAAAGATGTGTGATGAAAACGCAACAAAAGAAGCCACAAAAGAGTAACAGAAAAGTGACAAAAAAGTGACGAAAACGCAACAAAACGGCAATGAAACAAAAAAAAAGGCAAAAAAGTGACGACAACATGGCAACAACATGAGAAAAAAGAAAAGGTTTAGATGAGTTTTGACACTGGCCTTTTAGATTTGGGTAAAGCTGGACTGCACTTGGTTAAGGCGGTGGTTAAATAAGATGATATTGCAGACAATATTTTATCCATTTGTGTAGACCAATAATATCCCCATATTCCCCTCTTCTACACCCCTATAAATCTAATGGAATATTTTCTGTGTGTGCCAGATGTTTTAAAGAAGAAACTAATAAAAAAGCATAGTAATTGTCTGGCCCTGGAAATAAAGTGAGTGTTAAGAGAGTTAGTGCTTTTCTATGAGAGCTTCTATTTCTAGTGAAATCAATTTCTCTTGTCTGGAGATTAGACAATGACAGAAGTCTTAAACTATTGAAACTATAGTATGACTCACTGTCTCTCAAAACCAGATTAGAGCTGCTGCACTTTTAAATCTCCGACTGTATCACAATTCAATCTCTTTGCTGTTTAATACATTTTATATTTCAATTGAAGGAATATTGTTTTGCTTATGAATAAACTTTCTGGAAAAATAAAGAAAAAGTGAAAAATCTCGCTTTTGAGCATCTTTTTTTGATCTATCATCACAACTGATTTACACATAATTTAGCTCACAACTACATTCCCTTGTCTCATCCATCTGTGTGGTTAATAATCCCCCATAGATGTCTTTTGCTGCTGTCAATTATTCTTCAAAAGTTCCATCTAGGCAGTTTTTTACAGAAATAGTATGCTTCCCTGTGGTACATGTGGTGTTTGTTTCCAGTGAGCTGTAGTCATGTCATGGGAATACATGTCCCTTGCCAAACAAAAATATGGGAAGTGGTATCGCGTTCCTATTAATATTTGTTCCTCCCTGTAGCAGACACTTCACGTTTCAGTAAATGCGCCGCGGTGCACAGATCCAGTTTCAAATATGAAACTAACCAGCACAATGGAGTGAGGAGCGACAGAGAGAGGAGGATCAGCAGCGGTTCTGGGCTCTGTGTCTGAACAGTGCAGAGGTGCTGTAGTTGTAGTGGACAAAGGACTTTGGTACAAAATAGAATCAAGTACAGTTTTCACATTAATTCACTACAGTAGTTGCGTCACAGGCTTTACAGAGCAGTTTGTAAATCAGCAATGAGGCAGATCTCAGTCAAATCTCCACCTGAAGCAGAAGGTACATATCTGTCCCCTGTCCTTAGACCCACCTTCTCGGCAACGCTATATAACACAACACAACTTAAATGTGCCACAATTTCATAGGTTCACAGTTTAAACTAGAACATAATCTATCCATCCATCCATCCATCCATTTTCTTCCGCTTTATCCGGGGCCGGGTCGCGGGGGCAGCAGTCTCAGCAGGGATGCCCAGACTTCCCGATCCACACACACCTCCTCCAGCTGTTCTGGGGGGACCCCGAGGCGACTCTACTCCGAGCTCCTCTCGGGTAACTGAGCTCCTCACCCGATCTCGGAGGGTGCGCCCAGCCACCCTGCGAAGGAAACTCATTTCGGCCGCTTGTATTCGCGATCTCGTCCTTTCGGTCATGACCCAAATCTTATGACCATAGGTGAGGGTGGGAACGTAGATCGATCGGTAAATCGAGAGCTTTGCCCCCGACTCAGCTCCCTCTTCACCACGACAGACCGATACAGCGACCGCATCACTGCTGACGCCGCACCAATCCGTCTGTCGATCTCACGCTCCATCCGTCCCTCACTCGTGAACAATAGAACATAATCTAGATTCTGTGAAATAAAGTTAAGGGGTGTTTTTTTTTTACTAACATAGAATACTTAATACTCATCAGAGCCTCATCAACATCCCCATCCCCACCACCACCACACGTCTCTGCCATAATAATGTTTGCCATTTTATTTATCTGGTAATGAATATTCAGAAGACAGACTGTTTAGTGTTAGGACCGTACATTTTGCTTCCAGCGCTGCTTAAGTCTGTTGCTGGTGAACACTGGACAAAGTAGCATGCTTTTCGTTCAAACTGCATTCCAGTTCCCTTAAAAAACATTTGGAGAAGGTATTGAGATAACAATGCTGCTAAATAAGGGGCATGCAAATTAGCCCAGTTATTATTGATTATCTTTTCTTGCCAATTAAAACTCCCACTGTCATATCATTAGCTATAGAGAACATTACAGTGCGGCAGTATGACAATAGCAAGATGTTATACTGTATTCAACACATCTGGATGATTAAGTGCACAATCTTTAGCCATACAAGCCCCCGTGCCACTACTACATGTTACTAAATAAAAGGAAAGGAGAAGCTGAGGTTTGGCTAAAAATGAATGACTGTATATTGTGGGTTCAGGGATGGTGAATGTGGCTCTCCCGAACAAGTCATCAACAAGGTCATCACCAGGAAGTGAGAATCAGATACCTTGTTCCTCCCTTGTCAATGCACTATTGCTTAAGTTAGTGGATTAGCTTGATGAACGTGGGAGTAATCTCATCAACTGAAACAGGGATTTGACAGACGCATCCACTCCTGCAAACAGACTACAGGACAACAAGCTTTAAGTAAGTCAACAGGGTCAACAGTGAGCACAATTATACCCTTAGTTTTTATGCTTCAAGAGGCTTAAGTGGTCTAAGGCACAGTGTCCTAAGGCTGCCTTGTAATTATATTGATCCTCACATTTAATAATTTCTTATGAAAACAAAAAAAGAGCAGCTGGTCTATCAATTACGTGGCAGTTGTTTTATTCTCAACCTAAAGATCACACTATTCAAAAGCTCCACTGCCAAGGACCGTCATACTGTAAAGCTATTAAGCAATTTGAAACATGCCACGCTGCTGTGTTTCTTCTCCCGTGCGCGCGCACACCAGGCCTGAAACACTCTGCAGTCGTCTACTGGTTTATCAGCCCTCCAAATGTCACTGCTTGTAACGACGGCATTACTATATAGGCCTAGGGAAAAATATGGAACACGGTTTTGACCAGACAGAATCATTATAGGCAAAGGAAATGACCGTGCATTAACAGGCCTTTTAGTTGAGGCTACTGGAATGAAATCACGAAGCTAATGCGCTCATTGGAAAGTCATAGCTCCCCAACGCCTCGCGCCGTCAAAAAAAAAAAATGAAAGAAAAGAAAAAGGCTACCTTACCAGTCGCTCCTTTTCATGATCCAAGTGTCTTCATGCTTATTCCAGCATCCAGAGGTCAAATGTCTGTTATGAGCTAATTAAAATCTTAAGGGAGCAATGAGGGGCTTTACAATGATCGTCCAACGCAGTGCCATCCTCCTCCTGCCTCCTCCAGCCGCACAGCTGCTGCACTGCTCCACAGGCGACAGGCACGGAGCCCGTGGATAAAACAGAAGGAGATAAATGACAATGTAGCAGAAAACAGTGCATACAACACGCGGATAGTCGTGTGTTGTTGCAGCGAACGGACAGAATGAGGCTTACATGGCGACATCAATCATTACAAATACATCTCAGAATGGCTGGCGTTCAGCGGATTCTGTCAAGCGCGAGGCGGGGCGCGCCAATCGCAGTGCAGGAGACGGCATGACGAGGGGCGGACTGACCAATGAGGTGCGGTCTGTACCAAAAAGACAGCACAGAACACCAATCAGAGTGGAGCTTTATTCTGTGGGAAGGCGGGGTGTACAGGTGTCAGACATAAACCTTCTTATAGCAACAGAGCGGTCAAGCTTCTTTTTTGTGTGTGTGCAAAAAGATAGACCTAAATAAATAAATACACAGTTCTATCTTATTTTAGATTATTTTTTATCTTAATCTCATCGTATATCAAGTTTACCATATAACATCCTAAAGCTTCAAAAACAGGTGAGTGTCCCTAATAGCCCCCACCCCCCCCAAGTTTGTACATGTGTTAACGTTTTTAGTGGTCTACATAAATACCATCTATGCTTAAATCATAAAAAAGGAAGAAAATAGCCTAGTCTTCATGTGATGGCCTGAGACACCAAACGTGTTGCTTTGGCATATTATTTTCACCACATACAGCCCATACAAATACATTGCCTATAAGTATTATGGCAGCTGCTCTCAATGACACTTATTATAAACGCACCCGACACACGTTCAAAATGTGTGAAATTCTGCGTATTCAGATATTTTCGGTCATGACTCAACACTGCCATCCAATGGACAAAACCGATAGCACGACGGAATGAATGAATGAATTAAACTTTTTTCATGGGGAAATTTGTTCTGGGCACAGATGCAGCTGACAACATGAAAGACAGAGACAGACAACGACAACAAAAACAACAACAACAACAACAACAACAACAACAACAACAACAACAACAAAGATGAAGGATATTTAGAGGGTAAACTCCCTGGCATTGGAGAAACTAAATAAATAAATCCTTTCTATACTTGAATTCTACAGTATTAAAAACGCACTGAATATCGCCATTATCACCCTGCTGTAGCTTCTGTTGTTTTACCCCATAGAAATCAACAACTCATGCTCATTACTGCTGGTGCATTCAGGTACTGAAAACAGACTATGTATGACCTGAAACGAGTAGAAAGGAATATACTATAATCTATCACCATAAATATGAGATACACTCTATGAAAGTGTGGTATCTGAAAATCGCAACTACCAACTTCACCAAGGCACTACGCAAAAATTATAGTGGCATTTGAAATTCAATGATTTATGTTCTCGTCCTCTACTTTACCGCAACGCGAATGTGCTTCCGCTCGCGCGCACGCCACCACTGTAGGAAGAGTAGCCTGTTTGTGTAACCGGTTAAAGCTGTTTTGAGAGAACGGCAAAATAAAAAACACCAGAACAAGGTAAGTTTGTTACTCTTTGGTGTTTCATTTTTTGAGTTTGTAAATGGTTGTGGCTAGTACTTGGTTTAGTAAATGGAGAACTTCGTTTCTTTCAGATTTGCAGTGCGATGTAGATTAGCAATAAGCTAATCGCTATAGTAGCATGGCTGATCTTGCGTGTTTGTTGTTTTAGATTGACTTATTTAGTTAAGATTGAAACTTGTGTGTTAGCTAATGTTACGTGTTTTGTTGACCAGGTCAACTGTAATTTGTTGGAATGTTAGATATAAGGCATAAAAGGCATAAACTGGGTTTCAACTATCGGGGGGCGGTTAGCATCTATGAATGACGCAAAGAAAAATCAACTGCATGAGATAATCTGAGCTAGATTTCAACGTAGTGTGAAATGATAGGCTTGCAAGTATCACACTATTGTAAGAGAATGTTTCCTTGTAAATTTACTAATCAGTGATTTACCTGCTTCTACAGATGTCTGAAAACGATGTTGACAACGAACTTTTGGATTATGAGGAAGACGATGAGCCTCAAGGAATTACTGAAACGGCTCCAACTAAGAAGGAGGTAAAGGGGTCATATGTGTCTATCCACAGCTCCGGGTTTAGAGACTTTCTGCTCAAACCAGAGCTGCTCCGAGCCATTGTTGACTGTGGATTTGAACATCCCTCTGAAGGTAAACACCATATTACTTTTATGCTTCTAATATATGGCCCACTGTACTATAGATTCAATATTGACACAATCTTATTTTTATTGCCAGTCCAACACGAGTGCATCCCGCAAGCAATTCTGGGCATGGACATCCTCTGCCAGGCCAAGTCTGGTATGGGGAAAACGGCTGTTTTTGTTCTCGCCACACTACAGCAGCTAGAACCAACAGATGGTCAGGTGAGTAGGCTTGTGCCTTATTTTGAGTGTTCTCATTTGAAACATATCTTAAGTGGGGATACTCACATTTTCTCTCGTTAGGTTTCTGTACTTGTGATGTGTCACACTCGAGAGCTGGCCTTCCAGATCAGCAAAGAGTATGAGCGCTTCTCCAAGTACATGCCCACTGTGAAGGTGTCCGTGTTCTTCGGCGGTCTAGCGATCAAGAAAGACGAGGAAGTGCTGAAAAAGAATTGCCCACACATAGTAGTTGGAACACCAGGCCGAATTCTGGCTCTCGTTCGTAACAGAACCCTCAACCTGAAGAGCATCAAACACTTTGTGCTTGATGAGTGTGACAAGATGCTTGAAGCACTAGGTGAGTAAACAGACAAAAGTGAGGATGACAAAAGACACATTCATATTTTTATTACTTCACTTTTATAGTTAAATACTTTAACCCATCTTCTTCAATCATTTTGTATTTGTTTTGATATCCTTGTTTGAATCACAGACATGAGGGGTGATGTTCAGGAAATCTTCAGATTGACCCCGCACGAGAAGCAGGTGATGATGTTCAGTGCTACCCTGAGCAAGGAGATCCGTCCTGTTTGTCGCAAGTTTATGCAAGATGTAAGTCAAATCAAACTGAAGTGTTAGTACGACGTGATTTTCATAGATGTGTAAACAATGTCTGTTGCCTGAAGCACTAGCTGAGCAATGATGCCCATCTAAGCTTTGCCCATTTGTGGTTGTCCGTGTCATGAATGGCCATAAGAGAGGGCCAAAGAGATCCTCCTTTTCAGATGGTAGCAGTCAATGCTGTGAAATCTACTGCATCTGCTTCTGTCAAAGGATACACACCTGCATAACAATGTTTAGCTTTTGAAGGATTTGTATGTAATGTGCATTCAAATTTAGGTTTAGTGTTAACAGTGTCTTTGTATTGTGATCTTATTTAGCCCATGGAGGTTTTTGTGGATGATGAGACCAAGTTGACACTTCATGGATTGCAACAGTACTATTGCAAACTCAAAGACAGTGAAAAAAATCGCAAGCTTTTTGACCTCCTTGATGTACTTGAGTTCAATCAGGTATACACATTGTTTAAAAAAAAACTACCGGCTGGCGCAAAATTTCCTAAACGTAAAATTCACTTTGAATTATTGTTTACTATCCACAAATCACTCTGTTCTTCATGTTAGGTGGTCATTTTTGTGAAGTCAGTCCATCGCTGTGTGGCTTTATCCCAGCTTTTGGTTGAACAGAACTTCCCTGCCATAGCTATCCACCGAGGGATGGCTCAAGAAGAGAGGTATGCATTTATAGTTTCCCAGCAAAGCAGTGTTGCTTTATCTTATATCGTAAACTCTGTCTTCAAAGGTTATCTCGTTACCAGCAGTTTAAAGATTTCCAACGCCGAATTCTGGTAGCAACCAATCTCTTTGGCCGAGGCATGGACATCGAGCGTGTCAACATTGTGTTCAACTACGACATGCCAGAGGATTCAGACACGTACCTTCACAGAGTATGTTCTTATTTTTGTATTAAACATTGGTAATACTTCTAATCGTACTTAAAATAACTCTGTGCCTTTTCAGGTGGCCCGTGCAGGGAGGTTTGGAACCAAAGGCCTGGCTGTCACTTTTGTATCGGACGAAACTGATGCGAAGACTTTGAACGAGGTCCAAGACCGCTTTGAAGTCAATGTGCCTGAGCTCCCACAGGAGATTGATATTTCTTCCTACAGTGAGTTAAATTTTCATTAATTTATTTATTAGTGCCAGTATCCATAGCGCTTTCAAACATCTTAATGCTATGTATTCTTTTAACAGTTGAGCAGTCCAGATGAGTGGATCTACGTTTATGGCCCTGGGTGTTTTGTATTTTGGGGGAGGAGCAAAAAGATCTGTTTTATCTTCATACTCCTGCCATATTTGTTAGTGGGTTCATAATAAGAGACTTTATTTTATCATGCATCAATGAAGCCCGTTTTATTATTATTCATGTTCAAACCATGGATATTGTTTTTGGTTAAATAAAGTTTTTATACCTTAAGCCTACTTGTTATTTGAATTCAAATACAGATGGTGCCTTCATCAAACTGTTGAGAATGCAATACACTGATCCACGATAATATTTTAGAGCCTGCCAAAATGCACATGAATCACAGACGGGGCTTTCCTGAACAAACACGTCCAGGGATTTTAAACATTTAACCCAAACAATTATATTTATTCAAAATACAAAAACGGATTTATTTTTCACTGTACAGGAAGGGACTGATGGGATTATCTTATCACAGTGCAAAGTGCTTTGTAGCTGTTGATTCTTCGACCTCAGACCTTGGGTAAACATGGCTTCAGGGCTTCTATTGAGGCCCCTCATCTTTTCACACATTTTCTAACACTTAGTGCCAGTGTGATGGGAGTATAAATCAAACCAAGGATGTCAGGTCTCTTGTTCCAATGTTGTCACACTTAAAAAGTATACTTTTTCCATCCAAGTAACACGTTTAGTCTTTGAACTTGTGCGTGTCTCCAAAATTCCAGCGCTGTGGGTGTAAAGCCACTTCATTGAGATGGCTGCAGTTGTTGCTGCATTTACAGGACTGTATGAACATGGCTGACTTCTGGATTCTTTTTCCGCTTGGACAGACAAAAGTCAATGGGACTGAGCGTGTTTTTTGAGGTGAGCAGCAGCGTCCATCTGCACACACACTGCAGTAGTTGGGTCGATGGAGCCGCACACTAACACACTCTCCATAGGACAGGCGTAATGGTCCTGGAGCCTTTTGGGTTGGTGAACACTTGTGTACTTTCTGTGGAGGAATCATTGATCTCAGTTATAAGTTTGTATAGTAAGATGAAAGGCAGTAAATGTAATACAGGTGCATTATGTCAATTCTTATGCAGACTAAAAGGTGGTACTTTTGCTAATGTGACTTTTCAGTGCCCCTGTGGCTGTATGGGTGGTTAGCATGATGCCTTTACTTTCCATCCTTGTGGCCTTTATTATAATCCAGGATCAATTGTTTTTTAAGGTTTCTGGTAAGTTTTCACCGCTGATGGAACTGTCGCCATGGTTACGCATTCATTCCATTCAGAAAACCTTACCATACAACGGCTTTGCCACTGAACGGTCACTAAAACATTTGTTTTTCTGCATTAAAAGTTACAAAATGCACTTTCAAGCAAATAGAAAAGAAAAACATTGTCATGTGACCGCACAACATATAAACATATAAGAAAGTGAAATACTGTTTTTGGCTCAACAGAGGACTGTGAAAACTCTTTGGTGTCTAGGATTAATATAGAAATTGTTCTCTAGTCTCTGAGTGCACCAATGGCGTGAGCTATGAATAGTTGCTAAGCAGGAATGCCTAGGGTCAGAACTATATTTAAAAAAGGCGCCTGGCTGCCACCAACACAGATGAGTAAATAAATGCTACTCAGTTCTCAAGCACTTCCTAAACCACAGAGCGGATAATCTCCATTTCTCACATCAAGGATTAGGAGCCCTGGAGTAGTTTGTAGTTTGGACCCCAGACGTTTTTGTCTTGTGGAGAAGGACTGTTCATACATAGCTTATTGAAAATTAACGCGCAACAAGAATGGAATACATGACCACTGACCAGAGCAATTTTAAATATTACAGTGAGGAATTGAGAAATGTAGTTTCCACTTTGCGTCTGTACACTTCACCTTTGTTGGAACAATCAAGCTGTGGCAGGGTCGTATGGTGCATATTCTTGTCTCTTTTTGCAGTTTGCATTCACGGTTTTTATTGGTGATTCGTGATGAGATGCCCGTCCCACAGCTCCTGGAGCACTGGGACCAACTGGTGGACTGCACTGGACACTTGTTTGCTTTGGTCCTTTTCAATATTACATTTTTCTCTGAATACAGAAAATGCAAAGTTTCACATTTGAATAGTCCAACATTAATTGACCGTGCACCATCATTTAAATTTACCTGGCAGGGTACGTAGACTGTATTCACTTTCCCAGGGAGCAGGCTTGGCATCCCTCAGGTCACTGGCCAGTTTCAGCTCCTTGTTAGGCCTGAGCCCGACAGAGTAATACCCATGTCTGGGATGATGCTCTTTCAGAGGAGCCACCTGTCATAACAAGAGATTGAATAAATGCCCAGCCTCTGTGAGTGTGATGCTTCAGTATGCAAACAATATAACCACTCAGTTAAAGAAACATTTACCGCTCAGGATTGATAGGACAACTGTATTAACCCTGGGGATCTTAAGACATACCATTCTGACAATATGAATGTATATCCAGACAGAACATAGACACTTCAGTGCACTTGTAGTCTTGCATGTGTGGCTGGGTGTCGTTAAACGATGCCAGTATGGATTCGGGAAAAAAAAAACTTTAAGTACTATTGATATCGAAAGCAAATACCTGTTGGGTCCAGGAACAGCATTAAAGGAAGTTACTTGGTTGTTTCAAACAAATGATACAAATTTAAAAGGAGATGTCATGGGGTTCCTCTGGTGATGTAAGGCATCTGCCATTTTAGATTTCATTTATTTTAAATGGATGCTGTCACATACTGTATCTACTGTACTGTATATAAACAGTTCTGTGGCCCTTGAGGTGGTGCTACCTGCAACCTAACCTACCATGGGTCCCAGCCCTATGATTAAGAAAACTGGTTTACACATTAATTAGTATAGCTATAATTGAGACCAAGTTCAGGTAAATATTAGGTGCTTTTCAGGCTTGGTGTACTCAGGATTTGGTCTATACCTGGTGGTGGTAAACGAAAAGCAGTCATTTAGAGTTTTTTTTACTTTCACCAGGACTCTACGGTATGAAGTGGTAGAGTGATGTCATTCAAACCTTGTTTTTCCACGGGAGGTGCCAGGTTCCCTTGTGACAGTCGATGGTGTAGCAACACTTCCCCGGGGTCTTGATGAGCCTGGGGTAGGGGCAAGAGGGGGAGGCTGCGGGCAACTTGTTGTTACAGAGAGGTGCGCAGCCTACAGTCCCATCAATGCAGGAGCACTGGTGTTTACAACCAGTTCGAAAACTCTCTCCGTGTTGGTACATTCTGCCATTATACTCACATGTGCGCCCCTCAGTTTTGGCTAGAACCATAAATAAATGAGTTATAAGGTCAAACTACATAAATACATTAATGGTAAAAGAAAAAAAAACTTTATTTATTTAGTATAGCAAGCCACTGCAGTTTTGTGCCAGCCTGAAACAGAGATAGATGTACAACTAATATGAGTTGCCAAATATCAATATAATTGGAGCAATCAGAATATTTCTCTGCTCATAAGTTATTAATGCAAAAAGTTACCTTTTCAGCTTTTCTATTTTGTTTGAATAGGACCTCCAATCTTTCTGATTTCAGTAATGTGTACTTAAAATCTACAGCATTCAATACATTCATCCGTTTCAGCTCCACAAAACTCCTCTATGCCCATTTCTATATCTCTGCAAGACTAAATAATAGCTTGGTGGAAGTGAACATGGGGCATACGTGTTTCCAAAGCTATTCATAGAAAGAGGGGAAGAAGCCTAGCACAGGTGTATAATTATCTACTACTACAACTGCTACTACTACTTCTGCTCACCTCGACAGATGCCCTCATCCATGGTAACGTGGTTGCCATAGTTACACTCCAGGCCTTTATAGTGATCGCAGGGTGTCAGTGGGCTACAGTCCTGGTTGAGCTGGGCGGCGCACACTTTACAGCACCCACACCCATCGGGCACAACACTCGCACCTGCAGGACAAACAGGGGGCTCTATGGGGCACTGGCATTTGACTGGGCAGCTAGCGGTCACCTGGAGGAGAGAGGAAATGTTTAGTACATCAAATAGTAGCCTCATAAAGGAATCTGTGCCAACTACATTGCTGAAGTGACTAGCATGGCAACTCCCTGGACCGTTTTAAGTTTCTTTCAACATCAGAGAAGTGGGATGGTAATCTCTTGCCTGTTTTATTTCGGTAACGATGTCCTGATGCACAGCTGATGAACAGTTTTATTATTATATATGAGCAAACCAATTTGCTTGTATAAAAGGAATAATATTGGAATAATAATTTGTTTGCTTGTTTGTTTGTACATAACTTCAAATCACATCACATCTCAAGAGTTTTAGATTGTGAGTGAAAAGAGAACTACATGAGGAAATACTGTATATGATGTCATTTAAACTATAACAATTCAACTGCACAATTATTTTTTATTTTAGTTAATTAAATATATGCTTATTTGGGTCCCAGCTTTTCATAGTGCGTTGCAACGTGGGTCCCAAAGCTACACGAGTTGAGAACCACTAGCCTTGAATGGATTGTGATTCATCATCACTAGAGCCACTTCACTCTGACTGCAGTAGAGTCACAAAAGGCAGGCATGATGAGACATGCTGATTATCAGCATTGACAAATCAATTCAGGAAACAGTAATTATTGGCTTTGGTACAGAGACAGAACACAGACCAGATCTACCATCAGTCTCATTGGGGCTTATGACTGTGCATGTGACTAACTATAACTTATAATATTAAACTTAAAATTCATCCTAAAAAGAACCCTCAATGTTCCAGACAGTGTCAAAGCAATAACAACAACACTCAAAGCATAACTTTGCCACTCATTTGGCTTCTGTGCAGTGACATAATCTACATACCCTCTGTAAGCACCGTCTTAACCACTATGACAGAAACGATCTTGTCCCGTTTTACCTGTGTGATGATGACTGCTGTTGTCAAAGTCAATAAGATCCAAAACATTTTCGTCTCACCATGAAATAAATAATCAAAAACAATTAAAACTATTTTGGTGTAAAGTTTAGCATCTTTATATCATTTCGACCACTGTCCTCTAAAGCCTTGTCTGTTGGCTTGGAAACATCCAAATCCACTTTTATACCACTGAAAAGCATGCAAACCACACCTCTGTTTTCCCTGACCAACCACAGTGCACAAATGTCCAGTGGGTGGAGCCTTATCATGAGGGGAGGGGGGGTGATTGGTTTCAGTCTTTTGCAATGAATGAAGTCATTCATAAAAATGTACAGACCTGCTCCATGTTTACTTTATGGGTTAAACATTTGAATGTAACAGACTTTGAAGTCGGTCCCCGGAGCATTGCCTTTGAAGGCGCCACTCTTGTAACACAAAGTGCATATGTTCAGCTGCTTGAACACGCAGACAGCGTAGACATATTATTATTAGATTTGGTGGGCAGCTGAGAATTCTTTGGTGTCAAAAAGCAGATTTTCCCATTTGGCTTATGGTTAATATCCCTGTAATTCCCGGGCCTAAAAGTAGTGACAGTATTGGAAAAATGGAAAAGGTTTGAAGATCCAGTAACTACCAAATAATGATCAGGTTAAACAAAGATTTTAATAAATAAACATAAAGTTCCACAATGCACATTTAAATCACGTATAATAAACCCATTGTGTTAAAGTTCATATATACATATATGGTGGATTTGTTTTTGCATTCTCGGTAGCCGGTACTCTGGCTGGATCTCTAGCCTCATGGTGCAGACGTGGGAGCAGGGAGGATATGATCAGTTGGAAAGAATGGCCGTGCCCTTGCAGAGACGTAGATTATTGTTTTTAGAAGGCTCACATGAAGGACATCTTCTGTTTCAGGCCTGCACTTTCAGCCACACCTGGGCTCACACATAGTCGAGCTTTGATGAGGGAAACTCGATAGGCTGAGGTTTAACTCCTGCTTTAAAACAGTGTCTCTTTTGTTGCGACTACATATAATTCACATGGATGTTTTGTGAGTGAGAGGAAAATTCTTAAAATATGAAAAGTGGACGACAAGCTCATAAAGTGTGGAGTGCTTTGGGTGACTTGTGTCATGTGACAAGCGCTATACGAGTAAGCTTCCATTCCATATACTGCCATTGTGCTATTGAGCAAGCCTCCAATATGGTGCTTTGAGTGGAAGAGGGTATAGTCTAACAATCACATAGGACACAAAATCAATGTTCAATGGTTTCTCTGCTCATTTATAAAACCAGACAATATCAGTGTCAAGTCAACATCCATTAAGAGTACAGTAAATAGCTGTATTTAAACAGACCTACACATTGAAATGATGAAAAACAATATAGCCTGTGCTCTATCTAACACAGTAGCCTTTTAATTCCTTCATGAAGTATTGAATGATGTGGTTAGCCTCTTCATTCTGCTTCCTGTTGGATAGAACTCCAATAAAAACACACGAGGGCTGATCGGGTCGGAGTCATGGGTGAGTTTGAGAAGTTGTGCAGGAACCTGTCAGTCAGGGCTCCAATCATGCAAGAGAGGACACAGTCATGGCCCATCTATTTTAATCCTTGTAACTTTTACAATCCAACCACTGCTGTTTTTGTCCTCATAGCGGAACAGCATTGGGCAGTCATATCAACCAAATGTACGTGTGATGCTTCAGTATGCAAAAGATAAAACCACTTGTATTACTTAATGAAATAAGATAAACGTGGGTAATTTGAATGTTTAATTTGCCATGGGTTTGCCAGGAACATTATAGTGATGCAAGTCTCCATTGATCCAGTTTGGGAGTGGCACAAAAAGTACCTTGTGATTCCCCCTCGGCTGGATTACACCAAATCTATGTCTGGATTGCAATACTGTTACTACGACCACACCTAGGAGGACATTTTTTAAAAAACTGAAACGCACACAAAAGCCTTGTCCTCAAAATGACTTCTTCTGCTTTAGCTATGGGCTACTATTTCTCTACTCCTACTACCACTACTACTAATAATGATGATAGTAAAACATGAAAAACTAAATATTGGAAACCTTGAAAGATAATAATAGAAAAATGTCACTGCACAGAAGCCAAACAGAATATTTGTTGTGGTTAGGTTTTCGGGCTGCTTGAGTTATCGCATATTCAAAATGAATAAAATAATAAATAAATAAAGAAGGGGTTATGAGAAAAAATGAGAATATTGGAATACTGCCAAACTTATTCTGATTGGTGCTTCATGTTAAGAGAGTTTGTTTTTTCAGTGGGAGAGGTGAATGAGCGCCCCGTGGTATAGGGTATGTGGTTTCACATGAAAAATAAACATTCTGGTTGTAATTCAGCCCCACTGTTTTGCATCACATGAACCAAAGAACATATTTTGGCATGGGTAGAAACTCAAAAACACAGAAGAGAGGAAAATATGTGTTATGGAGCAACTATTCAAAGGGAACTCTGAGTTCTCAATTTTCTCCAATGGAAAAGTGTTGAAAGTCTGCTATATTGCTGAAGTGCAGCTGGTAGTGGCCCGGATGTTATTATGGACAAGTTTATGTGCTAAATTTGGCAACACTAAATCCTGTGTTAAGACAGCCTGGACAGTGTCACAGCATTGTTAGGCTGGTCACCCTGTCTGGAAATACAACACTTTACTTACAGCATGTTCATGGTGTTAGATTAAATGTAAGATAGATCAATAGAAATAATACATGACTTTATGGTTTGGTAGCATATAGAATTCCATTTGAGCCCATATAACATTTGCATCAAACATCCATCAGTTTTTCTTCTTTTTCCGTAGTAAGATGAGATAGCCTGATGATTTAGCTGTATTAGTTATTGCAGATTTGTCCGTTTTGCTCACACTTCTTTACTGTGAAGCACTTTGGCCCAACAGTTGTTGTTTTGATGAACTTTATAAATAAAGTAGGCTTGGTCAGTCTCAATACTGGCAGCCCTGTGCAAACATAGCCATCCTTGTTCCTTTTCCCTCTCGTTGCCATAAGGGGGAGACAGACACTGCATCGCAACCATCTCTGAATTTGGAACAATGTGAATAAGTAAAAAGGTATCGGGACAACATGCAATGTATTTATAGGTCTAAATACTGAAAGAAAAGCATTATGATCAGGCAAATTTGAATTGTTGAGAATTTCTGTGGAATAACTGTGGCTCATTGTGTCCTTGGGCAAAATATCTTATGCACTTAGCACAAAAAGGTTTTAGCTGCACGGATATAGGTTTTAGTCCCAGAGCTTCTTTTCCAACAGTCAACTCAGCTGTGGCTATAGTTAAAGACATCTCAGGGCCAGCCCTAGCCAAACTCGTTAAGGATATAAATTTATTAATTACCATTTATATTTCTGTGTTTTCTGTGTGCACATGCACAATGCCTTTTTCTTGTCCCAACTGGGTCAAGACATTTTTTCTATCCTAATCCTTTTGGACACAAATAGAAAAGGCTAGATTTATTTTATTCTAGTATGATTATCTTTTTAAAACGTGTGCGCAACAGTTATATTGGAGGAGGAACCTATAATTCTCAAGTAGGCTAATTTTCACTGCGATCTTACACGGCTCCGCGGAGGCGTAGAAGGACCAGGTGTCGTTTGAAAGCTTGAGATTTCTAGTGTCCAGAGACCGCAAGTCTCTATCACTTTCTGTTCCAAAGTTATGTCCAAAAATCGGTGGCCGCCTGGGTCGCCTATGCCCAGGGCTGGTACCTGAGTGTGCAAACTGCCAAGTACATGATATACATGATGTAAATATTAATGCAACTAAAATATTTAATTTAATTATTTGTTTTGATTTCAATTATTAAATCTCTATTATTCCCATATTACCTTGGTCTTATCTTTCTTTTCTTCCCCATTTACCCTCCACACCTGCTTTTATTCTGAGCACAATCTTGTCTCACATCTCATGGTCCGATGAGACGGCCTCCTCTTCTCTGGACTGAAGGCAGAGATGTCACGGCAGCAAAAAGCCATTCCCAGGCACACGTCCATGTCGGCAGACCAAATATCTAAACTCCCGACGAGAGGAACAGGCCATTTATTGTACAATTGAAGAGATTTGTGTAAGTGCTATTTAATAATCTATTTTTCAATAAGTAATACTTTGATATAACCGCAGCAGTCTGCTGCTTCTGAAAGTTCAAAGTTCATTGACAGTGACGGAAACTGACCAATAGGAGGAGTGGTCATAGAAATGTATTAAAGGGACAAACAACTGAATCATGATGATGATCTCTCCAAATTAGAAGGATGACACAGGACTCAGAGCGCAATTTGATTTTTAACATTATATGGCCCAGCCCTTATTGTGTACTTGAGTTCCAACGATCTGGAGCAAACTATCCATTCACTGACAAATTACAGTTGAGAACCACTGTATTGTTTTATCAAAAACAGCCTGATCTGTTTCCACCTTCATTTGTTTTGTAAATAATAGGTGTGTCCTGTACATTGGCAAAGTCTCATCAAGCAAGTCTCCTCTGAAACAGAAGACACAAACAGAAGGTTGAGAACAGCCTTTAGGCAGATTTAAACAAAACATCCATGTACATGAGCACTCTTCGTTCTTGCATGTAAAGTGGAGCTGAAGGCGTGCTGGACTTTGCTAAAGGCTGCATTAGACAAACCAATACTTCTTAAATCAACTATCCTTAAAGTGTTTGATGAAAAGGTTCACTTGGTATGAGTTATGTGTCTGAATAAACAAAAAAGTATGAAATCAACACAGAGTCTTAATGAAAGGCCAAAGGGGCACACGAGTTGAAAAAGGTTCATTTATTAGGACAGTGCATGGGACTAATGCATATAAACACGCCACATCAGTTTGTAACCTTAGACTCACATGCGAGTCACATCCATCCTTTGTCTCGCACTCACAAACACACTCTCATTAATCTTGACTTATGTTTGGAGTGTATTTATGATGAAAGTAAGGGAGTCATTTCAACTAAACTTCAACTAAATTACAAAGACATAGAGAACAAGAGATTGTTAATAATGGCATTTAAGCAGAAAATGTTACCATAAAATTGCTTAAAATCTTTAACATCTATTAAAATGATTCTTCTTTAATTAGTTTAATTGAAACCTAAATCAATTGACTGATTTATTTAACCTTTTTTCCACATCTTAAAATAAAAACACAAACATTTAAATGATGAATCTAAACCAGAGCAAGAATGTGTCGTCAAGTGCATTTTGTACCCGAGCTGACAGACAATTTAAATCTATAATAATAATAATTAATAAATAATGGGTCTAATCAGTTAACAAACTAAAGATTATAATATTGTAAATTAAAGTAATTTTAGCTGTACTTTTTTTTTTGCCACAAAGTTATTCAGAATCCCCTTATTCACAGATGAAGTAGAGTTGGTCCTGACAGTCCCAGCTCTGCAACAGTCCCTGGTCGTTCAAGACTCCACATCGATCCTGGACTGGACACTGCCTGACCTCATGTTGTGTTTGAGGATCCAGAGGGGCGCCCCTGACCCACAGCCACTGGTCTCCAAGGAAACGCAGACCAGTCCACACCAGATCATGGACCCCTTCTTCCTGCATTTCATTCATGACCTTGTCGGTCAGATGATCCAGCATGGGACCAGCAAGGTTTTTACCGTGAATGTGGCAATACTCCAGAGCCTTTTCCCATGTCAGCTGTGTCTTCACCACAAGATCTTGGATGCAATAAAACGGTAATTGGGCACCTTCAGGCCGATCATTCCATGTGTTGTCGTCCTGCACATGAACTCTGTTCTCTATGCCCTCGGCGTTACTTGGTTCTCCACTGGCCCAGAAACTGTAGGTCATCAGCCCGGCTCCTGACCACCTCCAGATTGATGAGTTGTAAGGATCTCTGTAAAGTCCGATCCATCCATTGGGAGGGTTCTTTCCTGAAGATTTCAAAAGCAGGCCAAAATCATTTTCATTTTCGACGTACGCCAGGTCCTTGTATTTGGTTCTACAGTAAGTCTGAGCCTCACTCCACGTCTTTAGTTGTGTAATAAAAACATAAATTCCAACAGTTGCATCAAAAGCTACGATCAAAATCAATGTAACGACAGCTCTTGCCATCATCAAAGTTGTGATTGTCTCATGTGTAAAAGCAACAGCATTTGCAGGGCTAAAACTTTGGATTTAAATGGTATGCAAAGTACATTTAGATATCACAGTCGCGACACTGACTGAACCTACTGCTGGTTCATTCGAATGATTTTCCTGACAAATTTTCAATAAAAGGACCACTAGCCATTTGTTTCCACTATAATGAATGAATGATTGGACCTTAAAGCCACACCATGTATAATTTTACCCAATAAATAAAATTGAAATACAAGCATGTATTGTATGACAGATATTTTCATAATTGAAAAATACCCCATAAATGGATAAAGAAACATTTATGAGTCTCACCCCTCCTAAACTTCATTGGGAGTGGGTACGTCTCCAGCTCGTCTCCATGGAGACGTGACGAAAGGCAGCGGAATTTGAGATGAGGTTAGTTTTTCATCCAAATCCACTCTTTTACTACTCACTGCAGTAATAACATTGTCTGTGTTGAGCTGGTCATTTGGAGCATGTTTTTGTTTTGCTGCATCAGTATAGTCCACAATGTTACGCATTGTACCTTTAAGTTTAGCAGTTTAAAAACAAGTTAGACAGAATCTGAATTTGTACAATGGAAAAAAAAAACTTTATAACATCAAGAGACTACTTAGAAGCAAGCAAATACAACACTAAATTTTAATTATTTCAACATGTTTGTACTTGTTCAAGCCAAGGATTTACTGATATTTTCGATCACTGACAGTCAAATGCTACAAGAACACTGTGGTTGCACTGTTTGCACACACTTTAAACTGCATAGAGACAGATTGTTTGGCTATGGTCAGCTGTGTCAAAGCATCACTAATTTTACATTGCAGTTTGTCATGGGCATCAGTGGTTTGCAACCTTTTTAGATCACATACTGCGGGAACCAGATATTTACATACACTTCATAAAAAGACACATTTGCATTTTTTTCTCACTGTCTCACATGAAACCTTTTATTTATTTTTTTTATTTTTTTTTAGATCAATTAGAATTTTAACAAATATTTCTATTTGTCAAATGCCAGAAGAATGAGAGATAGAATTCTCTACACAATTTTTGATTACCGGTATTAAACCAAATGAAACCATTTGGAAAAGCCCAGATGATGATATCATGGACTCGGAAGCACAAGTCTGGTTCAGGCTTAGGTGTATTTTCAAGACATGTGAAGGTTCAGGTTCATTGGTTCAAACAATGATGGAAATGTCGAGTCATCATACATAAAAAGAAGGCGGGTTCTGTGTCCCAGAGATGAACGTGCTGTGATCTGAAATGTGAATATCAACCCAAGAACAAATGCAAAAGACCTGGTGAAGATGCTGAACCTGGTGAGAGTTTGTCATTATCAGTCCTGTACCGACATGGGCTGAGAGGGTCCTCTGCCAGGAAGAAGCTCTTACTCCAAAAGAAACCTGAAAAAGCCCACTTGGAGTTTGCAAGTAAAGGATGGATAAATAAATACTCATATAATATAATTATATCTTGTGGTCTGAAGGACTTTTTTTGGCCATCATGACCATTTTGGTCATTTTGGAGGATGAAGGGGGAATCTTGCAAGCCTGAGAACACCATCCCAACTGTGAAATACAGGGGTGGCAGCATCATGCTGTGGGGTTGTTTTGCTACGGGAGGGACTGGTGCACTTCACAAAGCAGACGACATCATGAAAAAAGAACACTATGTGGAAATATTGGAGCAACATAAGCTTGGGGGCAGATGGGTCTTCCAAATGACCCAGAGCAAACTGCCAAACTGGTTACAAAGTGGCTTAAAGATAACAAAGTCAATGTTTTGAAGTGGTCTAATATTCCTCCCAACTTTTTTGAGAAGCTTGTGGAAGGAAATCCAAAACATTTGACCCAAGTTATACAGTTTCAAGCCAATACTACCAAATATTAATGAAATGTATGTAAACTTTTGAAATTGTGTAGAAAATTCTATCTCTCAATTATCTGGCATTTAGCAAATAGAAATAATTTTTAAAAATCTGATTGACCTAAAAAGAAATAAAAGTTAGTTCTGGTTTCATGTCAGACAGTGAGAAAAAAATGCAATGTGTATTTTTATAAAGAGTAAAAAACAGTGAGCTAACTAACAAGATGTATCAGAGCTTTGGGGTATTCACAATATAAACCTTTAGTATGAGAGGGATCGGGGTTACATTACACGACTTATGTAATGTAGCTCATTGTCAAATTAAATAAGATTTATGTCTCCACTATTTCGCTTTGATGAAATATTTTCCTTGCACATTTCAATTGGTGGCATTTCCTTTTACACAAATTCACATTTACCTTCCAGATTTGGACCTCAATAGGTATGAGGAATGTGTAACTATATCTTGTCAACTTTGCTTCTGTTTTGAATAAAAAGTAAAACAGTACAAAGTTCAGTGTATCACCACTCTTTATTCACACCTGTGAGTTATTACATATTTATTTTTATACACAAAAATTAATTTGTTCCACAAGCTAATTCTTCTATTTATCTGAGTTAAGTGAAATCGTACAGGGCCAAGTGTCATTCACAGCTGAAATAGAATTCGTCCTGACATCTTACGTTTTTGTTTCCTTGGTTCATTCAATGGAAGAGGAACCTCCAATACAACCTCCAGTATTTCTAAATTAAATTTACAAATTTTCACCACGATCTTACACGGCTCCCCGGAGACGTAGAGGGACCAGGGAGGGGTTGTTTTGTTTTGTTTTGTATACTTTGTTGTCTCCGTAGGGAAATTTGTCCTCTGCATTTAACCAATCCTTTGATGCCACTGGAGCTGTGGCCGACGGCAGTGCTGCGCCCAGGGACCCATCTCCATGATGTGGAGCCAGGCTGGTGGTCAGAATCACCTGGTTGGAGGATTCACCTATTGCACATGTTCGTAGGGGAAACCGGAGTACCCGGAGGAAACCTACGTAGACATGGAGAGAACATGCAAACTCCACACAGAAAGACCCCGTCCCTGGTGGGAATCGAACCCAGGATCTTCTCTGCTTGAAATTTCTAGATTCAAGAGACCGCAAGTTCTTTCTGTTCCATAATTACCGGTATGACCAAAATTCGGCGATGTTGTAGATGGTGGGAGCATGGGCCTCATGGGGGTCAAAATTAAAGCGCAATTTGGCGCCCCCTCCAGCAGATGGCGCCTGGGTCGCCTATGCCCAGGGCTGGTACCTCTGCTGAGTGTGCAGACTGCCAAGTACATGATATACAGGTGAAACTCGGAAAATTAGAATATCTTTAAAAAGTACATTCATTTCTGTTCTTCAACTTAAACTGTGACACTAATATGACATTACATGCAAAATAAGATATGTATAGCCTTTATTGGTTAAACTTTTACAGAAATAAATGGACTTTTGAACAATATTCAAATTTTCCGAGTTTATTGCTATTAATGCAACTTAAATATCTGTTTTGCTTCCAATTATTAAATCTATATTATTTCCATGTTACCTTGGTCTTATCTTTCTTTTCCTTCCCCATTTACCCCCACACCTGCTTTTATTCTGAGCACAATCTTATCTCACATCTCACGGTCCGATTAGACGGCCTCCTCTTCTCTGGACTTCACCTAAAGCAGCTGAAGGCAGATATGTCACGGCAGCAAAAAGCCATTCCCAGGCACACATGTCCATGTCGGCAGAACAAATACCCAAACTCCTGACGAGAGGAACAGGCCATTTATTGTACAATTTAAGAGATTTGTGAAAGTGCTATTTAACAATCTCTTTATCTATAAGTAATACTTTGATAAAACATGAATGTTGATGGGCAATGTACAAACATGCTTAAAAAAATAAAATAAATAAAACGAATATAAATTAAATTGTATCATGATTGCCCTATTATCTTTGTTTTGTCATTAAAATAATCTGCTGCTTGTGAAAGTTCAAAGTTCACTGACATTGATGGAAACTGACCATGATGACAATCTGTCCATATTAGAAGGATGACACAGGGCTCAGAACGCAATTTGATTTTGAACATTATCTGGCCCAGCCCTTATTGTGCACTTGAGTTCCAACGATCTGGAGCAAACTATCCGTTCACTGTAAATCTATCTGCCTCTTTCGTTTTCTTTTGGGTCCCATGTGCTCTTCTTCCCAACACTGTCCCCATGAAACCATGGCTGCCACTGGAGAAACTCGTGCATTCCTGCATGTTGACCAGACAGGAATTCACACAACATCATTTTCTTCATTTTAATGTCAATTAGACTTAAAACTTTTGTGGGTTGAAAAGACTAAATGTAATTTCCCCATTTATGGAGACTAGGCCTAATTTAATGACTTTGTAAAATTTGTAAAATACACTATGCAAAATATTGTCTAAGAATAAGCATTAAATAAGCCAGAAAAGATGACATTATGATAAAACAACCCAACAACAGTCAATTAACAGACTCAAGTAGTGATTTTACACAGATATACAAAAACTGTGGGGACTGGGAAACTGGGAAAGGCTCGCGACCCACTTTTTGGTCCTGACCCACCAGTTGAGAACCACTGTATTGTTTTATCAAAAAACAGCCTGATCTGTTTCCACCTTCATTTGTTTTGTAAATAACAGGCGTGTCCTGTACATTGGCAAAGTCTCATCAAGCAAGTCTCCTCTGAAACAGAAGACACAAACAGAAGGTTGAGAACAGCCTTTAGGCAGATTTAAACAAAACATCCATGCACATGAGCACTCTTCGTCCTTGCATGTAAAGTGGAGCTGAAGGCGTGCTGGACTTTGCTAAAGGCTGATTTAGACAAACCAATACTTCTTAAATCAACTATCCTTAAAGTGTTTGATGAAACGGCTCTCTTGGTATGAGTTATGAGTCTGAATAAACTAAAAAGTATGAAATCAACACAGAGTCTTAATGAAAGGCCAAAGGGGCACACGAGTTGAAAAAGGTTCATTCAAAAGGATGGAGAGAACATTCTCTACTGTCAATAAAACATTATTTATTTGCGGTGATTACAATATTGATCTGATGAATCCAAACAACCATCGTCCTACTGATGATTTTGTGAACGCTATGTATAGTATGAGCCTCTTCCCATCTATCTCCAGGCCTAGTAGGATTACCTCGCATAGTGCAACACTCATTGACAATATCTTTACAAATGCTATGGAACAAACCAATGTTAGTGGTCTCATGATATCCGACATAACTGATCATCTTCCTGTATTTGCATTGCTCAACGACAATTATGAAACCAACGATGAATCTCCAAAAAATA